>NC_046320.1:11381678-11681678 GCF_009819535.1 Lacerta agilis | reverse complement strand
ATTGCCAATTACAGGGTACATCAAATGGGGCTATATATCTCTGGCCTCATGCTCTGCACACTTGCCACTCTCAAGCAGCAACTTTAGAGATGGAGGACTATGAGGAAAGTGCACTTTGCACACAAAAAGAAAAGAAGAGTTTGGATTTGTTTTCCCGCTTTATCACTACCTGAAGGAGTCTCAAAGCGGCTAACATTCTCCTTTCTCTCCCCACCCCCCAACAAACACTCTGTGAGGTGAGTGAGGCTGAGAGACTTCAGAGAAGTGTGACTAGCCCAAGGTCACCCAGCAGCTGCATGTGGAGGAGCAGGGAAGCGAACCCGGTTCACCAGATTATGAGTCCACCGCTCTTAACCACTACACCACACTGGCTCTTTGTACAGAATAGCAATCTGTTGTGAAGACAGGCTAACACCTCTCTGCTTAGAACAGGTTCCCTGCCTCAAGACTCCAGGGCACAAGCACCCAACAGCACCAACCGGAGGCGCCAAGACAGAGCACTGCACACAGGTAAACAAGGGAACGGATAATACCTGGTACACTTTCCACCACCACCCCCTTTGCCATTTCGGAATACAGTACTGTATTTTGCACCAACTCCTCTCTCCTAAAAGCAGTGCTTTGGGGCTTAAAAAAGAGGTGCCAGTACTCACATCTTGATATAAAGTGTTGCGGGTGCCAGCATAAAGAGGTGATGGTACTCCATACTGGTGAGTAGACACAAAATGCACTGCCTAAAAGCCACCCTTCCTCGCCCCCCACCCAGAAAAGGCACTGTCCCACCCCCCCACAACTAGTAGCAGTCAAGCAAAGGGAGGGCTGCCCCGTGTTTCATAAGGAAAAGAACTACATACTGTTTTCTTCCTGTTCTCGTCCATCCATAGACAGCAGCTCTTCCATTAATGCAGAGCTTTTCCCAATGTACCTTTCATCCTCTTCTGCCTTGTTGTGGGCAGTGCTGTGCTCCTCATCGGATTTGAAAAGATTCTTGAGCTCTCTTCTCTCCGTTCTAGGAGAGCTGCTACTGATGAGAATAAATTTGCTAGGCCCATTACTGCCAGATTCTTTCCCCTTGGCTGTTAGAGCATTGATGATACTTTGGACATCTGTGTTAGCAGGAATAGCTACCACCTGCGCATCTGACAAGGTCGGGTGGTCTATTATCTTAATCCCCCCCACAGGGACTTCTCGATTTCCAGGTTCCGTTTTGCTTGTGCCGTGCTCCTTAGGTTTTGCTTCTTCCTGCTTAGGAGACCCAACATTGTGGCCACTTGGCTCATCTCCTACTAAGGTGCTAGCCGCATCGCTATGTGGGAAAGACAGCTTCCGTCTCTTGAGAATCAGGGGCCTGTGAGGGCTGCTCTTCATCCTTGACCTGTGCAGTCAGTCTCCATTGAGGACAGAATGAAGGAACCTGAAAAACACAAAGAACAACATTTCTGTCCAGTTATGAGAACATGTGACAAATTGCAAGGGAGTGTTTTGAAATCAGCTGCTAGGTCTCCTGCAATGTATTTTTTAAATGAATGAATTGTGTTCTATAGTAGGAATCTGCCACCTTTTCAAACCTTGGGTCCACTTTTAACCCAAACATGTTTTTGAGGATCCATTTCTTAATATTGTGCCCCACCTTGGACCAGTGGGTCCCGCCCCGCTACTCTACCTCAGGTTCAAATAGTGCTCTACAGTAAATGCCAGTATGTAAAATACATATGCAACCTCAAAATTTCAGAAACAGTATGTCTCTGAATATCATTTGATGGGGAGCAACACAAAGGCTACCGCCTCCTAGGCCCTGTTGGTGGCTTCCCAAACGCATTTGGTTTGCCACTGTTGTTATGCATTGATAGGGTTGCCTGTGGTAAGTTAGCTGGACCAGGCAAGGAAGGTTTTCTAAACTGGAATTTAGAACTGGATTCCCCTCTCCCTTTGGAAAGATTAATGTGCTAGAAATGACCAACCCAGATATGAACAGTCAGGCAGCTACTAACTTTTTATTTGGGCCAGTAACTTTTGTGGTTTGTGTGCAAGGTTTAGCAAAATTAAGGAAATAAAGAAATTAAAGCTGAGAATAAGACTTTAACTTCCTTATTCTTGGAGGGAATGTCCTATCAGGCTTTCTCACTACCATAAAAAATATGCTGCTAGCTATAAAATTTTGGATGGGATGTGAGCAAATAAACAGCAGCTGAATTCAGAAAAGATGGAGGTACAGTTAGTGGATAATTCAAAGGACTGGGCAGGGTGGCATTCTGTTCTGGATGGAGTGGCACTCAAAGCTTGAAGGTGCTGTTTGATCTGGCATGAATTGCTTCCCACCCTTTCAGACTAGTACATCAAGTGCAATTCTTGGACAGCCTAGAGGGCCCCGTCTGCCTACCCTCCTGAGGTCCCAGACCGCTGAAAAAGCAAGCAGGAGATGGGCCTTGGAAGCACTAGTTCAGTTACACCCAAGTGCCTTACACTTTTGTCTTTGAGCACTAAGATTTTAATCCTATTGCCAATCTGTTTTTACTGCTCTGCTATTTTAAATTCTTTCTGAATTGTTTTTTTAAAAAAATATTTATTCAAGCTGCTCTACGTCTGCGAGCACTAATACTGAGGGGTAGGATATCAATCTCATATCTAACTTATTAACTAACTAAAATATTTTCATGATGAACTCCCAGTGTGCAGTGTTAGAAATTGGGGTAGAAAAGCTAGGAGGCAAATGGCTCCTGGGACCTGGGTTGTGGGCACCAAAACAGAAAGTCTAGTTGCCATTTCTGGGGAGGGTCAGCAACACTTTTTATTTATTATTTTGATAAGCGTGAACTAATATGCAATTCACAAAAGTGACACATTGTTAATATCTCACAAATTAAACAAGTGTGAACGGAAATTGTTAATGCTTGTTTAATTTGGTGTTTACATTAAAGGTACTGACTGGTACCACACTTCAGTTTTCAAAACACTCTACTCTTTATTGTTAAACTCCTTAACATATTGCCTACCCTTAACATACGCTTTGAGGCTTCAAAGCACATACATTTCAGTAATCCTTGAGTGTCAGCCAGACCTTTTGAGGTGCTCACAAATGGATAATTTTTTGGCGCGAAATGCGCCTGGCGCCCTGCTAATTTCAAACCCTGCCAGTGTGGTAGGCTCTGCTTTCATTGATGGTGAGCCTCCACCCACCATCGAGCAGAGGCAAGCACAGAAGCTTGCAAACCTTGATTTTTGCACTATGAATATGGTCATTTGTAAGACAGCACTGATTCTCACCTAAACTGGGGGAGAAGGCTCCAGCTTCTTTCCAGATTCAGAAGCTGAAGTCATTCTTGCCTTCATAATTTTGAGTCTAGATTACTGAAATGTTCTTAACGTAGGGCTACCCTTAATGATAGTTCAGAAGCTTCAACTAGTACACATGGAGGAGTCCGCCTTCTGATGGGAATGGGTTAGCAAGTGTCCGTTAAACCTGGGCACAATGCAAGGCACTGGTTATTATTACCTTTAAAGCCATAAATGGACGGGACTAAGAGTTTCATTGATTTTTACTAGTGTATTATTTGAGTTTTCCCCATTTCCTCCCGTAAGTACTGGAAACAGCTGGCAATGTCCTGGCAACTACTTTTTCCCTGGAAAAAAGCTTGATCCTGCAAGGAAATGAGATAAAATCCTTCACAATCCCGGCATTTATTTATTTTAAAATAAATTTCTTAATTTCACTTTGCAATATGTAATAAACAAGAACTGTTCCAAATGTCTTGAATGTCTTTGCATTATTCACCCATAAGAGCATTCAGAATATTATGAATGAAAGGAAAATACTTTGTCACACCATACAAATTACACCACCAGAATATACTCTAATCAAGAAGTCCTTCTCTGTTCTTCCTGTCTCATGTAAGATAAAAACTCTTGCTATGCCATGTAAAAAGAATTCAAGTTGTCCCCATTTCATCCCATAAGTAGTGGAAACAGCTGGCAATGGCTTTGCCACTACTTTTTCCCTGGAAAAAGCTGATCCTGCAAGGAAATGAGATAAAATCCTTCATAATCCCAGTATCACCCAAAGAAAACTGTATTGGCTGCCTCCATAAGAAGTCTTTGCACCTCAGAACATGGCCAGCTCTTGGTTCATGTAAGGCTTTGGCCAAGCTTATCCTGCTTTGCCAGAATTCACTTCAGAACGCATCCCAAACACTCCTGCAACCATACATACAAAACAAGGGAAGAGCAGCATCCCAGGAAGGGATGAGCAAACTGCCATTATGGGTCCTCCCAAGTTCAGTTTTGAAAACCACTGCCCCAGAAGAACAGACGAGGAAAGTCCTACATTGAAATAACAAATAGAGGAAAAGGGGAAACATGTTCCTGAGCTGAATGACAAACATTTGAAGAAAGCACAAGCCATTCTTCAAAAATCTATCCAACTGTCGTTTCTTGAAATCAGAAATCTTTGCTCCAGTGGCTATTCTGGTGAACATAAAAGTAACTGATCAGATTAAATGGAGAACAAGAGGGACGTACACATTTGTCTTATCCCCATGGTAATGGGGCCCAAATGTTCAGGAATAACTAAACTGGAAGGTATTTCCCAAGGGAGCTAGCTCAGCAAGCTGCTAATGATAAGAGTAATTAATAACAACATTCTCTCACCAAATGGAGCACAAAAATAGGATGAACTCATCTCATCAAGGTCCTGTGTGACAGACCTGCCCAACCACAGTCTCCATGTAGCCGTTAACAGAGGCCAACCAGTAGGAATGCCCAACATTCCATGGAGGTTATTATTACTCTCCCTCCGGGGTCAAGCACATAGGAGCTACACAAGCTTTTCCCAGCATCACAATGAACAGTCTTCAAAATATGGCTAACATTCACCCCCTTAAATTTTTTAGCTATTATAATCACCCCATGTGAAGGACTTGGTAACTTTGTAAACCCTTGTTGCAATTGGCGTTGATGATTGAGCAAAAAGGACTGGGTAGTAATGACCTTCTTTGCCCATCCATTTGTTTACACACGGACAGTTTGTTCAAAGTTGCCTGTTCATGTAGCTGATCATATACATCATTGTCTGAAGTTCATTAGAACATACTTCCAGGTCAGTGTATGTAGAACTGCAACCCCAAAGTGGGGCATTTACGCTGTGGGTTAAACCACAGAGCCTAGGGCTTGCCGATCAGGTCGGCAGTTCGAATCCCTGCCACGGGGTGAGCTCCCGTTGCTTGGTCCCAGCTCCTGCCCACCTAGCAGTTCGAAAGCATGTCAAAGTGCAAGTAGATAAATAGGGACCGCTCCGGCGGGAAGGTAAATGGCGTTTCTGTGCGCTGCTCTGGTTCACCAGAAGCGGCTTTGTCATGCTGGCCACATGACCCGGAAGCTGTCTGCGGACAAACGCTGGCTCCCTCGGCCTATAGAGCGAGATGAGCGCCGCAACCCCAGAGTCAGACACGATTGGACCTGATGGTCAGGGGTCCCTTTACCTTTTAACTCCAGAACTGCTCAAGACTTAGCACTTCTTCCCAGAAATTAAGCATGGCTGATCAGCCAGAAGGAAAAGGAAAATACTTTTAATATTTATTCTACTTATTATACAAGTGATGCCGATTCTTTTTCTGCCCAGTTTAAGAGAATGTTACTTGGTATCCATTTGTCTCAGGAGACAATGGAAGACTGCGCTTTTGGAGGTGAAGTCAAACCATTGGAGAGTTACAGCACGTGGTGTATCTCTAGAGACCAGTATGGGAAAGACATGTTTTGGATGCAGTTAGAGAAGATGAAGGTGTCTGGTTGTGCTGATGCATGTGTACCATGTAGTCTCTGCCATAGCATTCTTTTTTGGACAAATTGCTGTCATTTCCTGCCATCATGAATACTGGTCCATAGGAAGCACCTCAGTCTTGCTTTGCAGAATGCTTGCGTTCTTTTATAAGAAAGCTGTGGGATAACTAGCCTCATATAACCAACATGCTTAAATCTAATCAATGCATGAAAGTGTTAAAACCACAGAATAAGCTGTCCCGCTAGGCTTTTCTCACCTTGGGAGGGACTAAGTAATCAAGCCTTTGTTCCCCTTCAGTCTACCAGAGAAGTTCAAAGTGTGAAAAGGTTTTGAGCTGGTTGCTACAGCTCAGACTGCATGGCTCTTACAAGCCATTATTGCTTTCCTATACCAATAATTTAGGAACTTCCACTATTGCAACTAAATCAGGTTTTACTGCCTATGCAACATTTTCTGACTGCTGTATTGAAAAGCATATGAACTTGGTCTTTGGAGTTTATAAATAAACCATTATTACCTTACTTTATTTCTATGCTAGGGGAAAAGGGGAACTTTGGAAGGAAGTTAGAAGGGCATATTTTAAAGGTCTAACAGCTTACAGTATATTTCTGTGCTTTGCTGCACATTCTGTGATTTAAAATCTGTGCTGGGGTTCTTGCACCAAAGAGTACTTGCCCCAAACCTGGATCTTGACATCCAGGAATTCTCCTATTTACATACCATTTTTTCCTTGCCACCAAGAAAAACAATAGTAAGCAATAATTGCATTTCACCTCTGCTGCCCATAAAACACCCTCATATTCCCAGCCAGCAGGCTGCCTTGCCCAAGGGGGGGGGGGTGAAGCAAGAAAGGGACAGAGTCAGGCAAAAGCTGGAGATTTCATAGAAATTACTGTTAAGCTCCCCCCCCTCTCTTTGCTGTTGTAGGAAAACCATATACTTATATGAAAGGGCTGGTGCTGTGCAGTTTTTATTGTAATTACTGGTATGTTTTAAACATATTTCATACATGTATCTAGTTTTAATTCTATCAGTGTTTAGGAGCTACTCAAGCTTTTCCCAGCATCACAATGAACAGTAATTTTAAAGGTTTTTTTTTAAATAAATGATTGGTTTTTCTATGTTTTTAGCAGCTCATTAGCAGGGGAAAAGGTGGGGTATGAATTTAATAGTAGCAGCAGCAGCAGTGCCCCTCACGGGGCTTTCTAGGGTTCCTTCGCCCCGTGGCCTTCCGGCCAAGGCCCCTCCTCGCCGCGGGGCGAGTTCGCGCAGGACTAGCGCCTTAACTGAAAGCGCCGTTGAGACGCCGAGCTTACGTCACCTTCGGCAGCGCCGCCTCGCTCGCTCCCTGCCGGGAATTCTCCTCCTCAGGCTCCGCCGCTCGGCTCCGGGTCGGAAGGGGGACCCCGCGCCTGGCTCCTCGCGGTTGCCGGGGCGCGCGTGCTCGCGCGTGTGTATTTGGCAAGCGCCGCCTGGCTCTTCAGGCCGGGCCGCGGCCTCTTCGCCCTTCGCCCGGCTCCTTCGCCGCCGGCTCCTTCGCCGCCGCCGCCGCCGCCGCCGCCGCCTTTTCCTTCGTCCGTCCCGGTTGTTTGAATTTGGCGCCCGGAGAGCTCGGTCCGCGTCACGTGACACGCCGGGACCAATCGGCATCGGGGCAGAAGAGCAGAAAACGCCTGGGTGCCTAGAGCGGGGGCGGGGCCTCGAGGGGCTGTGGGCGGAGAGAGGGCCGGGCTCCGGATCGGGGGCTTCGGCGGGATCCCTCAAGAGATCTCGGTGCGTCTGGCGGCGCTGCCCCCAAGCCCGTGGGGGGGGGGGGAGCGACCCTCGGAGATGGGAGGGGAGGGGGGCTCGGCACGACCCTTTCAAGGAAACTGCGGGCCACGTGCTCAGCCGAAACAAGGAAAGTGGCGGGTCAGCAGGGACCGGGGGGTGGGGGGCAGATGGCGGGCTGGAGAGGGTTTCTTTAAAAATAGTTAAGAATCGGGAGCGTCAGAAGGCACCCAAGGGAGGGGGGGGGTCCACCGTGTTAAAGATAAATTCATTTTTATGGAGATCGTTTAGTTTGAGCTAGAACGCAAGGAGATGCCAAGCAAGCAATCGATGGCAGAAACGCACTGAATTTCTCTCTGCAGGTCTAGAAGCGGATTGTCGTATTTCAAAGGAGTGCCATTCGGTTTTTTCCCCCCATTGACATCGGGGGACACCATGAAGCTGAACATTTTATTCGAAGCTGTTGATGCCTCCAAAGAAGAGGCGTGTAAGCAAAGGATGGAAAGGAGAGCTCTTGTTCACTGAGGCCCCCAAAGAGGGGCTTGTGTACCCCTATGGAACGCCACTTCATCCAGGGGGCAGTCCAAGATGTGTACCCACCAAACCAGTAAATCAGATTGGGAATACTTGGGTATGGTCTTCTTGTCTTTTCCTTTATATTGTGGGAATGTACTGTTAGTGCACAATTACAGCACTTGCTTGGTGTCCTCACTGTATTTTGTGCTCTGTGTTCAAAAGCTCACTATCCTGCCCTTGCCCTGCAAAATAAGACCACAAGTTATTATTTTTCTTTTTTAAGCTTGCCTGCCCATATTTCCTCAGAAAACCCAGTTCTTGTCAATTATTCTTATCTCTCTTTACCTGTACAAACTATCGCCTTAGATTAATTTGGCCTAAAAAATAGTTTACAACTGTTTCATACCCCCCAAATTCTCTTTCAGCCCTGGAGACAGTTATTTCAGTGGAATTCTGTTCATAAAACATTTCAAACTTGACTCTGTTTCTACATTTGTATGAGAAGTAGGTTCTTGACCACTAAGTGTATGCCATAAAAAGTGTTTTGAGTATTTTATGGTGCTGTGGGACACTGATTTTGTTGCAACAGACTTAACATAACTGTCTGTCTGGAAATTGCCAGCAGAAGACCAGGCAGAGCTTGGCTTGCAGCTATGAAACCATTATGGTGCTTATTTTGCTCAGAATTCTGGCGGTCTGGTGCCTTACTTCTCTTCATGAGAGGGAAATAATAAATAATAAGGTAACAATTGCGTGCACATTTACTTGGGTGTAACCTCTTGAACCCAGTCTTACTTTTGAGAAAATATGCATAGGATTATGGTAAATCACATGCATGAGATTTGGTTTTGTTTTTAAAAATCTGGATATTTAGAAAATGAATATAAATACAATATAATGTTTGCACAACCCTTTCTAGCAATTTCCAAAGAGGGATTGGATATCAATGAGAAAATGGTATCGGTAATTGGAGCTGATTAAGCCAATCCCTACCTCTGCCCATTTATCAATGGCTCCACTCTTGTACTTCCATTTTGTGACTGAGTAATTTTAAGTCCTCTTACATGGGTCTTGGGGGTAGAAAGCTTGGGAACCCTTGATTTAGAATATGCATAGCAAAGGGATAAATGAAGCATTTATCCACCATTTGCTAATTTCTTACACTGCCTTCAACTGTAATATGGGGATAATACAGACTTATGTTGCAGAACTATTTCAAGGATTACTAAGAGTGTACATTAAGGTATTTGAAATAGGGGTGCTTGTGTTAGCTTATTATTATTGCTTATTTTTCTCAGATAATTCCACAGTTTGAGAGTGCCAGATCACTGGGTCTCCAGAGGTGGTGCCACGGTTCCCCCAACGTGAAAATAAAGGATACTAGCCATGCTATCCCTGTGGTGGCAGGAAGGCGTTGGAGGCCTGCAGCCTACAAGTTTTCTCCACTAGTGTTTGAGAATGCAAAAACAGAATCCTGTGCTGTGGGGACTTCAGAACACCCTTTGGACTTCGGTGGCCAAGCAGGAAACTTTGAGACATGCTGTAACCAGTCGAGGGCTCTTTCTACTGCAGCTTCCATCAGCCCTACAAGCAGTTCTAGGGCTGGGATGGAAAATCCTTGTCACTGTCCCTTATCTCCTTATGCTGACCAAGTTGCATTCAGCCCACCAGAGATATGCACTCCAGAAGAGCCCTCCATTGAGGCCCATAATTATTGTCTGCCCCAGATGGATAGCTTTACTCCTGGCTCATTTCGTAATCATGTTGGTGAGGATATTTCTGATGACTTTGAGGCTGCATCTGTGCTGGTCGAGGACACTCCTGAGCACGAATATGGAGTTAAGGTAACATGGCGGAGTCGATCTCTCTTAATGAAATACCTCAGAGAAAAAGGAATGCTGAGCACCAGGGACATCTTAGTGAAGACACAAATGAGTGCAGTGCTTACTGAGGCTGGAGATGGCCAATAGCTTAAAATAGTTTTGAAAGATCAATCTCTAGTTGCGGTGTGTTCATCCAGTCCAAACAGATTTTGCAGGTTTTTATAGTTTAAAAACTGCAAACGTGTTTGACTAGAAGTGACAGCTGGATACCGAAAGAAGCAATGCCTCTCAAAAACTGCTTTCAGTACTTCTAAACCTGGAGTGGAAAAATAGATTGAACAAAATGTTTTTGTGTATGGTAAACCGTCTAAATAATTTGAGAAGGTGGTATACTTGCAAGATAAAGCACAGGAGCATTTTATAAATCAATTAAAACAAAAGGGTCTGGTGTTTCTGGAAAGACGTCCCTTATCGTACCTCCCCTAGTTTAAATGAATACAGTACCGAGTTATTTCTGTATTCAGTGACTTCACTACTGATCTCTGCCATGACTTCAGTATGGAGACAGCCAGCAGTGTTGTACGGTCTTTACTGCCTCTATTATGCTTCATGTAGGATCTTGATTACCCTGATTCACTTAGAGCAGTGCTGGAAGGAATTACTTGTTCATGCTTTTGTGCCTTTGCTCCTCTCGGAAAGAGGGAGGGCATGGGG
Organism: Lacerta agilis; assembly: GCF_009819535.1. Taxonomy (NCBI): domain Eukaryota; kingdom Metazoa; phylum Chordata; class Lepidosauria; order Squamata; family Lacertidae; genus Lacerta; species Lacerta agilis. Next base: position 11,671,082 of record NC_046320.1, on the reverse strand, counting down.
GAATGCCTGTTTACATTTTTCATTAAACTAGTCGACACAGGCATGTTTGGGGTTATCTCATTCTTTGTATATATTCACAGAGGATGCTTTATGCACATTTTCTGTATAAAAGCTATTTCATTTTTATGATTAATTGCTTCATCCTTCAGAAAAATTAGTCTGTGGGACAGTATGGCGTAAAACGACATAGCTCTTGGTTCTGGAGGACATGAGTTTGCATTGCTGGGGGAGCCCAAGCACCTTTTATTTATTCAGTCGGGGGCGGGCAAGGGCTCAATATGAACTTAAAACATGGAACCCCATCCCACATATTTATCACTCCCTATAACATCATACAAAGCTTAGTGATTATTTTGTTTTTTAAAAAAATTATCCTAATAAAAGCATTGTCCTGTCAGTGTGGTTATTTAAAAAAATTCAGTGACAAACATTTTATTAATAAAGCAGTTTGCTTTACAACTTAATTTTTCTGGCCTTTTAAAATCACAAAATCCTGAATTATTTCCTCAGGCCAAGTGTTTAGCATGCTGCTTTATGGTGGTGAGTCATGGATAACTTACACCCACCAGAAGCAACACCACAGTGCCTTCCACATGGACTGCATCAGGAAGATTTTGGGTATCGTGGCAGGACAGAGTCTCAAACAAAGATGTGCTCTCCTGAGCCTGCATTCCTAGTATGTTCACATGTTCACACTTCTGTCTCAGCGATGTCTAGGCTGGCTCAGTCATGTCCACAGAATAGAAGATGGTAGGACCCTGAAGGATGTGCTCTATGGGGAGCTGGCTTCATGCACCAGGTCCATTGGCAAATCAACAAAGATGTCTGCAAATGTGACATGAAGGCTGGCAACATTCACCTTGCCATGTGGGAATCCCTTGCAAACAATTGTAGTTCCTGGAGACAGCCAGCTAAGGTTATTGGTAGAAGTAAGAAGGCATCTACTGAATCCTCAAGCTTGTCTTTAGCAATAGAAGGTTGCCACACTTTAAAGGGGTAGCTTTAAGGTGTAGTTTGAGGAAATGGAGGTGCCCTAGGGCCCCCAGAAACTAACAGCTGGCTGCAAATTTTGTGTAAATCAAATTTGACATGTGGGTTCATATTTTGTAAATAATTAACTTGGGGAGGGTCATGTAGAAAATTCTAGGTACAACCCCTGACGTTGCCAGGTAAGAGTTGGGGATGAATCCTGCCTGAAACTCCTGAGAGCCAGTCTTTTAAGAGTCAATTACAGTTGTACCCGGTACCTTTGTTTTCAAACAGCTTAGTTCATGAACAACATGGAATTGGAACGCCCCGAACCTGGAAGGAGGTGTTCCAGTTTACGAATTTTGCCTCGGAAGCCGCACATCCAGTGCGGCTTCCGCAGCTTCCGACTGGCTGCAGGACGCTCCTGCAGCCAATTGGAAGCCGTGCCTCGGTTTCCGAACATTTCTGAACACATTCTGTTAGAAAACCAAGGTATGACTGTACTGAATTAGATAGGCCAGGAAGATCCTGCCTTGGGACTTTATGTTGAAGGGTGGGTAAGAAATTTAATTCATGATGTTGGCAGTGATACCTGGTGTCTGGTGGACCTGGGGGGTGGCTCATGGGTCACAGGGGTGTGGTCAGTTCTGGTTTTCTCTCTTGCAGAGTTGCTGTAGACATTATAAAAATAAACACCTTGCCAGAGTTTCACGTGTGGATTCTTGCCAAAGAAGCCCTATATTACTCGAAAGTAAACCCTGCTGAATTCAATGGGGATTGTTCCCTAATAAGCACATACAGCCTGAATCAGTTAGTCTTAAAAGTGTCACAGAGGGCTGTTGGGATGGGTGCCGATAAATTATTACCCCCCAGCTTATTCACCACTCACTACATCTTTCCAGAATGTGGAACAAGGTGGAGGGATACTCGGCATCCTAGGACCTATCGGTTTATCGAGAAGGAAAATGCCACCAGGATTAGGAATAATGAACTCCAAAGATACAGTAAATGGCCCGAGCGTGCCCTAAGTGCAGCTTTCTAGCTTGGCACTGGCTTCACGTGGAGAGAGAGACGTGTGAGGAAATGGTCTGCGCTACAGCAACCCTGCAGTGTAGTCCACCATTCGTGCTGAAGCTTCGGAAGGCCAAAGCGCACCACGTGAGGCGCCCCCGTCTCTTCCGATTGCTCCCCGGGGCCACCACTGAGGCGCCTCCGAACGTGGGCAAGCGAAGGGCGTTTTGCAGCCGAGGGCAGGATTTTGTTCGGAAGCAGCAGCAGCGGACGCCCCACACCCGGCTGCCTGTCACGGAACCCCACCCGCCTTCGCCTCCCGCCCAGGAGCCAAACCACAACAGCGGCCCCTCAAGAGAAACGGGCGGCCTGCGCGGGTTTTACGGCGCCTGCGCGGCCTCAGCTCCCGCCTCCCCTCCCGCGGCTGCCAATGAGAGCGCGCAGTACTCGGGGTCCTCGCCCAATGGCGCGAAGCTTCAGTGCCGCGCTCGGTTGCTAAGGAAGAAGGAGGGCGGTTGCTGGGGAGAGGCGGCGGCGGCGGCAGCCTCACCCTCACCCTCACCTCTTGGGGTTCCCATGGTGATGACAGGATGGCGAGCGGGAGCGGGCTGATTTGCCCCAGCGCAGGGGCTAGGTAAGGCGGCCGACCTTGCTGCCACCCTCCGTCCCCCTCGCCACGTATCCCGGAGGGGAGGCGACCGGCTCAGGCGTCGGCGTCAGGCTCGCTTCCCGCCCCCCCCCTCCAATCCCCTTGGGTCGGGCTTGACCCCCCCGGCTGCTTCAGCGCTGCCCGCTACGCCCTGGCTGCGCCCCTGCCGCTTTTTGGCTGTTGCACCTTTTTGTTAAGGGGAAGTCTCTGAATGGATGGGGTGGTTGTTGTTCCCCATGAGGATTTTGGGAGGGTTCGTAAACATCACGAGGCGTTATTTTATTTTTCAGCCTCTCTTAACGGCGAAAGTAAGTAAGCCTCGAAAATGAAAACGGGCGCCACTAACACTCAGCGCGCAACTGGTCGCTCGGGAAGTTAAAAGCGTCCGGGACCCGGCGCGGAAAGCGGCCCAACTGTCCCCCCTCAGCGCAGCCTCCGATTCCCCCTCTTTCAGCGGCTTTCTCCCCGAGAAACCAGGAGATTCCCCGTGCTTTGAAAATCCGAACAGGGGCGCTGCATCAATTGCACGGGGAATTTCCAGATTCAGGGAGTGGGAAGTGTGCGGCAAGAGGAGAAGGAAGGGCGCAAGGACGAGGGGGAGATAGGGGAGGCGCAAGCAGGGTGCACAGCCCCTCTGAAGCCGAGGGGTGGACATATGGGGGTTTAATTTTAGGGGGCTGGCATTATGTGGGGGCAGAACCCAGTTATCTGTGACACATTTTTTATTTATTTACTTGATTTAGGGGGGCAACTGCCCCCCTGCACCCTCCTGGCTACACCCATGTGTAGACAAGCCCTTGCTTATAGCCCTAACCAGGGCTGGCCCAACACATTTTGACACTTGAGGCGAAACACAAAAAGATCTACATTGGGATCTGCTGCCCTGAAGGTCTTGCTGCCTGAGGCAGTCGCCTCACTTTGCCTCCTGGGTAGCCTGGCCCTGGCCCTAATTTTCTCTTTGTATAATTCCAGTTCCCAACATTCTGCTGTACCTGGATGGGACCAAACACCGTAATTCAGGATAGAAATATGAATGTGGGGTCAGGCTAGCCTTGGCACTCCAGATGTTTTGGGACTACAACTCCCATCATCCCTAACCACCGGTCCTCTTAACTAGGGATGATGGGAGTTGTAGTTCCAAAACATCTGGAGTGCCAAGGTTCGCCATCACTGGGCTAGATTCTTTTTGGTTGTTGCTGCCTGGGAACAGCTTTAACCATTGACCTAACAGTGTACCTCCTTTTGGCTCATTTTCTCCCATACATGTGGTGATAGCTTATTTTTCATCACCATTGATTCCTCTAGTAGCTATGCTGCAATGCTGTTTTCTGTAGTGAATGGGCTTTTGCACTCTCAAAGGCATGCTGTGAAAATTTTGCCAGGCATTTCAAGGTTAGAATCCCGCAGATCAGACAGAATTTAGATGCCACAGTTAGACTTGTTCTAATAAGAGATGTCCAGAGCAATTTCTAGTGCAGCTGTAATGGATCTGTTTCAGTTGTTATGGCCTCAGGATGTGCATAAGCTGCTTGAGAGAGTTTGGCTGATTGTTCGCTCACTTGACCACTGTCTCCCTTTGGATCTAGCTGAGGGGGAATGACTGGATGGATCCAGGAAGTGATTAATGTATCATTGTGGAAGAGTGGGGGGAGGTGCCACCTGCCTTGAAGGAGGCAGGCATGTGCCTTCTCAAGCAGCCCTCCCTAGACCCAGAAGTGCTGAACAACTGTCACCAAGTTGCAAATACCATTTTCTCGGGAAAGGTGCTGACCAGGCTGGTGGCATGCAGGCTGCAGGCATGCTTATAGGAAAGTGATTAGAGATGTTTTCAGTCTGTCTTCAGGTGTGGTCATGGTACTGAAACTTTTGTTGGGAATGGGATTGTGGAGTGTGACCCTACTCATTCTGCATGTTTTCCTGTGGCTTTTGAAACCATTGACCACTGTGTTTTCCTGGGGCAGCTCTGTGATTTAGGGTTTGGGGGCACTGCTTTATGTTGACAGAAATCAAGTGCTTATCGGTTTGCTGAAAGCAGTAGATTTGATATAATTTGGATGCTTTCTTATGTAAACACAGGTGGTAATTTGATGCGACCTCTGTTGGTTGCATCAAATCACTCTGTTCTAGAATTTAAACAACTCACCAGAGTTAGTATTATTTGGCTGTAGTATATTTATTTGTCATGCAAGTATGGTATTGCTGTATCCTGTTTGTATTGTTTGTTCTGTTCTATGTGTTATGTAAAAGCTTCAATAAAAATCAGAATTTCAAAAGTTGTGCATAATGGTGAAAACATTATGTCTTAGATACTAGAACAAAAACTTGGATTATTCATCCTACAATTGCATCAGTATGTTTGTGCTTATTTCTGGAGAAACAGACACATGCTTTGCAATCTTATAGGATAGGTTAGTGTCATCCCCATATTGAATGTGGGGTTGGGTGAACAGAAGGAAAGTGGCTTAAGTAAGGAGGTGGCTAAGATGAAATTTGATCTAATACTGTTGAGGTTTGCACACTAATTACTTTATTTTATTTTTACTGCTGGTGCTCAAACCCTGATGAAGGGTGGACTTAGAAATATAATTACTGGAATCAATCAAAAATCTGATATATATGCTGCATATGTTGACAGATTTTGACTCTCTTTCCTGAACTATTTGTTACAACTACATTACTGCATGATGAGAATTATATTTAACAGAAATGCTAATACTTCATTTCTCAACTTTCTCAGTGGCTTTGAGGATGAAACTTTGAAACTACGTCAACTGAAACTGGAGAACCAGGTAATCAATACCACAAGGCAGTGCCTGACAGGTATTGTAGTAGTGAAAATGAGTAATTGATTATCTCATGAATTTGGATCTTGCAACAAGCTCATCTAGTTACACCATGTTCTTTATTTTTGTAAATTCAGACAATTTGAGCAGGGTAAGGTAGAGTAAAAAATGTTTGTTTAAACTTGCATCATTAGTCAAAAGACTTTATTATATGGCTGTTTGTAAATTAAATAATTTATAGCCCCAGATGAAATTTGTTTGTTTAAACTTGCATGATTAGTCAAAAGTACTTTAAAGTACCGCATTGGGCATTACATATAATATTGCAGGAATTCCTAAGACCTACTGCTGAGCCTAATAAATGAGTGTATTCCTTGACAGAGAGCTCTCCTGGAAAAGAAACAGAGGAAGAAGCGTCTTGAACCCTTGATGGTGCAGCCAAATCCAGAAGCAAAGTTGCATAAGGTGAAGCTCAAAGGGTGTGAGGAGCAGAGCCCTTTAGTAGGACCCCATGTGCCTGTTTGCAGTGATGTTCACCTCCATGGTGAGTGAAGTCTTTGTAATTATTAAACGTTCTTTTACTTTCAGTAATCTTTTTAAATAAGCACTATCAAATTCATGAGAAGCTGGTACTCTAAAATAATAAGTACTGTATTCACAGATGTGCTTTTCAATACTGTAGCAAAATGTATAGCAAACTATTTGTCACGGTTGAAACAGGCATGTTGAAACAAACTAAGCTGCTACACAAAATGCAACTCTCCCTGGAGTTTACAGCAGGTGTTATGTGAGGAATTCCAATTGTATACAGTGGTACCTTGGTTTATGAACTTAATCCATTCCGGAAGTCCGTTCTTAAACCAAGGTGTGCTTTCCCATAGCAGCAGGGGACTCAATTTACAAATGGAACACACTCAATAGGAAGCGGAACATGTTCTTATTCCAAGGCAAAGTTCACAAACCAAAACACCTACTTCTGGGTTTGCAGCGTTCTTAATCCAAGTTGTTCGTAAACTAAGCTGTTCTTAAACCAAGTTACCACTGTATTCTGTTTAAAAAGCATTCAAAATGGTGCATCATCATTAGTGTTCTGTGTCATTTTTTTTACTTCAAACAGCATGGCTGAAATTAAGTTATACAAACACCAGCCATTATTTGCTGTTGTGTCCATGTTTTCCATAGAATAATTGAATGTAGTAGAATCAATAATTTTTGTAATCAAAGTATACAAATGTGATAACAGTTGATGCATGATTCTTCTTCCCCTTACTACTTATATGCTATAGATAATGCTTCTCTGTTGACAGACAAGACAGCAGAAGGGGGTAGAGGAACATATAGTAGATCGTACCAGTGTGCGTCATGGACATCACACTGGACACATGGTTATGAGTGTAGTCAGGTAAGAGACATATATAGGCAAGTTATCTACACCGTAGGGCAAGGTGATATTTAGGGAGGGGGAAGTAATAATAATAATAATAATAATAATAATAATGATAAATGTATTTATTCCCCAGCCACTCTGGGTGTGTTCCAACAGAATATTAAACAGAATAAAACAGAAAACATTAAAAACTTCCCTAAACAGGGCTGTCTTCAGATGTCTTCTAAAAGTTGTATAGTTATTTATCTCCTTGACATCTGATGGGAGGGTGTTCCACAGGGCCGGCACCACCACCTAGATGCCCTCTGCCTGGTTCCCTGTAACCTCACTTCTTGCAGTGAGGGAACTGCCAGAAGACTGTCGTAGCTGGACCTCAGTGTCCAGGCTGAACAAGGGGGGTGGAGACACTCCTTCAGGTATATTGGACCGAGGCTAGTAAATATAGATTATATTTCTATAACACAGCATATGGATCGCTCTTACCCAGTCATTGCTTGAGAAGTCATTGGATTACAAATGTTGGTGGCTGTGTACTTTGGATAGCTTGAGTTCTGTTTGTTAGAGGACTATCTGGACAAGATCAGTTGCAGTAACTTTAGGCAATTATGCATTCTAACAACATGGTTTCCTTTTGGAGATTCCAGTGCTCCAACAGGGAAGGTATGGCAGGATACAGTAACCTCTGAAAAGCATGACAAGTTAAAAATATTTACTGGTATGTTGTTGGTGGGCAGGGTTCAGTGAAGTTGAAGGGACTTAAAACATTTGTAATTGTATTCTTCTTTTGTCACCATGGTGAGAGAGCCAAGTGGCCATCTGGACTAGGGGAAACAAAGAGTGATGTATTAATTTAGTACTGTCAATAGACCAACTATTAAAAAGCTTACAGCACACAAGAATCTTAGAGCAAAACAGTGCAGTGTAAAAACAATCATATAAAACTGCAATACTCTTGAGTGCAAGCCCAGAGAACAATATTATGGGGAGACAGTATATAGTAAATCTCTTTGAGGAACCGTTGTGTGCTTTTGAATAACCTCCAAGTTTCCCAGAGAGATTTGACCCACTTGACTTTCCCTTTCAACCTTTTTTATGCCACCCCCCACAGTTACTGGAAGTTTCCACTTTTGAAGTAAAATGTGGCTGTGTTAGATTTTCATTGCAACTGCCTGCCCACGTATATCTCAGATTTGATGGTTTTATCAGTGTGCATGATTTTCGAAGGGAGACAAATACTGTAGCTCAATGTAAAGGTTACAGACTAGGTGATATCCTCTTAAAATAAATTTACATTAAAACAACAACAACAACAACCATGAATAGAACAACACTTCTGAAACCTGTTTGAGGCAACAGACTTAGAATCACAGAATTGTAGAGCTGGAAGGGACCCCCCAAAAGTCATCTATTGCAATCCTCCGTAATGCAGCCATCACAGCTAAAGAATCCCTGGCAGATAGCGATCCAAGCTCTATTAAAAAACTTCCAGTGAAATGAAATTACTGTGAAATAAACCCGAGAAGGAGGTTGAGGGAAGTCCAGGGGGAATGAGGAAATTTTGAAATTGTGAATAATAATAATAGTTATGATGTAATATTGGAAAAAATGGAAAACTGAATAAAAATTATATTTAAAAAAACTTTCAGTAGAGTCCACCACCTTCCAAGATAGTCTATTGAACAGTTCTTACTATCAGAAAGTTCTTCCTAATGTTTAGTCGGAATCTCCCTTCTTGTAACATGAATCCATTGGTTTGGGTCCTACCCTCCGGAGCAAGAGAAAGCAAGCTTTATCTCTCTTTCATGTGACAGGCCTTGAGATATTTGAAGACGACTAACATATTTCCTCTCAGTCTCCTCTTTTCCAGACTAAATATATCCAGCTACTTCAACCATTCCTCATAAGGCTTGGTTTCCAGACCCTTGATCATCTTGGTCGCCCACCTCTGCACATGTTCCGACTTGACAATATCCTTATTAGATGCTGGTGCCCAGAACTAGACACAGTTCTCTAGGTGTGGTCTGACCAAGGCAGAATAGGGCTAGACTATTGCTGCCCTTCATCAGGACACTATACTTCTTTTGATGCAACCTACAATTGAATTAGCTCTTTTTGTTGCTGTTGACTCACTTTAAGCTCATCTGCTCAATGTCATTGAAGACTTTCAAGCATTTTGAGTTCTCTTTCATGGTCAGACTGTTTGGGTGGTCACCAACAATATGGGTACCCTTTGTCTTCATCTATATTATAGAAGATAGTACAAGTTTGAGGACCTTGCAGCCCTCACACTGCATTTGTGAAATGGGTGCAATCTCAGGTGCATAGTTCTGATGGTGGTGCATCTTGCTAGCATCAATTCTGTGGCAGACATTATTGCCTGTTTGCTTGTTCTCACAAGTGGGTACCTACCCCCTGGGTGGTCTGCGGCATGCTCCACCCTTGGGATGCACAATGTTTGGCAACCTCCAAGAACAGGCACTGCTTGTTGATGAGATGTTTTCTGAAGCATTTTTTTAAACCTGAACACACACACACACACACCATTTCTTTATGATCCCCTGAAAATTTGAAGCCTGTTGGGAGGCCTTGCTCTCTTAATGGCTCATCCCCTATTTGCCAACTTATAAGGTAGCTTTCCTTATTGGCATCACCCCTGTAAGAAGGACTAGTGAACTTTGTGTGCTACAGTTGAACTGCTGTTGGAGATGTCCTTGGATATCTGGCAAACCCTTGCCTTCTATGTGGGCAGGACTGCAAGCTGTAAGAAAAAATCATGGCTATTTCTCTGCTACGAAGGTCCTAGGAATTGGCTTCCAGTCTCCCTCCAGATCCTTCTCTGCTAGATTTCATCAACCATGAGCTCTACTCTGAACTGACTCAACTCCTAGTTCCTTTGGTTGTGCGCACATGCTCAAGGGAAGTCATGTTTTCCACAGCTTTTCTCAGGGAATTCTCTGGGCAGAACTCTTGCTGCATCACTGTATGATTGCAGCCCTCAGCACTACAAGGTTGATGTTTAAGCATAGGTGGAGATTTGTTTCAGACAGGTTGCAATGAGCTCTGTGGCCTTCTGGAGTACCTTTCTCACTTCCCTGGTTGGTCAGCCTGTCATTCCACCCATATGTAGGGTTGTGCAGATGCCATACATACACACAAGGTTGCTTACACATCACTGTGGTTCTTTAAATTGATAGTGCGTGCAGTTGCCCAACCCACCCTCCTTGCCCGCTGTAGGTCCTGTCACCCTGCTCTTGCTCTACTGCTGCTTCCTCTTGCTGCTGTCCTTCAGAAGTGGTTGGCAAGATAGGAGCCACGTCCTCTTGAGTGTGCCCTGTGGGCGTGGGCTGCCCAACTAAACTCTTGCCTTCCTCTGGAAAAATTCTGAGTTTAGCTGCAGAACTCTATAGATGTGACTAAACAAATGACCACTTGGCAAACCACAATTTTGGTTATCCCTCCTGTTTTTTCTTGCTGGCATCTAGAATAATCCAGTATGCTTCCATAATGGCATCTAGACTACTTGTGTAATTAGAAAATTACTGTACACCACATGCCTCAACAATGCATTTCACCCTGGTTTGTAGGCTTTGATGGTCCAGCTATCTTCCTGAAACCAGGGATTCAGGAGTTGGGGGCTAAACTCCAGATAATTTCACTTGGATCATCCTCAAGAGAAGATGACAGTGAGCCAAAAAAGATTGAGGGAAGTACAATAGATAAAGCTTCCAATGTGAATCTGCAAGACATTCTGCAGAAACGAGGTAAGAAATTGATCTAAAGAGCTGGTTCATGAACACTAAGCCCAAGGTATTGCTTAGCACAAATGACTTTTTTCCCAGAGAGGTGAGAGTTTATTATTTATGTTGTGAAGCACCCTGTGATCTTTGGGTGAAGAGTGGTGTACAAATTTAATAAATAATAACAAATAATTATATTGTGTCAATCAAATACATAAATCCGTGCACACCTAAGATGTTTTAAGGAGCAAGGCAAAAGGTTTTTTAAATTACACACAAATGCAATGGGTACTTACAATGTAAGGAACAGTCATGTGACGACAGGTTGCTTCTCTCCCCACAGCATCTCCTTCAGGCTGCTCTTCTGCTGCTGATGCCTATCTCTGCTGCATGCTTAGGTTCCTTCCATACCCTAACTTCCAAAATTACCAAAACTTCCTTAAAAAAATTGCATGAACCATAATGGAAATGGAAGGGTTAAACAGTTTGTGGACAAGGGAAGTGTGTTAGAGTGTTGGTCAGGGAGAAGATGAGTGTGTGACTACTGTATTTACTTTCAGTTAACGGCTCCAGCAGAGTAGTTCCCATTTTGTATTCAGATTTTGAAAATTTATTCTGAAACGCTCCCCAGCCCACTTTCTCCCACTTATTTTACTTTCTCATTATGGAAAAGATTGGTAGTAAGTGGGTTTGTTTGCCTCATAATGTAATATTTTTAATTGTCGATTTTTTAAAATGCCAATTTAGAAAAAGGGGTTTTACCACCAGGAAGTTCTTTCTGAGGCATATGTTAAAATCCTCTTATTTGTAATTTGAACATTCTGGAACAGCAAAATTTGTTCCATCATCTATGTGACAGCCTTTCAAGTATTTGAAGATGACTATCACATTGCCTCTTAAATGTCTCTTTTTCCAGACTAAACATACTTGGCTCCTTCAGCCTTCCCCCCCTCCCCACAACTTGGTCTCCAGGCCTCTCAGAAATGGATATGGTACTCTGAGGCCAGAACTGACCAAAGCTGAAGAAAGATTCTGTCTTGTAATCTGTTGATGCAGCCTGAAATTGCATTCATCTTTTTAGTTGCCACGTTATGCTGTTGACTCATGTTTCACTTGTGGTCTACTAAAACCCCTAAGATATTTCTCATATTTTATGAAGGAAGTGGACTGTGTAGCAAATAAAAATATTGCATATAGATGATAAGGGGAATTATGGAGTTAAATTGTTACTGACTCATAGCCTGTTCTGTCTGGAAAAATAAGTTGGAAGGTGTCACAAATTAATTAGGGAAGTTTGGGACGGATCAGTCATGTTGCTATTTTATATATGAACCTATTGCAATTTAAATTTAGGGACAATAGTGGGAAAGATATCTGCTATATGGTTCCTTCTACATTAACATAAAATAACCCGCTTGTTCTGGAATTTTGATAGGTATCTCTGGCAGTATGAATTTTGATGAGGAAGACACCGAGGAAGATGAAACCAAGGAACAGTCAGGATCTCACTCGCCCTGTTTAGAATCTCAGAGGCCTGCTTCTGCAAACAGCCAGAAGTCTGCTACGGTATGCATTCTATTCTCCCAGTGAAAAATGTAAAAAAGAAAGCTTGTGACTGCTAGAGTCTGCATCAGCACCAACATTGCCAGATTCAACCTGTAAAGTCTTCCCAGACTCTTTACCCTCATGTTTTAAAAGGGATCTTAAATGGAGACTTTACTTTATCTTGAATGCCATTGTCATTATTGCTCTTTATTATTTACTCCTGAAGTTGTTATTATTGCAAGTCTTGCATTTTCCTCCTCTGCTCCTGTTCCCATGTTGAACCATTATAAATTCATTATAAATTCTGGAAGGTGCCTTGTTGACTGTCCCAGTACTAGACAATATTCCTTTATTCTCCTTAAATGTGTGTGTTGTGGGAGCATTCTGACCTGACCTTGTTTTATATTACAGGAAATGGGTGCTTCCTGCGTGGCACTTTCTCAGGCAGATGCAGAGCTGGGAGAAGTGGGAAACCTGGAGGAGTTTGTACTACGCCCAGCACCACGTGGCATTACCGTGAAATGTCGTATTACTAGAGATAAGAAGGGAATGGATCGAGGCCTCTTTCCTACTTACTACATGCACCTAGAGCGGGATGACAACAGAAAGGTACTGTGTTTAACCAAATAATGTTGTAATGAATGTCTTGGATGTATTGTAAAACCAAAAAAGTTCCACCTCCCCCCTCCCCAGGTAAGAATTAAAGCCATACAGAGTCTACAGTATATTTATTATTACTTTTTTGTTTTATGTAATGCTTACAAAGGACCTAAACTGTTCTCAACACTTATGCATTAGAAAGTTAAGAGGGTCCCTGCATGAAGGCTCACAATTTAATAGACACAATTTTTAAAAGGGGCAAAGGGAATGAGAGGGAAGTGGGCAGCAAACATGGGAGAAATGTTCCTTCAGTAGCCAGCTGATAGGGCCAAGCTGGTCTCCATGCCCTCATGATCTCCCTGCGAGATTGAGGGCACAGCTTCCCAGTGGCTCACAGTGCCTTGTCTAGTGGCAGTGTGTGTGCCTCCATCTGGTTCTGCAGTCCTAGGGCAACCATCCAAATACTATTTATAAATGCTATCTAAATGATTAACAAAAGTGATAAAACATTACAAAAAAGCACACGCCTTTGTATTTAAATGCACAACACACATGAAATATATTGAAAGAAATAAAAGTCCAGAGAGCTTATTTCCTAGTTGAAATAAATTTATCAACTGAACATGAATGATACTTGTCAACACTTCTCAGAATCTCAGTAGCAAGCTTGTCTGTTAGCATGATTTTCACTGGACATTTACTTGTATGAGACCCATCAACAGGGCAAATTAGCACTCATAAAATTAATAGAGAGGTTGACTATATCCTTCAAGAAACAAATAACAAATTCCCTGTTAATAAATAGCAACCAACAATGCTAACACAGACCTGTCATAACAATAAAAAATAATAAATAGATTTCTAGTTAGCAGCAGTAACAAGTTTTCAAAGTTCTGCTGCTGGCATACATTGCACACCTCTCATAACTTATTAAATTAGTTTGGTTCGCATTAAACCAGGGGCTCTCAGACTTTGTACCTCCAGGGTCCACTGGAGAGGGTTGTTACGAAAAGGCAGCCGGTGGGCACAGAGCTAGTCACAAAATGGTGGTGTGGGTTTTATGATCCCCAGATTCTGTGTTCTTTACAGAACCTGTTTCCCTCTCCCTGGCAGTAAAAGTACAAGAAAAATGAATTAAACCAACCATATGCTGCCTTCTAGACACCCCAGATCAGCTGCCTCACCCTATCTAATGGTGGACCCCTTGCATCAGTTCATTTTAACACAACACTGGAAATTCCACCACAGTTCTTGTACATTCTGTGTGGCTTGGTTCTTTAGGTAGTTTCAGATTTTTTAAAAAAGTCCAGTAAATAGTGTATTCTGCTGACAACTTCAGGAAGTTGGTGGGTGGTGTTTTTTAGAAACAATACCCAAAGGGCATAAGCTGCTGACTGCTTTGCCTCGACATTGACACTACAACCAGCCAAGCAAAGAGAGGAAGAAGACAGCCCAAGCTACTGTTTTATGTGGAAGCCCTTCTTTGCTGTCAGCGCACTACAGGCTAGCTTACCAGCAGCTGCTATCATTCCCCCCCCCCCCAATCTCTGCTCCATGCAGACAGGCCAAGGCCTCTACCAGTTCCTGGACTCCGTGACTGAGTCACTTCCCTTGTTGAGACAATTCCTAGTCCAAATCCTAGCTAGCTTCCTTTGCTTGTGTAGTTCCTTGAGCAGAAGAACAAGGAGGATTTTCATCAACAGGGTAGCTGCAACCTGTCTGACATCCAGCATGTAGCTGGACAATCCATGATCCCTCACTATCTTCTCTTCATTGTCCTCTTCACTGTTTCCCTCAGCCGCCACCGGAACAGTCCTCCTGAAGGTTTTTCAACAACTGCTGGCTTCAGGAACCACTAGAAACAGCATGTTCCCCAACGTCAGTACTACTAACATTTCCATCACCAGTGGCACTAGTCATGTGATTCAGCAGATGCTAACATCTGCTTCCTCCGTAGCACAGATTTTCAGTAATGGCGAATTCTGCAGGAGCAGCAGGCAATAGTGAAGAGGAGATGACAAGGGATTGTGGCTTGTCCTCCTCCATAATGACCCCAGGGCTGGGCTAACAGAAGCAAGCAGCAGCTGAGGCTGGCGGGGGCTGTGTGATTGGTAATGATGCTTGATGAGTCTAATCTGGCCACTTGCTGTCCTCCGCCTCCATTGTCTCCTTTCCCCCTTCCACTCATTTCAGCTTTTCCCTCTTCAGCTCCCTCCTCCTTCTCTTCATCTGGTTCAGCTGCAGTGGCAAGAGGACAGAGGAGAAAGCCAGCTTGTATGAGGGGACATGCCCAACCTTCCTGAAGGAAGGAGTGGGTAGGTAGACGGAGGCTGGGGACTGTCAAGCCCATCTCAAACTAGGGCATGGCCCACCATGTGAGAAGTGGTGCTCTAGAGAGATTGCTTTAAAATACATAATTACTACGCTCTCTTGAAATATTCTGTCTCCCTTCACCCCTGCAAAGTTCTTACCTTCGTTAAAATGTTTATATGTCTAGATATTCCTTCTTGCGGGGAGAAAAAGGAAAAAGAGCAAAACATCGAATTACCTCATTTCAGTTGATCCAACAGATCTGTCCAGGGAAGGAGAAAGCTTTATTGGAAAACTCAGGTGAGACTCTCAAAGTGATGTGACTTATACTGTGTTCATCTCGCCCCGTACTGTCTACTTTAATGAGTAGCAGCTCTCCAAGGTCAGGCCTTTTTCATCCTTGCTACTTAAGATCTGTTTGAATTTGAGATGCCTAGGATTGAACCTAGAATCTTCCATACGAAAAGCTTTGTCACTGAGAGCTATGGCCCCTTCCCCGATGTTCAGTGATGTAGTGGGGGCTTGCTATGACATGTTTTGTATCTTGCTTCCACAACAAACCTCCTCAGCTGATCCCAATGTAGGCTGGATACTTTTGTGCTTTTCCTGCGTTGTGTGACTTTCTCTGTTACGGCTTTTTGTGGCATAATTCCTTATATGGTGCTTAGGCAATACTGGACTAAATGGATCAATTACGTATGTTCATGTATGTGAGGGGTAGGTGATGTGCAACCCTTCAGTGATTGCTGGGCTATAAATCCCATCACCCTTGAACTTTGGAAGTTGGGAGTCCAGGTTGATTTGACTCTGCAGATGTTGTAGTCAAGGATGATGGGAGTTGTAGTCCAACAGCAACATCCAGAGAGCCAAAGGATCCCCCACTGGTGGCTGGTTCCTATGGGGGCCAGACATCACTGGTCTAGAGGCCAGGACCCATACCAATGGCTTCAAGTTGCAAGAAAGAAGATACTGAATAAACATCAGGAATAACTTTATGATGGTAAGAGCTGTTAAACAGTGAACTGGCCCAACTTGGGAGATTGTGGGCTCTCCTTCCTTGGAGGTTTTTAAGCAGAGGTTGGATAGCCAGGGATGCTTTCGTTAAGATTCATGCATTGCAGGAGGTTGGACTAGATGACCTTTGAAGTCCTTTCCAGCTGAAGAAGGGCACTGAAGACCAAAGAGCTCAGAATCCAGAAAAATGTGGTGGATTTGCGTAGTCTTTTCATTTCCTGGGCAAACTAAGGCAAGCTTTGGGTAAAGAGGATGATAAAATATCAGATGTGTTTTAAGGAGAAAGGAAATTTTCCAACTCACTTGTATTATCTAATCCTAGATCCAATCTTATGGGGACTAAATTTACTGTTTACGACCATGGGGTTAGTCCAATCAAAGCACAGGGGCTGGTGGAAAAAGCCCACACCCGGCATGAGCTGGCTGCAATCTGTTATGTAAGTAACTTACTACTGGGGGCAGAGTGAGGGAGAAGAATTGTCTGTTTCTTTTATATATATATATAAATGATAATTATTGGTTTTACATATACAGTGGTACCTCCGGTTGCGGACGGGATCCGTTCCGGAGGTCCGGTCGGATCCCGAGGTTTCCGCAATCTGAGGACCGCTTCTGCGCTTGCGTGCATGGCGAAACCAGGTAAAATACTTCCGGGTTTGCTGCGCGTGCATCCCAAAGGGTTACGTAAACGGAGGTTCGACTGTAATCACATTACGTAACATCGTATCCTATTATTTTATCTCTTTGGTTCAACTGAGCCTAACGACTTCCCTCCTCCCGTCTGATGGTTTACAAAATTAAACTTTCCATCAAAGAATTGTCTGTTTCATGCTAACCTATACTGGTAGGACAAAAGAGAACCTGCAGGGTGCAGCCTTGACTTACTCTAGGCTTTAATCCTGACTGGTTTGAAAATTGAAGCATTCTACAATGTATTTCGCCCACAGATAATCTAGGAAACATTTACAGTTTTATCTGCTTTTCTACATGCAAGATGGCTGTATGGCATAACTATGCAGATAGTGCTCCTTAAAAAATACCCTAGCAACCAAAATGTCACAGACTGGTTGGATGTAGAGGAATGGTGGGAGGAACCAGCTGGGGAATGGTGGTGAGATGACAATGAGTGGTCACAGGGAGAACTGGGTGGAGGTGTTGGAAGCTGAAGAGGTAACAGGGCTTAGTGGGCAGGGGGAGTCTGTGGCAGAGAGAAGTCCAGAACTGGACAGAAGCTGAAACAGAAGTGAATGGAGGCCAAGAGGCAGAGACGAGTCTGGCTGCTGAAGAGGCATGAGTGTCTCTCCCTCCTTCTGCAATGAGCTTCCCTCCCCTCCTGGATCTCCCAGAACCAGGAGAGGCATGAAGAGGGCAGAGGAGAAGTTAGCTTCACACAGGCACAATCTCAAGATTGCTTGGGGAAAACCCTGAAGAGGAGAGAACTTAGGCAGCTGTGGGGAGGACCTTCAGTCTCAGCAACTGCCTCATGGGGGCAAGACCTGCCGGAGATGAGTTGTGTCCTCATGAGGCCCGACACTCATGTGCAGATCGTGTTTTTGCTAATAAAGAGTTAACTCCAACTTGCTCAGTGTGGTTTACTGCTGGCTCTTTACTGTCACAAAATTAGTTAAGGAAAAGATACAGAATTATTTATTGCGAGGTATAGGTACGCTTTTATAAAAGCCAGATTTAATGTTTTTTCCATCAAATGTTTTGGGTAATAGACTTTCCAATGGCCAAATCTCCCTCCTTTGCGACTTTAACAGCGGTTCCATAGAATCCTTACAACATATATTTTTTTGCTGTCCAATTCATTCGGCAGCTCGGTCCAAATTTTTGTTTCCACTTCTGAAGAAAACCCATGAAGGAACCCAGGATGCTAAATTAATTTACTTATTAAATGACGAGGAACCGAATAGAACCCATACAGTCGCTAGGTTTTTGATTAATGTGCTATCTACAAAGAAGAGGAATGGTTCTCTGCTCATTTATGACAACGTAGAAAATAACTAAGATCTACTATGGGGCGATAAAATAGGTAATGAATTAATTTTAACAGTTTTTTTTTAATAATTAGTTCAGTTGGATTACTCAGATTTTGGTTTGACTTAGATGGAAGGGTGTAAACGGGTTATTTTAAAATTGGTTTTGTACTGTATTGTCTAAATTTGTTAAATTGTTTTATTTTGCGTGTATTATGATGAATGTGTTTTTGCTATGTGATATGGGCCAAATGGGCTAAATAAACTACCTACCTACCTTTATTATAATAAAGTAATTTTCTTAGTTACAATTACTGCAACAATACATCTCTGGTAGTATATTTCAACATGTGCTCAGCCTATTTCATTTTTTTATAAGAAATTTATTAAATTTTTCCAATAAAACATACAATACAAAATAAAACAAAACAAACAACAACAAAAACTACAAAAATACAAAAATACAATTATCCTTAACTTATTCATAACATATTGGGACCTCCTCACATCCTCTCTTCTGCGCTCATTTCTAATCTTCTTTAATAACTTTGTAACATTGTATAATCCTCGTTCTCATCTAATCTTAATCTTTATAACCAATAATCATAACTCTAATCTTAATCCTAATAAAAATAAACATAACATATTTCTAGTATTTCAATACAAAGATCACCAGTGTCCTAATCAAATAAAATAATATGACAGATCTGTTAAAAAATAATAAAATTAAACATTAACAGGGCCAGCACTTCTATAATAAAAAGCAGCTATACGTTTAAAAAGCCAAGCTAATACACACCAATAGCCTTTGACTCCAGCATATAAAACTTCAGAGGAGGAAGAGGGCCAAACTTGCCAAATCTACATTTTTAACTGTTCTGAATAAATGGACTATTTTTCAATCATCACTAATGAAAATTATATGAACTTCTACCTTCACAAATCCCAGACCTCAAATTTGACCTGCTCAATATTATTATTATTATTATTTTTAAAAAGCTTTGATACAAAGTTGACCTTGCATGTGCAATTAACTCATCCAGGGGTGATGAATGCTCATGAAGGAAATTAGCCCATTCTTAGGTCCAGTTACTAAAGCAAGGTAGATAAGATCACACAGAAGCCAGAGGTGAGTAATGGAAGTGAGACACAGTAGCTACTTGCTGTTGGGGTATAAGGAACTGGAGCAAACCTTTGGACTAGTTGCTGTGTTGAGATGCACTGCTAGGCTTGGATACTTCAATGGGAAAGTACTATTCAATGGGAAATAGTACTTTCGCCTGCCAAAATGGTGGCAGGATCCTGGTTTTTAACTAGAACAGCTGGTTTTCTGACCCCAGGGCAACACAAAATTCCACAACTGTAGGTTCCCTGCATTTTTGTGAACCCACTATATCTTGGTTCAAAAATAGAAATAGGCAAGCTATTTTCACTCGTGGGTAAAAATAATGGTGTGCACTCGAGGACACTGTTAGCAGTGAGGACTAAGCCTACCCCTTCGTCTCCATCACTCCATCACTCTGGGCAATGCTAGAGTGGAATGTTGGGAGCTGCTTTGCCTTTTCCAAGCAAGCATGGCCAGTGCATTTGGCAGACACCATTCTAATCCAATAAAAATTGTATCTTTGAGGTCAGTCTTTTTCTCTTAAAATTTCTACCTTTTTTTCAACAGGAAACCAACGTGCTCGGATTCAAGGGACCCAGGAAAATGTCAGTCATTATTCCAGGAATGAATCTCAATCACCAACGGATTCCAATCAGGCCACGAAATGCAAGTTTCTAATTGGGTCATATTCACACTACAGTGAGAAAATGGAGTTTCAGATTTTTGTGATGATAGGAGCAGTCAACAGGCATGCCTTTGAATAACTGAAGATGATGCACTTCAGGACACTTTTCACTTAAAAGAATTCTACTGTTCCCCTTAAGAGTTCTGACAATGTAGTAGAGGCATGTGTGTAGCTTATTATTGAATCCAAAATCTTCAGCTAGGTTGTCATAGCCTCTATCGAATCTTGAGTGTTGTTGCCCGCCTGCAGAAGAGCACTGCAGCTGAAAGAGGGAGAGTAGCCACAGTATATAAGAGCATGTGCGCAACTTATATATGTTCTGTTTACATGATGCAATAAAGAGTGATATTCAGATTTTCTAAACATAAGCTCAATTGGAATGGAAGGGTAACAGCATTTTGAATGGGAAGGAATAAGAAGTCTCCTAGAAGACACCTACACATTTTGCTTTGTAACTTTTTTTCTGGGAGAGCTTAGAGACTTGTTTTGAAAAGCTATTTGAGTTTGTTCTATATCTGAATGAGAAATAGAATGGAAATGTTGCCATTTTCATTTGCGTGTGTGCCTGCGATGGCAAGTAGGAATAAAAAAAAATGAAGTCAGGGCTGTGAAGTTGAAGAGCTATCAGCAGCTTTGCAGACCAAGCCTGATGGAAAGGGGATGGGAAAGGAAACCTGAGGTCTTGTTTTCTTGCTTATTCTGTTGCACAGGAGCATGAGAGTTTGCTGTCAAAATGGCAAAATAAAAACATGGAGAACCTAATTGAATTGCACAACAAAGCTCCAGTATGGAATGATGACACTCAGTCATATGTCTTGAACTTCCATGGGAGAGTCACCCAGGCCTCTGTGAAGAACTTCCAGATTGTCCATGAAAACGACCGTAAGTCTTATGACATAATAGCTACAGCAGAGGTTGGAGGGCTAGACTCTCAGTCTAGGACATTAGAAGGTTCAGGGCTGGGAATGTATCTAGAATCTCACTAAAGATTGCTAGATTTGATGGAGAGAAGACAAATCCCAGAAGTCACATGTTGCTTTCCAAAATGCTTTTGCTAGCACCACTGCCATGCTGAATAGGTAGATCCCTGCACCTGCTCCCCTCCCTGTCCCTCTAAGCCCCCTTCTCTTGTGCCATTGTTTTCCTTCCAGAAGTCTTACATGCCAAAACAGATGTCGCTCACCCAACTTAAATACCCCTTTCATCAAAGTCATGCACTTCTAAATGGCTGCAAGCCATTGTTACCATTATCTGTTGCTTGGTTTGAATACATTTGAATAGAATGGGGAGATGCTGAAATATTGATGGCCCCAATATTACAGTGGTACCTCTGGTTACGAACTTAATTCGTTCCGGAGGTCCATTCTTAAGTGAAACCGTTATCCTGAGGCGCGCTTTTGCTAATGGGGCCTCCCACTGCATGCGCACCATTGGCACGCGTTTTCCATTCGCATCCTGGGGCAAAATTCGCAACCAGGAGCAGCTACTTCTGGGTTAGCGGAGATTGTAACCTGAAGTGTTCGTAACCAGAAGTGTTCGTAACCAGAAGTGTTCGTAACCAGAGGTACCACTGTACAGTAGAAATCTTCAATAGAAATCTTAAAAATGTATATTTATATCAACCTGTATTTTATTAAATTTAGCCCACTCTTTTCTCACAAAGGAGCTCAGGGTGGCAAATACAAAGGTAGGGAAACAATACAATTAAAAATAAATAAAGTTTATTTATTTTTAAAAAAACCTTCAGTGCTTTTCAGTATTCAAATGCCGTGGTATAGAATGTTGCTGACCATTTAAAAAGGGTAGAGTGGGTTTAATTTGATGTTTTATATTTTAGGATTTCTATTGAGTTTTGTTCACTGAAGAAGGGAATACCAATGATCCATGTTGGGGTTATCAGAAATTGGGCTGAGAAGATCCTAGTCTTCCTGCCTTCCAGGCAATAGGACTAGGAATAGTGTCCACCTATTTACTCTGGCCCTGCCAAGAAAATAGTGAGGCTACTTCCTGCCTCTTTTCTGACTCAGGGCCCACCCATTCTGGCCTTGAGGCCTAGCAACTGGCTTCACCAGCCCAATATTAGGCTAACTAACCTGGGCAGCACTGGCTTTCTGCAGAGGTGCATTGGAGGTGATTCACCCTGTCTTTTCCAGATCTCATATAGGTAACGGTCAGCTCCATGAGGTCATCATGAGGTGATGGGCATTACACCAAATTGAAGCACGCAATATCAGTCATTTGTGTACCAGCTGCCTGCCCTGCTCTGGTATCTAGCCCTCAGGACGCCTGATAAGATGTTATATAACAACAACAACAACAACAACAAATTTATTATTTGTACCCCGCCCATCTGGCTGGGTCTCCCCAGCCACTCTGGGTGGCTTCCAACAAATATTAAAATACATTAAAATATCACAGATTAAAAACTTCCGTAAACAGGGCTGCCTTCAGGTATTTTCTGAATGTCAGGTAGTTGTTTTATCTCCTTGACCTCTGATGGGATGTTTTGTCAGCTTTGATGTAATGGCCAGGAAGTGAAGGACAGTCATTCTGCTGTGAGACAAGAAGGTTCCTTTTGTGCTTGAAAAGTATAGGAATGGTGTCTTGAAAATAAGGAAGTGTGAACCCTAACCACCAATTATGAGAAACAATATCTGCCTCAGGGTTTGGTATGTGCAGTTTGGGCAGATAGCAGGTAGGGAATTGCTATGGATAAATGTGATGATTCCATTCATTACTGTCTCCATATGATGCAGATAGATTATGATTTCTTTCTCTTTCTCCCTCTCTCTAGTTGACTACATTGTAATGCAATTTGGCCGTGTGGCAGAGGATGTGTTCACCTTGGACTTTAACTACCCCCTGTGCGCCCTTCAGGCATTTGCCATTGGACTCTCCAGTTTTGATAGCAAACTGGCATGTGAATGACAGACATAGTGCAACAAGACCGCCTCTGGTTTTTCTTCCTGTGCTAACATCTGAGAAGAAAATTGTACTTGATAATCCTAGGGTGTGTGGGGCAGAAACTAACAGCTAAACTGTCCCCTGTGCTTACCTAGAAGGAAAATGGAGCCCTGATGGCTGACTACATAGAATGCTGTCTTTCTAAGATGTGTTCATTCTTAGAGAAGAATAAGGAAAATGTAATCCTGAGAGGGAGGCTTTTTAGAAAAGAGCCCTGCCCCCTCCCCCGAGCAGCTGAGCATCAGTGTCTAGGAATTCCTGTTGTTAGAATCACGTTAATGAAACTTTGCTGCCTGTTTTCCTCATGAAATTACTTGTGTCCTTGATGTTAATGCCACTGATAACATCTGTGCTCCTGTAACAAGAGATGTCTTGGATGTCTTGCTGCTCTTGCTATTTGCCAGTCCTGTTTTCCAGTAAAGTTGGTTGGTTTCCATTTGTTGCTCTGCCGCTTTGCATCTGCTGAAGAGTACTTATTGTAGAGGTATGTTCTCCAATAAGATGAAGTTTATTGATCAGCTTGAATAAGGCAAAATTCACCTGTCAGTGTCTTTCCACAAGGTAATTTTTCATGAAAAGTGAATAGATGACTTGACATCCTAGACATGCCATGCTGATACCAGTAATTGGTTCACATGCCATGCTAGTTTCAAGAGCCATATAAGGATTTCTAATTTACTTGTTTCATTCAGTGATAAGCCTTCTTTCTTTTTTTCATTATTGATCTGTTTGTTTTTTGAGAAATTATTTTAAAAACACAGCACTCCTGTTGGTAAGCAAGGAAAGCATTTTTTGTGTTGAAAGCAATGTCTCATGCAACTGTACATTCTAAATGTTCACTTGGGTGGGATGTTTTTTTGCTTTTTTGGACATATTTGCTTGAATATGAACATTAAAAACTGAATATGTGCATGTATATTCTAAGGCAGAAGGAAAGCTGCTATCTCTGCTAGATTAAGCCAAATCTTTATATTCCATGGTTGCCTACAGATTATTGGAACAGATAAGGCATTAGTGTTACTTGAGCCAAGGCACCTTGATTGCATCTTGGCTTTCAGAGGATCCTTGGGCTGAGCACCTTCTTAACTACAGTTCATAGAATCATAGAATTGTAGAGTTGGAAGAGTCCCTGAGGGTCATCTAGTCCAACCCCCTGCAATGCAGTTCATGATGTATCTTGTAGAATTTCTTCTGTAAATTGCCTCCAGGTGTTATGCCCTGTATTTCCAAAGAACATTGACAGTTGAATAACGCCTGATGTCTAAAGCTGCTCCTTCCCTTTCTGGTCACCAATTCTGGACTTTCATAGAATCGTAGAGTTGGAAGGGATGCCAGGAGTCATCTAGTCCAGCCCCCTGCAATGCAGGAATCTCAGCTAAAGCATCCATGACAGATGGCCATCCAACCTCTGCTTGAAAACCTCCAAGGAAGGAGTCCACAACCTCCCAAGGGAGACCTTTTCATTAAAATGCAGTTGTCTGGTTTGTGTGCCATTAAAATCCCTGTATTAGTAAATACCGTGTTGTCTTCTTTCAAAGCAATGCAGGTTTGCTGAAATGTTTTCTTATAGGTGGAATAAAAACCATTCATCATTATCAATTGTAAATTCTGCACTTTGCTTTAAGTGAATGATTACTCATCACTTTTAGAAAAAGCTGGTGGGTTGCAATTGCCTTCAAGGAAATGTTGCCACTAATAGCATTGTGCACATGTGTAGAACAGAAGGAAGGGATGAGAGAGCCATTTCCCAAGAGATCCAGGGCCATGCTCCTCTTTTCCATCTTTATGCATCTTGTTTGTCCTTGGAAGCACAAGACCCTGCAAGATGGCATTGGCTGCATTCTGTGCTAACAAGTCTGGATTGTTGCATCTTCTCATATGTTAGACTAGAAGGCAGGTCCCTTGGTTGTTTCCCCAACTGTGTCAGCTTATAAAGAACATCATTTTTTTTAGGTTTTCACCTTTGTCCGTACCACAGCTCAATAATTTTTTCTTGTGCCAGAAATATATTTTTTCTAGAGGCACATGATCTTGCTTTTAGCCATTTGAATCTTTGGAATACAAACACTAGACTTAAAGTGGCTTTAACAGTCACTTTGTCTCCTCATGAATTAGTTATGTGGGTGAAATAGGAAGAATTATCACTAAATAACAAAATTCTTCCTATAATTCATGACAATTAACTAGTATAAAAGTAATACAGGTATGTAGTTTCTGCTGTTTAATTTGGAGCACTTTAAAGTAAGAGATTGTCCCTACCACCACATAAAATGGGGCTGGCTTCATGTGGCCAAACCTGGCTCCTGTTTCTAGCAGTCAGACTTCTCTGACTTAACCCTGTTCTGATTTCATGCTGTAGTTTGCCTATAGAATTAGGATACAGTCCTGATTTTAAGCAAAAATTCTGTGTGCCTGCCTGCTTGGAAAATGCTATAAAATCTTGTATGCTGGAATTGGCTGACTCGGATTTTAACCTGGCTGTGGATTTTATTACATTTCTGTTTGAACAATCAGAACAATGCAGAGAGTAGGAATTTACACCTTGGTTGCTGTTCCAAATGTAGTGTTATGCTGCACTTTCATTCCTCCTCTGCCTGCTTTTACATATAAATGCTTCTCTGCAAAATCAGTGCAGACCATCAAGAAATAAGGGATCTCTTATTGCTTTGGAACTGTATTTGTTTTGTAGAAGCCTCCACTATGCCTAATCCAAAACTGTATGGTATTGATTATATTTATATTTTTTGTATTCCAATAAAATAATTTATATATTTAAAAATGTGATGCCGCTACCAGTATGTTTCTTTTGAATGTTTTGCACTGACAGTTTTGTACTCTGATTACACACTGCATGCACCTATGACACTTGTTTTCGAAGCCTCCTCCTCCTCCTCCTAGCAACATTGAATGGGAGCCCAGTTGCTACACTGACTTCTCTAGCAGCTCCCAGGTTTGGAATTCCTCTCTAGTGCAAGATGTCTCCTATAAATATGCCCCCTATTATATCCAGCTTTTTATGTTCCCGATGACCCTCAACCCCACACCATCGTTTTATAGGACAACTGCCTGACTTACAAGATGCTGCTTTAGGCTGTGTAGCCCCATCTTTAGCCCCATTAGTGGGCAGTGTTCTAATAACCGGTTCAAAAGACCCTCTTGCATACAATCAGTACAGGATACCTCAGGGACCACCTGATTCCATATAGGAACCCTCCTTGTGGTGCAGCTATGGTTCAAGTTGATCCTCGCGGGCCGCGCACAACTGCGCTGCCCTTGTTCTGGCAGGGGACCGTCCCCCAGTTCAGCTTTCAGCAGAGACACCTCTGCCGGCATCGGGGAAGAGGAGGCCGGAGCAGCCGCTCGCAGGAGCGCCGCGGCCTCGCTCGCCCGGCGATCGCGGGACGAAGGTTTCGCTCGAAGCAGCGGCCGCCTCTTCGCCCCTCCGAGAGGAGCGCCTCGCTGCACCCCCGGGAGCCCTCCGTCCCGCACCATCCTCCGTCCCCGGCCAGGGACCCCTTCTCTCTCTCCCCCCCCCCTCCACGTTCCCTCTCCCGGAGCCTCAGGGCGACGCGCTCAGGGAGCGGGCGAAGCCTGTCAGGAGGGCGGCCGCGCGGCCTGAGCCGGCTCCTCCCCGCTCCCTCCCCTGGTTTCCGCTGGCAGCCGAGGAGAGCGCGAGGCGGAGCCGCCGCGAGCGGAGCGCTGCCCTTCCCCGCCGCCCGCTGCCCGGGTTCGCTTCCGACGGCGCAGCGAAGACGGTGAGTGCGGCGCGGTGTCGCGCGGGTCCCGCCGCCGCTTCTCGGGGGGCGGCGGGCGAGGCTGGACGATGGCCGGGCAGGCCTGCCTGCAGGGGAAGCCGGACTTGGCCCAGGAGCCGCTTTTGCGCCGCGGACAAAGGGGAGGCGGGCGAGGGCAGCCCCGCGCCCTCGAGTCGGGCTGCGGGGTCCCGGCGCGGCTCGGAAGGAGGGTCGCCCCTGCTGCTCCGGGAGGGCGGCGAGGCGCCAGGATGCGCGCAGCCGAGGAAGCGGAGGGCCGGAGCGGACCGCCCTCGAGGGGGCGCGCCGGGGAAGGAATGTGCGGCTTCGGCGCCCAGATGGGGCGCAGCGACTACGACGCCCACCATCCCCGGCCCTCAGGACCAGCGGTGAGGGATGACGGGAGTTGTAGTCGCCGCGCGTCTGGGGCCCGAGGGGGAGAAGCGCGGGGCGGAGTTCCATCCGAGGGAGCGAGAGAGCGCCCTTGGCCCGGAGCGAGGCGGCTCGCGAGGGATGGAGAGAGCGCCTGAGGGAAAGTCCGAGCAGACGGGCGAGGGAGACCGCGCTCCTGCACAACTGCGCCGAAGTTGGAGGTAGGAGGCTGGGCGTCGAGGAGGCTCGGGCGGGCGGAGCTTTTCGGGGAAGCCTCTCGCCCCCTTTTCCCGGGGAGCTGCAGTTGGCGTGTTTGCGGTCCACAGCTCCATAACGGAGCGGACAAAGTGGGAAGCAGGCAGGGAGAGAAGCGGGCAAGGGGCGTGGAAACCAGCCCGATATAGGACCCTGGAAGGCAAGAGCAAAGTTTGCTCTCTGAGATCTAAGACCGCAATATATGCAGCAAAGAAAAGCGTGGGGATAGGGGCTGTCAAACCTTGAAAATGTGCCCTTCCAATGAATCCCAAAATGTCCTCTTTGAAAAGCTCTTTTCCAAGCTATCCCACTTTCCTAGCACAGAGATAGACCACACATTTGAGAAGTCATAAAATGGCTTACCTACACAGAAACTCTTCAAAGGTCAGATTCATGTGCTTTTCCATGCAGAAGTCAGAAAAGATGCTCACGCAGTCAAAACTTTGCTTACAAAATGTGTAAGTTTCTGAACTATTGGTACAGAACAAAACACTTGTTTCAGACTTCTGGACTGAAACAAAAGAGGCTGGTTAAAGCCATTCTCCAATATCCTTGCATACCAAAATTCACATGAAGAGTGAGAGGGTTTTAACACCTTCATGCACTAATTAGATTCAAACCTGGTTTATATGAGGCTGGAACCCTACACCTGATACATTGGGTGCTTCTTGGCTAATGCTTCCTGGTTGTTTTGTTCATTTTAATCCCTGTTTACTGCACTTCACAGGAAATGCATATTTGAAGGGAAGTCCTTTGGCCTCATAAAGAAAGGGAATGCAGGCAGCAACCGATTTAGCCTTGTCCAGTGCTATTTTTCTAGAAAAAGAGATGCCAGAACTCACCATGAATGCCTCCCTTGTTCTCTTAGAATGGCAATGGCGCCCACCTGAGAGGTGCTGGAACTGAGTTTTGGTGAATTCCAGCTGAAAAAAAGCCCTGTGCTTGTATGTGCGTAACCACACATGAGCACATCTGCCTGAACCTGGAAGTGACCTTAAAAGTCACAGAAAGGGGCAGAACAGGGTGGGGAAGCCTTACATGTGCCCTACTGATGCTCACGGGGGTCTGGAACGTAACCCCCATGCAAATCGGTCGCTGCTGTATGGACTTCTTGTTCCTCTCCTGCAGGAGTTCAGAGAAGTGTATGAACCTCAATAACATGTTGGTTATGGAAAGCGGCATAAAATCGAGTGTATTCTTACAATGCTTGTTGAATTCAGGTGAACGATAGAAACGCACAGTCAACCATTCTGTATTCTGTAGCTTTGCAACACCTGGGAGAAATTTGTGAGTAAAAGAGCAGAACTTGTGACATAGATGAGGGCTCACCACACAGTTACAATCTTTGTCTACAAACAATCATTGTTTGGCCAATGTTAATAATAGGCTCCTAAACATGCAAGGATATTTTCTGCCTTAAAAGTTAGAAAGGTAGATTGCCAAGGGACATTCATTTTCAAGCAATTTGCCCAAGAGAATGAAGAAATTCTTGATAGAAAGGCATGGGACAGAAATGTAATAAACAGGATATTCACAGGTTTTCATTTTTTAATAAATGTACCACATATATTCTAATAATGCCCAGCATATATTCTACCTAGAAAGGCGTGGCTGTATTTATAAAGAAATTTTCCTCATGGGTGTATGTACTAACTAATTGTCTCAGGGTAAAAGAAATATGTGCAAATTATGAGTGATTTCGTTCTTAGAGCTTTAAATGCTGCAACCTTTTCCCCTCATTGTCCACCTAGGAAAATGGCTGAATTCATTCCATATACAGTGGTACCTCAGGTTACAGATGCTTCAGGTTACTGACACTTCAGGTTACAGACTCCGCTAACCCAGAAATAGTACCTCAGGTTAAGAACTTTGCTTCAGGATGAGAACAGAAATTGTGCTCCAGCTGCATGGTGGCAGTGGGAGGCCCCATTAGCTAAAGTGGCATCTCAGGTTAAGATCAGTTTCAGGTTAAGAATGGACCTCCAGAATGAATTAAGTTCTCAACCCGAGGTATCACTGTATACTGTTGGGATAGAGACTCTTGTAACTCTTCCTACGGCCCCAATTCATCCTGTGTTGTTTTCAAGTTAATAAATCCTTCCAGGGTCAGAGATAAGTCTCATAGTATTAGTTAAATACTAAACAGTCTTGGAAAAGTTAAGAAATGTTTCCAGTCAGCAAACATGTCCCACTCTCCCTCTTGATTCATATATGAACTTGGAAAACACAGGCTGCGGTTGTAGACCCACTTGCTCAGCTGGACTTTTCTTCTGTGTAGACATGCATGTGATGGCACTATTAGCTGTTCTAAACAGTTAGAAGTAATCCCAAAGTGGAAAATATTGGGAGATTAAATGAGGAGCAGGAGAACTATGTAAGCCACTTTGAGCTCCATGGAGAAAAAGGTGAGATATAATGCCATGATGCAATCTTAATTGGGTTTTCACCCAACTGTGATACACAAAGAAATTCATGACCATGGTTGAGAGAAGAGCCTTTAGTTGCTAGCCCTTCATTGATTTTAACTGGTCAAAAGCCAAATGAAAACAATATTTTTTGCCCATGTTGATACCTCTTTACAAGAGCACCATACAACGGTTTGCAGGTGAATAGTCCTATCTCTCAACCCTCCTACTTGAAGCAGCAGGGGTTGCTAGAACGTGGACTATAACTGTATTGGAGCATGTGAAGGAATAGATGGGTCCTCCTTTATTCACCATGTAGCTATAAGATGTCTTGCATAGCTCTCTAACTATGCAAAATTGTTTTTCTCAACTGTTTTGCTTTCAAGTTCATTTCACAACTTTATCCAGTCTCAGGACAAGGAAAAAATAATTCGAGGGAGAAATGAGCTGCTTCCAAACATAGATTACATTCACACAATGCTGATAACCTGATGATGCAGAGTTCTCTTACGATATTAAACACATATTTTGCCATCGCATGTTATCTTTTTACAATTGCATGTTATCTTTTTCCAATATCCCAGTGATAAACTTCGTGGTGCTAAGCTCAACATCTCCCCCATCAAATTTTCCCCTTGAAGGGGCAGATTTGTGTTTTTCTCTCCGACACACACATACACGCTCCGCCCGATCTGGACCACCCCCCACCAGCCCATTTTCTTCCTTTCCCTGTACACCTACCTTTGCAGGATTGCTAACCCCTGCGCCAAGTCCCCTTTGCCAGCTTCCAAGGACCCCACTTGGCTCCAGCCCTGTCTACCTCACACATTCCTTTTTAAAAAGGATTTTTTAAAAAAGAAAAAGAAGGTGCTTTGAGCTACTTCAGGTTTTTTCCAGTGCATTCCTATACATGCCTACTGAAGTCCTGCTGTGCTCTCTGTATGACCTGTTTTGCTATGGCTGGTTACAACTCTCCAAATACCACAAATGGCAAAAAGAACAAAATGGATTCTCCACTCAAAAGTTGTTCACAAATTGATAAAGATACAGGTTTGAGCAAAATACCCCCTCTAATTGTGCAAAAAAAGGTTTGATTTGGTTTCTACATTTGTTGGAGTGAAACTTCAGCAGCCACACCTCTTCTCAACTGCTTTTCCACTTGATTCCTTTTGTGCACAACATTTATTCCCTCTTCAGATAAATCCCACATCTTGTCTTCATTTGCTTCACAAAGCAAGGTGTCAGCAATCCTCAGCGGAAAGAAATCCCTCATCCCCATAGATTGGCTGGCACCAGATGACCGAGCCAGATGGTGGAGATGTCAGTTGCCCAATCTGGCGACAATTAACAATTGCTACTAAAAATGTTATATTTAAAAATGTGTCTGCTGATATGAATTGTGTATTGGCTCATGTGATTTGGGAGGGGGGGAGATGACTATCATTGGTAAAATGTGTGACTGAATTGTTAAATGCATTAGCGTTAATGATACACACAGTTCGTTTTTTGCTTTGTACTCTGGGGGTGGGGGGAGAGGCACCTGGCGTGGCTGTAACAGTATGTTTCTGTATCTACAAATGGCTTCATATCTGCCTGTTGTCATCCAGTTACAGGTGGGTAGCCGTGTTGGTCTGCCATAGTCGAAACAAATAGAAAATTCTTTCCAGTAGCACCTTAGAGACCAACTGAGTTTGTTCTTGGTATGAGCTTTCGTGTGCATGCACACTTCTTCAGCATGCACACGAAAGCTCATACCAAGAACAAACTCAGTTGGTCTCTAAGGTGCTAATGGAAATAATTTTCTATTTTGTTGTAATCCAATGCTCCTTCCCTCTCTCCAGCTTTTCTCTCAGTTAAATCATCCTTTGTCTTAGAAGCCCCCTGCCCCGGGGAAGTCCTTCCCTGTTCTTGACGCCATACTGTTCTTCTTGGAATTCTCCAGCAGATTGCTCCACACTTCTGTCCTAAGCTTACTCAGCTTCACAACTGCCTCCACTTGGATATCTTCCTTCCTAAATAAATACAACCTTATTGTTTTTGATTCAAGGGAAACTTTTTCCTGTTTTAAATCCCATTGCTGAGTGGCAGATCTCAAGGGCAGACTAGGAAGCCTACCTTCAGTTACCGCCAACATAGTCTTAGTTTGTTTTGTGGAATCCAGTCAACATTTTGTAATCCTTTGGAATGGTAAAATTAAATTTTGACTCTTGATTCGAGGCCCATCTCCTGAGGGGGCAACCTGTTGTACTGATGGCTTGTTTGAATTGCACTGCCTAAGTTACATCCCTTCATTGCAGGGGGTTGGACTAGATGACACTTGGGGTCCCTTCCAACTCTACAGTTCTATGATTCTGTGATTCTATGATTCACATGACTTGTGACCTCACGTCCATTGAGCTAATCCATTTCACTGTTTGGACATCTTTCTCGTGGTGCTTTTAGCCACCTTGCTTATGTACTGAAGTCACACATCACACATGAAATCATACATCAATCCGAGCTCTTGAAGCTAGTAGCCTGCCAACAATTTGTTACTTGGAGGTGATGCAACTAAAAACGCGCTTTCTAGCACTGCAGTATATCACACCAAGGCTGTGTTTGCCAGGCACTGCATTGACAATGAGTTAATCTTGGACAATGGGCCTCAATACACACTGGCAGAATTGCAAGTGTTTGGAGAAGAAGTTCATTCAGTTGACCATTAGCATGTATCAACTGCAGCCCAACAGTCTAGCTGAAATATATGTGGACATAATCAAACCGGTGCCAGGAAATCTTGGCTTACATATTTTTTCAGAATATACCACTGGAATATACCCCTGGAATCAGTGTTCTACCGGCCAGAACTGCAAATTCTTGAGAGTACACCTACACATAAAGTCCATTCCTGTCAGAGAACAGAAGGGGTAGAGGTGACCTAGAACCAGCTTATGTTGGGCGTATTTATGGAGAGATTTCACAAAGGCCTTGCAAGCATACCTGGGTGAATACAAACAGCACATGCAGTGTACAAAGCCAGCCAAAGATGTTTTGCTACCTGAGGCAAAACAAAGAAGAGCATTCTCTTGCTGCCACCACTATCATGCTGTCATACTCTGCCGCCTGTGCTTTTTGTGATGATAGCTGACTGCAAAAAATATAAAAATATATATGAAATGTTGCCCTTTATATGCTTGTCCCCAAATGACTTTCTGTTCTTTTTCCTCAACCCGGACTTTCCGGTTCAAAGCCTGGAGCTTGAGCAGGATGTGACCGACTAGTTAGATCCAGCTGTCTACTTGTGGCCAATATGATACGGTCTTGATAGAAGGACCCGGCTTATAAGCCACGGAGGTGGCAGCCCTATCAAGAGAGTGGGCCATGAATTCAGAAAGAGGTGATCTTAGTAGCGTTCAGTACAATTTCAAATTTGTATGTAAAATTTCATTAATTGTCAAATACTTCTCATTTAAAAGAACAAGCATCTGGTTTAACTGGATTGTTTCACCACAATATCAGATTATTAAAGGGATTTTTGCAACTATAGGAGAATTAAAATGCTATGCATTGTTTATAGACTGGTGCCATTTTCTATGGAAATCCCAGTCAGCACATTTTCTTGGCAAATCTGCATGTGTTTTTAGTTATGCTTCCTGCTTTTATATTTCTGTGAGTGTTTCCTTTGATAGCGACTGAAAACAGTGGATTGACTGAATGCCTTACATTAGTATTTTAACAATAGATGTTTGTCCAGGGACAGTGGCTTAAGAGTTGGCTGGTACCAGCCATCTACAACCAGTGGATGTGGGGGTCAGCTTCAGGGAACCCAGCCAGTGCAAATAAGCTCGTTTGTTGGGACTTCTGTTGCTTTCCCAACTGAGAAACTGCTGAATGTAATTTAGGAATAATTATGTGAACACGGGGAGAGGCCAGAGGGAAAAGTGGATAAGATAGCAAAATCTCTGTAAGCGGGTAAGTGTCTCTTTTTTTGTTTGGGAAGGAAGATTTATCATCACCCTGATCCTGTGTTCTAATTCTGATTCAAGTCTTTGCGTACCGTAACTAACGTATCGAAAATAGGAAGAGTCATGATAACCCTGAGGTTTGCAGAAGTACAAAAACAGTATTTAGAAGAAGCAGCAGCAGCATTAAGGGGTGGGGGCTGAAAGTCCCCATAGAAATCAGTGGAGATGGACTAAGCATCCCCGTCTCTTCCAACACAGCCTAAAGAGAACTGCACATGCGCAGTGGGCATGGCTGACTGGTGACTAAGGGTGGGGTGTGGGAACAGAACAGGGGAGGGGAGGGGGAAATGGAGGAACTGGAGCCATGAAAAGGGCTCTCCCTGTAATGTTTGGTTGCTGGGGCCCATTTGTTTCTTCTGTTCCTGGTTCAAATCCAGTGTTGGAAACTCAAGATATAGAAACTAGGTACCAAATGGCACATTAAACCATGGTTGTGGTCGCCAAAGCAGAATGTCTAGTTGCCATTTTGGGGGCAAGATGGCTCTAAAGTCTTATTTTTCAAACGGTGGACTGAATGTCATGGACTGGCTGAATGCAAAGCAGTGGGGGAGGCACCAGCGGGAGAACCCCTAAGGGAATCCCCAGGGGAAGATGGGTCAGGGGATTGGTGGTGGGAAGACAAGGAGTGGTCATGGGGAGAAGAGGGAAAAGACTAGGAAGAGGAGGTGTTGAGAGCTGAAGAGGTAACAAGGTTTGGTTAGCAGGAAGAGGCAGTGGCAGAGAAAAGGGGGACCCAGAGGCAGAGATGAGGCAGGCTGCTGAAGAAGCCAGGGGTCTCCCCCTCTTGCTGCAACCGGCTCCCTTCCACTTGGTCTTACAGAACCAGAAGAGGAATGAAGAAGGCAGAGCAAAGACAGACAAGGAGTCTCAGATTGCTTGGGAAGGACCTGAGGTAGGAGGAGACTTGGGAAGCTGTAGGGAGGCGGGGACCTTTGGTCCTTGCAACAGCCTCATTGGGGCAAGATCTACCAGGAAGAGGTGCTGTGCTCACTAGGCCTGAGCTGTTTCGTTTCTTTGAATAAGGAGTTATTGCTGAACTGCACCCTACTCTCACCTTGACAACATATTCCTGCAGGGCAGATATTTCATTTATTCACTGCATGTACAGGCAACTCCCCATTGGTGTGTGGGGGGGTTGTATTTTGGGTTATCTTATGCATTGGCATCCACCCCAGCCCCACCACCAATCAAATATGCGCAGAATGGTTGCCCCCTGCATTTCCCTCCTTCCCTCCAAGGAGTTCAATGTGCCAGACATAGCTCCATGTCTCCCCATTTTATCCTCACAACAACCCTGTGAGATTGGGCAGGCTGAGACTGAGTGACTGGCCCAAGGGCTGTATGGCTGAGTAGGGATTCAAACACTTGTCTCCCATGTCCTAGTCTGGCACTCTAACCACTACACCGCTAAGACAGTGCTTCAATCCTGATATATATCATACATATGTGGATTGGGGTCTAATGTTCCCAATCCAGCAAGAGAATTCTGTATTGGTGTATGAATCTCCTGGCTATGTGGAGACATACTGCAGTCTGCTTCGTATGGATGCTAAGACCTTGACTCTGCTGTTACAGCAAATGAATCTCACAGAGTGCCCAGAGCACAGTCTAGTCCAGGGGTCAGCAAATTTTTCAGCAGGGTGCTGGTCCACTGTCCCTCAGACCTTGTGGGGGGCCGGACTATATTTTGAAAAAAATATGAATGAATTCCTATGCCCCACAAATAACCCAGAGATGCATTTTAAATAAAAGGACACATTCTACTCATGTAAAAACATGCTGATTCCTGGACCATCCACGGGCCAGATTTAGAAGGAGATTGGGCCGCATCTGGCCCCCTGGCCTTAGTTTGGGGACCCCTGGTCTAGTCCTGTTGTTTTTGATGATGATGATGATAATAATAATAATAATTATTTATTTATTTATACCCAGCCGCTCTGGGTGGCTCCCAATCGAGTGTTAAAAACAATACAGCCTTAAATATTAAAAACTTCCCTAAACAGAGCTGCCTTCAGATGTCTTTTAAAAATAGGATAGCTGCTTATTTCCTTGACATCTGATGGGAGGGTGTTCCACAGGACGGGCGCCACTACCAAGAAGGCCCTCTGTCTGGTTCCCTGTAACCTCACTTCTCGCAATGAGGGAACTGCCAGAAGGCCCTCGGCGCTGGATCTCAGTGTCCGGGCTGAACGATGGGGGTGGAGACGCTCCTTCAGGTATACAGAACCGAGGCCGTTTAGGGCTTTAAAGATCAGCACCAACACTTTGAATTGTGCTCGGAAATGTAGATCCAATGTAGATCTCTCAGGACCGGTGTTATGTGGTCCCGGCGGCCACTCCCAGTCAGCAGTCTAGCTGCTGCATTCTGTTTTTATAAATTTTTATAAGAATTTTATTCTATTTTCCAAACAAACAACAATATACATTTTACATAAAACATGCTGCTGCATTCTGGATTAATTGCAGTTTCCAGGTTGGTAAGGCTTGAGGATGTGGACAAGGTGCTTGGATCGGTCAGGGTGACTACTTGCGCTCTAGACCCCTGCCCCTCTTGGCTGATAAAAACCAGCAGGGAGGGAACATCTGTCTGGGCCAGGGAGGTGATCAATGCCTCTTTATGAGAGGGGGTGGTCCCTGCCTGCTTAAAGGAGGCAGTGGTAAAACCACTCCTTAAAAAAATCTTCCCTGGATTCAGAAAACCTAACTAACTACCGGCCAGTTGCTAATCTCCCTTTCCTGAGCAAGGTTCTTGAGCGAGTGGTCACCAACCAGATCCAGGCACTTTTAGAAGAAACTGATTTTCTGGATCCAATTCACAAGGGAAACATGTCCCTGTTAATTCTCCTTAACCTCTCAGTGGCTTTCCATACCATTGACCAGGCTTCCTCAACCTCGGCCTTCCAGATGTTTTGAGACTACAATTCCCATTATCCCTGACCACGGGTCCTGCTAGCTAGGGATCATGGGAGTTGTAGGCCAAAAACATATGGAGGGCTGAGTTTGACCATGGTATCCTTCTGGAGCAGCTGTCTGAGTTGGGGGTGGGTGGAACTGCTTTGCGGTGGTTCCGGTCCTACTTGGATGGTCGGTCCCAGAGGGTGATGCTCGGGGAGTCCTTTTCAGCCCCATGGAGCATTCAATGTGGCTCACTTTTATTCCCTGCTACTTAACATCTACATGAAAACGCTGGGTGGGGTTATCCGTAGGTTTGGAGTATGTTGTCAGCAATAGGCGGATGACACTCAGCTCTGTTTCTCCTTTACATCTGCAGGTGAGGCAGTGGAAGTGCTGGACCAGTGTCTTGCCTTGGTAATGGACTGGATGAGAGCCAACAAACTGAAGCTCAATCCTGATAAGACTGAGGCACTGTTAGTGGGTGGTTCCCTAGACCAGATGGGTGGGAGGTCACCTGCTCTTGATGGGGTTACACTTTCTCTGAAGGAGCAGGTTCGTAGCTTAGGGGTTCTCCTGCATCCTTTGCTGTCGCTCAAGCCTCAGGTGGCCCAGAGTGCCTTCAGTCAACTTTGGCTGGAGGCCCAGCTACACCCCTATCTGGATAGGGATAACCTAACTACTGTTTAAACTCTGGTAACTTTGAGGTTAGATTACTGCAATATGTTATACGTAGGGCTGCCTCTGAAGACGGTTCGGAAACTTCAGCTAGTGCAGAATTCAGCAGCCAGGATGCTACCAGAGCAAGATGGTTTGAGCATATTACACCGATCCTGGTCCAACTGCCTTGGTTACCAATTAGTTTCCAGGCCCAATTCAAAGTGCTGGATTTTACCTATAAAGCCTTAAACGGCTCAGGACTGCAATACCTCGAGGATCACTTCTTTCCATAGGAACCTACCCAGGTGCTGAGATCATCTTCTGAGGCCCTTCTTCGTGTGCCTCCTTGAGAGTTTTGGAGGCTGGCAACACAAGAACAGGGCCTTCTCTGCAGTGGCTCCCCATCTATGGAATGTTCTCCCCAGGGAAGTTCGCCTGGCATCTTCATCATACACTTCTAGTGCCAGGCAAAAACGTTCCTTTTTAAGCAGGCCTTTGGTTGATTTGATTGACACCCTATGCCCTTTTAAAATGTGGTTGTTTTTTGGGGAGGGGATGTTTTTGGGTTGTTGCTTTTCTTTCGATTATATATATTGCGGTTTTATATTTTGATTTTATTCTGTGAATCACCCTGAGACCGCCGGGTATAGGGTGGTATATAAATTCAATAAAATAAATATATAACACAACACAATACAACATAACATAACAACATAATATTTGCAGTTGTGTGTGTCCCATCCCCACTTAGACTCAATGTACTTCACAGGCATGGCTTACTGTGAATGGATTTATGAGGATAGGAGACAGTTAACAGAGAGTTTCTGATAAACAAGGTTTGATGAGCTTTTCCTGCCTTGTTGTTTAAATCTAAAATTATACATGGCATTTCCTTTGCCCTTGAACTTTTGGAAGTTGATAAACAAATGTATGGATAAAAATGTATCATGAGCCAGACTTAACTAGAATATGTTTAAGAAAAAGTACAGTATGAATAAATAAATTTGTTTGGGAGGAACATAATTACTATGTCTGGTAATTATGACCAAGCGTATAATTACCATGTCAGCTTATATATATATGCTTGCTTAAATGCTTAGTGGCTTTTCGCCACTAGATGGTGCTTACAACACTTTGTTAAATCATAAAAGGTTTTCAACCTTTTTGAGTCCACGGCTCCCTTGACCAACTACATTATTTCTGTGGCACACCGTGGGTCTCAGGAGCCCAGTTATGTCACCCCCTGCCGGCAGAGCTGGCAGCCCCTCACCCCTTTTTGAACACCCTCCCTTGTAGAGTGTTCCCTCAGCCTCCGCTCTCCTCTCCTTGGGAGTCCTCTGGGCAGACACTGCTGCCACCCCGGGTCTCTGAGCTCCCCCCCCCCCCGCCCCAAAGAGAGGTGCCTCCTCACACTGCCCCACAGGGGCCTGGGAAGCACCTCCTGGCCACACCCAGAGGCACCATTTGCCTGGGGAGCTTGTAGCCAGGGCTGCTGCAACAAGCGTTAATGCATTTCTTCAAAATGAGAGCCATGATTTGCATAAAAATGATCAGTCTTGCAAATGAGCCAATTTCACTGTTTTTCAACTTTCAACCTAACTTATTTTCAAAGAGTTGTACAGGTAAAATGCTGGTACAAATTACAAGGAAGGAGAGATACAACTAGCAAATTAATAATAATAAAAATATCTCTTCCTCTTTGTAATTCATACCAGCATTTTAAAAGATAAAGGGACGCTGACTGTTAAGTCCAGTCGCAGACGACTCTGGGGTTGTGGTGCTCATCTCGCTTTATTGGCCGAGGGAGCCGGTGTTGGTCCGCAGACAGCTTCCGGGTCATGTGGCCAGCATGACTAAGCTGCTTCTGGTGAACCAGAGCAGTGCACGGAAACCCCACTT
The DNA here is from genome assembly GCF_009819535.1 of Lacerta agilis. Lineage (NCBI taxonomy): Eukaryota > Metazoa > Chordata > Lepidosauria > Squamata > Lacertidae > Lacerta > Lacerta agilis. The sequence goes on along the minus strand of NC_046320.1, from coordinate 11,632,105 downwards.
ACCTTCCCGCCAGAGCAGTACCTATTTATATACTTGCACTTTGACGTGCTTTCGAACTGCTAGGTTGGCAGGAGCTGGGACTGAGCAACAGGAGCTCACCCCGTCACGGGGATTCAAACCGCCGACCTTCTGATCGGCAAGCCCTAGCCTTCAGTGCGCAATATATCATAGGAGAGCACTTTCAGAATGCTGGTTTCGGAGAATAAGCAAATTTGAAATGAACAGTATGACTTCTGCCAAAACAGTTTTGAAAGCAGGAAGCCTAATGAGTTGAGGAACCTGTGGAAAGGGTTTCTTGCACCATCTCCATGAAGGGAATGGAGAGCTGTCGCCTTTTGGAAGTTTTGTGTTCCATAGTGGAGGATGCTCTGCCTACATCACTTATGAATTATATCCGCTGGCATACTCTGTGCAAATCACCAACCTTGCAGGGGAACATCCTGGTGTCTGGAAAGCATTCAAGGATGGCAGCTTTTCTTGTCAGATCTCTTGCAATTATCCGCCTGTGTCAGTCCCCATAGATCAAGGCACTGAAGTTATGGTAAACAAGGGCATTTAGACTCCAAGGGGCACAGCATCCTTCTGCCTCAAGTCTGGTACAGTTGGAAGGCAATACAGCACCTGAGAACTTTGGAGTGCTTTCCTTGAACAATCGTGAAATATGACGCAAGGTAGCAAAAATGTATCTCATCACAGCAGGCTTGTGTGCATGGCTTGCTACATGTGCAAAAGGGATACTATCTCATAAGGCAATACTATCTGCTGTAACCAGCAGCAGATGCTCGTTAGGACATTGATTGATACCTTTGCCATTGGGAGGGCTTCCACAAGGTGGAGGGCTGCTTATAGGATTTGGGAAAGTCATGCAAGGACTCTAGTCTAGCATGTTGCCAGAGCCCTCCCGCTGCCTTCCCAAAGCTGGGTAAGCAAAGCTCTGGCCTTTGGGAAGGAGGTACAAAGGCTCTGGCAGCACCCCAGAGCCCTTGCACCTCCTTCCCAAATAAATGAAGAACATTTCTTTATTCCAGGCACCTCACCCATGTGAGTATAACAAGTGTAAGCTGCAAATTACAAGTACTGTTTAAGGTTTTATTAGGGGGAAAGATTGATGTAAGCCTGCAGTTTTAATTTAGAGTGCTTCTGCTAGCATATATTTGAGGAAACCTAATGCTTCCTCATGGCCACTGGTCCCATCACCTCCTGGCAAAGGGGAAGAAATGGAGGCAGTGAGAGATTTTACTTTCTTGGGCTCCATGATCACTGCAGATGGTGACAGCAGTCACAAAATTAGAAGACGCCTGCTTCTTGGGAGAAAAGCAATGACAAACCTAGACAGCATCTTAAAAAGCAGAGACATCACCTTGCCAACAAAGGTCCGTATAGTTAAAGCTATGGTTTTCCCAGTAGTAATGTATGGAAGTGAGAGCTGGACCATAAAGAAGACTGATAGCGGGAGGCAGTGAAAGATAGGCGTGCCTGGCGTGCTCTGGTCCATGGGGTCATGAAGAGTCGGACACGACTGAACGACTGAACAACAATGCTTTTTTGTAGGGGGGGGAAACGGTGCTGGTACTTAGGACCATCCCTCCCTAAGCTGGGCAGAAGATTCCCAGGCTTGGGGGAGGGGGAGTGCTGGTACTGCCTACTGGCTTGTCCTGACAGGGAAAAAAGCACTGTGGAACTTTGCAGCTTATTTTGGTGCATTCTGTATCTTCTTCCTTGTAAACAGAAGCTGCATTTTAGTTAAACGGGCCTTCTATAACCTGCATCATAGCTTATCTTGGTATGTGTGTGGAATATTTTGAGTTCTGCAGTAATGTAGTTTTAAGTCTGTAAGTTTAGTGATGGGGAACCTGTGGCCCCCCAGATACTGTTGGACTATAGCTCTCGCCCACCCACCCTGACCATTGTTGATACTGGGTTGGGTTAATGAGAGCTGGTGTCAGTGTTCAGCCTAATAAGCCATTTTGTTACAAAGTATATCTTGCTCCTGGGAAAAGGCACTGGAAGCATTCTGATCTTCACTAGCATTCTCGCTCTGACTTGATCCCCAGGGGAGCAGCATCTGGTGCAGCCTTTTGTGGTCTATAAATCCTGCTACATCACCAAGCAGCATAATATTACATTTTTATGAAGCTTCCCCCCACCCCTTTCTTTTTTCTTTTTTGAAAGCAGGTTGTGAGTGGAAGGGATGACAATGGTTTTACTAGTTTCACATCATAATGTCACTCATTAAAAAAAGCACCGCTATCTAAAGTACTTTTTATGCTGAGATCAGCTTGAGTTATCATTAGTTTCTTTTCCAGCAGTCAAGGTTTTAGCTTTCGTTTTGATGTTGAATCAGTACGAAATCTGATTAGTAAGTATGCATACATGGTGACACACTGTACTCCAGGGAGCTCAATGACGGAATTTAGGTACAAATTCACGCACATGCTCTTGATCTTCCCTCCTGCTGACCTAAAAGTGTGTGTGTGTGTGTGTGTGTGTGTGTCAGTCCCTCCCTCCCTCCCTCCCTCTCTCTTACTCTCTCATACACACATACATATCTTGTGACTCTCAAATTTCACCCTAGGTTGAAATCCTTCAGCTAGCTCAGAGAGGGGGAGGTGTCACAGACCTTACAGTGAGACGTTTCTGTACATGAAGACTACGGTACATGTTATGTGCTTCCCTGAAAATGAGGGTGGCTCTAGTGTGAGGTAGTTAAAGGCAGGAGAACTGGAGACCCACAGTTCTCCCATGAGCCACAAATGACTGAAAATACTTACTCCTGCACAAGCACAACTGAAATGAACAGGAGCTGTGCAAGAATATAGCAATTCCTATTCGTTTCAATAAGGCTTGCACCAGAGAACTTTGCTGGATTGTACCCATGCCAATGAGTGTTGGCAGGGAGTGCTATTAGCAAAAGGTCTGTCTTTCCTTGCCCACCTGCACTATACATTTAAAGTGGCACCATGCCAATTAAACTGTCACAGCTCCACCAAAGGAATCCTGGGAACTGTAGTTTGCTGCAGGTGCTGGGAGAGACTCTGATTGCCCTCACAGAGCTACAGTTCTCAGAGAGGTTTAACAGTTAGTCCCTCTTCCCAGAGAACTCGTGAGTATTGTCACTGGGGGGGGGGAGGTATATTAGCTGCTTGCTCCTCTGTCGCTTGGAGTCTCCCTGTTTCTTGCACATGGGTGCTGTTGCCACTGCCTCCGCCTTGGAAAATCTGTAATGACACCGAGATAAGAGTTTGCTGTTCTTGCCTCAGTATGTTTGCATGTGGACCGAGACATGAGAGTCAGGGCTTGGGCACAGTCCTGAGGATGTGGAACTGGGGGGTGCTGCTTCACACTTTGGGGGTGTTTCTTTGCTGCTGCTGCTGCTGCTGCTGCCACCAGCCCTCCTTGCAAGAGATGGGTGTGGGCGGGGGTTCTCCTCAGGTTCCCCACTTTTCTGGAGTGCCCTTGTGGTTGTACTCTGGGCCCTCTTCCCTGTGAGGAGATTTGGTGCTGCTTCTCACCTCCTGCTGGTGGTTCCTGTAAGAGAGAGAAGCTTGGGGGAGAACTGTCAGCGTTATTTGCATTGTTTGCTAAATTTCCTACCAGAGTGCCAAAAAGCAGTGTTTCCAGTGTTTCTGGAAACAGGAGTCGTCTACCTCTGAAGCCCCACAGCTGACACATGTCGGGTTGCACATGCATGCTGTTGTCCTGTTGTCTCCAGACATGCATCAACGGAGAACAACCTGTCAGCCTGCTGGGTCACTGAGGCAAATGGAAGTTAGCAAATTCCCCCTTTCCCCTCCCCTTCTCCTTTGGTATTGAGGTGGGATGGAGGGAAGTGAGAGGGAGCCTCCCCTCCCCCAAGGGAGCACATCTTCAAGGCCAATTTTCTCTTCACTATAGGGTCCATTTAATTTGTGAGCAGGGAGCGCTCCTTCTCAGTGCGTGGACTGGGGTTGGGGAGCTGGCTTTAGAGAAGGATTGGCCCATGAGCTCAGTTCCCCATGTTGAAGGAGGGTGGCAGTGACTGTCCCTATAGACAGCCAAACTGAGAGACATGCCTCAGCTCCATCAACTGAACTGTGAAGCAAGGACTTGCAATGGCTGTGTCTAGGCCCGGCTCATTGGTGCTGGGAAGCCTGGGTGGGGAATGGGCAGGGAAGGCAGAAAGAAAAAAGGCACACTTGTTATTTTATCTTGGTCTTATAAATTGAGTGACAGGATTTTAAAGAAGAATTCTAGACTACATATCATCTATCTATCTATCTATCTATCTATAATATATCCTTTTTTGTAACTAAAACGAACTGTTGAGAAATGGTATATGACTTCCTAGGCAGTTACACAATGCTTCATGAAATTAGGACAGCTTCAGCTTAAATGAAAAAGAAGAAGAAAAAGAATCAGTTTTCAAGGAAGAAATTCTTCATGTACATGATTGTGCCATCTTCCCTTCTCAGAAACCAGACATCTAAAGTGCAAGCACCCGATGGCCTAATTAATGCCATATAAAAAGTCAGGAAACGGTTGGATCCTAGATATGGAGGTGGTAGATTCGTGGATGAGCAGAATGATCTCTCTTGTGAGACTAGACCTCAGGGTCACCTGATGAAATGGGTCAGCAGTAGGTTAAACTAGCATTCAGAGGCATCTGCCTCTGATACTGGAAGTAATATAGTCATCTGATTGATGGACTTCTCTTCCATATAAGTTCTCTTTCCTCCTCTTAGAGGAATTGCTCCAGCCCCTTGATAATTTTGGTTGCCCTTTTTTGGCACCTTCTCCAATGTCCTTTCTAAGGAGTGACCAGAACTTTACGTGGAATTCAAATTATGGTCCTGCAATAGGTTTGTATAGAGGAGGCATTCTGATATTGGCAGTTTTATTTTCATTGCCCTTTATGATGATTCTTATCATGGAATTTGCCCTTTCACATTTGCCACAAACTGTGTCAAAATTTTCATTGAGTTATCCACTATGACTCCAAAATCTCATTGCTGGTCATTCACTGCCAGTTCAGACCCCACTAGTATATATGTGAAACTTTCTGTTTGCTTACATCAAACTACATTTGCCATTTTAATGTCATTTCCCTCTCCCCCCCCCTTGCAATCCCTTTTTGTTTTTTACCACCCTGAAGATTGGGTGTCATCAACAAAGTTGGTTGTCTCACTGCTCACTTCTAACTCCAGATCATTTATGAACAAGTTAATCACTAGTCTCAGTCCAGATTCTTGGGGAAGGCTGCACCTTACATCTTTCCATTGTGAAACCTATCAGTTTATTCCAGCAGTGAAGAACCTTCAGCCGGTGGGCTTATTTAGGTCTAACAGGGAACCCAATTTGACCCACAAGGCTTTTTCCCCCAAGCCATGCCAACCTGCCCCACACGTGACAACAATATGTGTCATCAAGTGTTGTGCAGGTAAAGACGTGGCTGCAGAGGAGCAATTGTGAACCTTATAATGCCCTCCTGATAGTTCCTTGGCAAGCAGGGCTTGTATTCAGTGATTTTCAAATTTGGCACCAAATGCAACCCCACTGGGATTTGTTCCCCTGAAGTGCTTCTAGCTGAAACTTCATAGTGGAGCCCATCCCTGCCAAAAGTGGGGTTCGCAGCTGGTACTGGTCAGCTGATTGATGGTTTTTGCATTTGGCAGGGATCTTCCTTAGCTGCACTCCTGAAACTTTTCTTTAAAGTTTGGTCACCTGATGTTGTGGTCATTTACATGGGAAGAAGAAGAAGAGGAGGAGGAGTTTGGATTTGATATCCCACTTTATCACTCCCCTTAAGGAGTCTCAAAGCGGCTAACAATCTCCTTTCCCTTCCTCCCCCACAACAAACAGTATGTGAGGTGAGTGAGGATGAGAGACTTCAGAGAACTGTGACTAGCCCAAGGTCACCCAGCAGCTGCATGTGGAAGAGCAGGGAAGCGAACCCGGTTCACCAGATTATGAGTCCACCACTCTTAAACACTACACCACACTGGGACTCCCAGCAGTCTTCCATCCATGTACTTGATCACATCCTCACATTCTTAGTTTCAAGAATGCTACACTGTAGCACTTTCCAGAAGCAAAAAAGATAGACAGACATGTGCCCTTGTTGTGTGGAGACAATAGGAGGAGAAAAAAAAGGATAGGAGCAACAGATGAGTCAAAAACATGTCCATCAGCTTTCTTTTGCCTGAGGATGAGTATTAAAGGTTTCATTGAATACATACCAGTAAGTTTGAAGGAATTCCAGGAATCAGAAGTAACAATTCCAATACCCACATTCCAAGCATGTGCTTGTGACAAACTTGCCCCCTAGTTTCAAGTCCTGTTTTCTTTTCAAGGCAGTTTTGTCTGGAATAAATTATCTGCCAAACCTTGGTTCTAACTTTGTACACCCTAATAACCACTTGCTAATAAACCAGTCAGTCCTAGAATACTCTGTGTGTTCTGACTTAAACTAGGATGTGTGCTGATCATTGGGTCCTGTGGGTAGAGCTCAGCAGGCCATCTACAGTTATGCATGCCCATATGTACAAAATAATAACAACAATAGGAATAATACTTTTTTATTCTTTGTGCCCTGCCCATCTGACTGGGTTGCCCCAGCCTCTCTGGGCAGCTTCCAAGAAAATATAAAAACACCCCCACAGATACTTGAAGTGGTGGTGGGGGGCGATGGGAAGTGCCAAAGCGTTTTGGTCATGGGAACTTTTGTGAAACCCCCCTTTGCTTTAGCTCCAGCTGTTACAATGGCTCCAGCTATCCCACCCCCCTGCAGCTGTTGCTATTTCATCACCTCTTCAAACACCACATTTCCCATTAGTGCCGGTGGAGCCCATTCTGCTCTAGAGGGAATGTTACATGTGCATTATTGCTAGGTGACCTATACCAACAGAGGTGCTTCTTTCTCTGGATGTCAGGAAGCTGGATACCTCGCTATGACATGTGTGTAAAATGCAGACATGCAGATGGTGTGATTTGCTGACTGGTTGACAGTAATTCCCTCCCCTCCCTTAAACAATTTTGAACCTCCCCTCTCTCTTCTAATGCTGCTGTTACTTAGGCTGTGCCTGCTTTATGTCTGAGCAAGCTATAGGCTGATCATTATCAGTGGCAATCTCACTCCTGTATTCTCCAACCTCTTCTCAAAAGTTAGCAGTCACATCATTGGCATGTTGTTGTTGTTTAGTCATTTAGTCGTGTCCGACTCTTCGTCACCCCATGGACCAGAGCATGCCAGGCACTCCTGTCTTCCACTGCCTCCCGCAGTTTGGTCAGACTCATGTTGGTAGCTTTGAGAACCATCTTGTCCTCTGTTGTCCCCTTCTCCTTGTACCCTCCATCATTCCCAACATCAGGGTCTTTTCCAGGGAGTCTTCTCTTCTCATGAGGTGGCCAAAGTATTGGAGCCTCAGCTTCAGGATCTGTCCTTCCAGTGAACACTCAGGACTGATTTCCTTAAGAATGGATAGGTTTGATCTTCTTGCAGTCCATGGAATTCTCAAGAATCTCCTCTAGCACCGTAATTCAAAAGCACCAATTCTTCAGCGATCAGCCTTCTTGATGGTCCAGCTCTCACTTCCATACATTACTACTGGGAATACCATAGTTTTAACTATACGGACTTTTGTTGGCAAGGTGATGTCTCTGCTTTTTAAGATGCTGTCTAGGTTTGTCATTGCTTTCCTCCCAAGAAGCAGGCGTCTTTTAATTTTGTGACTGCTGTCACCATCTGCAGTGATCATGGAGCCCAAGAAAGTAAAATCTCTCACTGCCTCCATTTCTTCCCCTTCTATTTGCCAGGAGGTGATGGGACCAGTGGCCATGATCTTAGTTTTTTGATGTTGAGCTTCAGACCATATTTTGCGCTCTCCTCCATCTGCAGTGATTGGCAAGTAGCGGAACTTAAATGGTCTGGTGTGGGATCTTTATAGAACTACAAAAAATTATTCAGATTGTACCATTAATTATTTTGTTTGTAAATTATCTTTGTTTGCAAATTCCAGTTGGCAAATCCATTTAATAATTCTGTATTATTTTGTTGGGGGTATTTTGCGTAGAACCACATTAAGTACCACTTTAGATATTGTTAGTACTGCAGGTTTTTCTATTTTCCAAAACCAAGGGCTGGATGTGTCATTAATCTTAAATATGCTATATAGGACAGGCCACAGCTGAACAGGCCCAGTGCTGCAGGTGTTTGGAAAAGGCTGGCTTGGTTTCATCACTTGATAAAGAGATGGGCTCTGTTTATAGGAGTGAGAAAATGTAAACAGGAGAAATGCATCATGCTCCTGTCTACACCTGTAACTTGCCATTCATAGTATCATATAATTGTAGAGTTGGAACCCCCTGCAGCACAGCAAAACATAATTTTTTAATATTAGCTCATTGTGATTTCATTATTGTCTTTTGATTTTCCTTGCAAACTGCCTTGGAAAGCTGTGTATCCTGAAAGGCAGCATATCAATGATTAAAACTACAATCCTGTCGCAGTTCAGGTGGCTACAGGTCACCCTTTTGTATCTGAACAAGTAAGGAGGAGTTTGCTCACCTCCACTGTGTCAGCCTGTTGTCCATACAGCATTTTCGGCTTCAGCTCTGTTTCCATTCTGAAGCCTGTTTCAGTTAAGTAGGATATTTCACATTAGTGGCCATAGTCATTCCTTGTTCTCAGGGAGTGTGTAATTTGGGAAGGTTCTATTAGTGTGTCCCATCTTTCCAGCTGCTAGCTCAGATTTCTAAGGAAATATTTTTCTGAATTACCAGCTAAAGTTTAGATTCCTTTCCCCTCCCCAGACCTCTCACAGTACAGCTATGTGTGATGTCTAGATTTGATTAGCAGTTTTCTCACCGAGTAAGCTGCATTCTTCCCATTCTTTTCTCATAGGAAAAGAAAGTCTAAATCACTTGCTGGCTAAAATGTCAAACTCCTCTAGGTTTTCTGTCACCCTGAGCCTTTCTTGTGTGTGTGTGTGAGAGAGAGAGAGAGAGAGAGAGAGAGAGAGAGAGAGAGAGAGAGACAGCAAACCTCTAAGCATAACAATAAACTGCTGTTTGGCCATTTTCACTTACATGAGGAAACTGAAATGTGAATTTTGTTTGTTCACCATTTTTAATCAATCACACAGCTTGGGTGTTTTGAATAATAATCTCAACCACTTTTAGCTTCAGTGTTGGTCATATTTCAGTAGGAGAGAGTTTATTGTTTATATACTGCTATCTCAGTGCATGACACTTTATGGCAGAGGTAGCCAATCTGATGCCCCCAGATGTCAGACTGCAGTTCCCGTCATCTCTGACCATTGGTCATAATGCAGGGACTGATGGGAGTTGTAGTCCAAAAGCATCTGGAGGATATCCTGTTGGCTACCCCGGCTTTACCGAATTCAAGAGGACAGATCTTCAACCCAAGAAGCCTACCTAAAATTTAACACACGGGGAGCAGAAAAATAGGAAGGAAGTGGAGGGAGGAATAGGACTAGGCAATTATTCCAGTACTTAGGCTTAAATTCCAGTAAAGGTAAAGGTAAAGGGTCTTGTGGCCAGCATGACTAAGCCACTTCTGGCGAACCAGAGCAGCGCACGGAAACACCATTTACATTCCCGCCGGAGCGGTACCTATTTATGGAATTTAGGTGGCTGGGCTAAAGCCTTCCTGGAAAAAATGGGCTTTGAGAATAGATTTGAAAGAAGCAAGAGAGGTGTTCTTGGAGGCAGTTTCAAGCATAATGGGGAGTCAGGGGGTCTAAGGAAGCAGGTGACCTTTGCATGGTGAAGGGCAGTGGAGCTCAAGGAACAAAGAACATGGGCAGGAAAGTTCCTTGAAGTTCAAGGAGGGAGCAATGACATGGAGGGGGCAAGGCCATGGGGTCCCTTGTAGGTAAGGACAATGGACTTGTGCTGGATCTGGCTAAGGATAGGAAGGGTGTGTAGAGACTTAAGGAAGGGCATCACACGATCAGAGTGATCAGAGAAAGGACTTGCATTTTCATGGCAGTGTGAAATGAACAAGTGAACACCCACCCGCCTCTCCTTACATTGTGCACCTTTATTCCCTGACCATTCTTTCTCCCATTTTTTTCTGTCTGGGTGAGAGGCCAATATGAAATATGGAATCCTCTGGAGATGGCTGTACAAGATCACCTGGGTCTGTGCCTCAGCAGCCAGCCCAAAGTTGGCGACTTCATAGGACCTGATGGGGACTTTGTTGTCCATTTTGTTCACCCGATCCATGCTGGCCTGTTATCTGCACCACCACCCTATGGGTATCTCTAGCTCCTTTGGACACACTTTTTCTCATTGAAAATTGGGGTGAATATGAACAATTAAATGTTCAGCAAACATAAGAACCCTACTGCATCAGGGCAAGGGTCCATCTAGTTTGGCACTCTGTTATTTCAGTGGTCAACTAGATGCCCATGGGAAACCTGCAAGCAGAACCTTATGTGCTGTAGCATAACAGAGATAGTCAGCGGAGCTCTCCTCTCGCAAGCTGCCCTAGTGGCATCAAGAGCAAGGCACATGGGTCCCAGTGTTTTTAGTTTTCTGGTTGTGAAGTTCTTATTTGCCCTCCTTGCAATATATTGATAGCGCTTTCATAGCCCTTCTAAGGCCTGTGGGTGTTCTTGAAAGAATTGCTGCATCATCTGCTTACAGCAGGACTGGGATATGGTTCCCTGCCAATTTTGTGGGGATGGAAGTTCACAGTATGCAGATAGGGTACCATATCATTAATATAGACAATCAATCAATCAATCAATCTATGGAGTGATAGCAGAATTGTCTAACTGCTGCCTAACACTAAAACAAGATTTGGCCAACGTCTAACACGACTTTTCTCTCATGCAACCACACAAACACTTCTCATTCCACCCATCCAGCTATTGCATGCCTCCTGTCAACATTCATAATATCCTGCAATCACAAATTAATACAATCTGTGCCACAACTGGAACGCAAGAAGGTGCCCCATGTGTACTATTCAAGCTATGCATGATGTTCATAAAATCATAGATTCGTAGAACTGGTGAGTTGGAAGGGACCCCAATGCTCATCTAGTCCAACCGCTTGCAACACAGGAATATCAACTAAAGCATCCATGGCAGATGGCCATCCAACCTGTGCTCACAAACCTCCAATGAAGGAGAGTCCACACAACCTGCTGAGTTCTCCAAGAATTCTTTGCCATTTTTAGCACAGCCTGTTAAAAGCTGTCCAGCCTGGAGGCTGGAGTTTCGGGAGGTCTTTAACAGATTGGCAGTTACATATACTGCATTGGGCTGGTGTTGTGAATATGTATGTTAAGCTTTTTAATTAACCCCTTTTGAGGTTGTAAATATGTGTTTGTGTTAGGCTTTTAAAGCACTGCAAGGCTTTGAACTTGAAGGCACCGAAACAGACTCTGGAGCTTTTGTGTGTGTGTTGTCCAACTGAGTTCAGTTGTACCTGAGCTGTAGGCGTGTTGCCTATATTAATCCCATTCTAGTGTGTCAATGGTGGAGCGTAATCCAATGGTGTGTGGGGTGCTTCCCCAAGGGGGGCAGGTTCTGCCATGGCCAGGCACCTCACGTGTCACAGCCTTTCTCCATCCCCATGTCAAGCTTGCTTGACCCAGGAATGGAGCTGCGGTTGGTGGCATTGGGTCATCGCACGAGGAAGCTGTCTCTGCAGCTCCCTCCCGCACCGTAGCCAGTGCAGAGGGTACCTTGAGCATATAGACCAGACTTTTCTTTTAGTGTTTAGTTTTGGTGTCCCATTAACAGATGTGTGATAGGCAGAAATTCAGCAGGTCAAAAACAGTATTTTGAGTGTTATATTTTGGAAGCCTATGAGGTTCAAATTCTCACTTTTAACATTTTAAAAGGGTTGCGGATCCCTTTGCGTGCTCTCACTCTCTTGAATGGGACAGGATGTGTATAAGATTGCAGATTTGAGCTTGGTGGAGCTTATAGTTTGCTTAAAAGCAAGTCCCACTGGGGCAGCTCAGCCAGCCCTGTCCTTTTCCCATGTTCCATTGGCAGTGTGTGTATAAAGGGGGCCTGGGGTGGACGGACACTGATGGAAAATAGAATGTCTCTATTTTCAGCTGAGGAATGTTGGAGGGTCAGTAGTTGGGATGTGAACCCTGGTTTTCCAGGTCATAGTCCAACACTGTAAGCACCAAAGCACTCTGGCTGTGGTGGCTGTTGTTGAATGGGATGCATTGAATGGGAAGCATTTCCCTGTTGCCATACACAAATTGGCTGCTTCCATACATGGCGTATTTTGCAGCATTATTGGTGCATCACGATAATTAATATGTGTTGGTTGCTTGAAGAGTATTTGGCTGTGTTTCTGCTGTCTGTATAGTAATTTAAAATAACGATGTTTTGCTTTTGACTTTGCTGTTGGGAATACTTAGGACACCTCTGACAATCTATTGTTGTGAAATAAATTTAGAAAATATATAGGCATTTAGACTACAATATAAGCAAGGGCTGGAAAACTGCAGTATTTCTAAGTCATATTATCATGCAGAATAATCAAGTAGCACCTGAATTATTATGGTGCCGTAGCACAGAATAAATTAATGACTTTTATTTTTAACCAAATGCCTATATATTAAATGGATTATAGGGTGCTGACTACAATGCACAATTTAATAACATGAATGACTGGATATTACTGCTGTCTTTGTTCAAGAGAGCTTTGCTTCTTTTTTAAAAAGAGAGGAAGAGACCAAGACAATGGGAAGTGTCACAAGTGATGGATCACAACAGAGGCACTGAGAGCAGCTGCTAGTCAGGCTGGGAACATTTTACTTAAGTTCAGCAATAATGGTTTCTGGAAGGCTAGAGAAAGCAAAGCAAAATGAAGAGGGAGTGTAAAATTCCTGCTCCTAATTTTTTATATACTGTACCCAAGTCAAAGAATGATTTTGTGTTCTAAAAACAATGCATTGGAATAGCTTTGTATATGTCAAGTGAACATGCTAGGAAGTGCAGCCAACTAAATGTCCACTTCATGTGGGCACTGGTGGAACCCGAATGCTCCTGAAAAATGTTCAGCAGCTCTGAGGGTACTTAATGCTGTCCATTGGAAGGATATATATATAACTCTACTTTGCTGACCAACATAGTTCCTCCCAATACATGTTACTATGATAAAGTACTTTAAAGGTGATCCTATTAGGCAAGGTTTGGACTGCATACTGCTCCGAATCTCCAACAGATTATAAGTCCCATGGGAATCCACATCCCAAGATTCAGGCGCTCGGAGGCTCATCATGGATCTGGAAGGTTTCCTGATGCTCCTAGTGAATTTCCCAGTAGGTGTGACTGGTGGTCCTGATAAGACTCTGGTCTGTCTTTGGAGTGGGGGTGGGGGTGGGGTTGCCCAGGCCATCAGTAATGCTTAATGTCCTCATGCAAACCACAGCAGGGGTTCCAAGCTGTGGTTCAATCTTTCTTCAGGTGGTTCCTGCCATACCTGTGGGTTTGTTGTAAAATGTGGGAGATTGCTCCACAGCTTGCATTGTGTTTTATTGCAATTTGAATTCAATAAAATGCAATGTAGGTCCAGTCGTGGACGACTCTGGGGTTGCGGCGCTCATCTCGCTCTATAGGCCGAGGGAGCTTTGTCCGCAGACAGCTTCCAGGTCATGTGGCCAGCATGACAAAGCCGCTTCTGGCGAACCAGAGCAGAGCACGGAAACGCCGTTTACCTTCCCGCCAGAGTGGTACCTATTTATCTACTTGCACTTGACGTGCTTTCGAACTGCTAGGTGGGCAGGAGCAGGGACCGAACAACGGGAGCTCACCCCATCGCGGGGATTTGAACCTCCGACCTTCTGATCGGCAAGCTCTAGGCTCTGTGGTTTAGACCACAGCACCACCCGCATCCCTTAAAATGCAATATATAAGATGTAAAAAGATGCAATCAAAATTCATACAGCACCTAGCACTGCACTTTTATAATTGGTGTAACAGTCAGAAAAATCCTTCAGTGCTCTGACAAGACCCTCAGTAGTTTTCAAGTGTCAAGCCAAGAACACCCCCTCTAACAAGAACGCACAAGAATGCCAAGGATGGGTATAAAGGGCTCCCACCAACCCAAGAGCACAGAGCAGACTCAGTGTAAGTCAGAATTTTCAAATCCAGCAATTTCTGCAGAAAGACCTTGTGTGAAGGAGCACTTCAGTGTTCTTTCGGTAATTCCATAGTGACCAACAGAGGTGGCGATGGGCGGAGGGGCAACGGCGCAACATGACGCCGTGCATCCCTGATGTGGTGTGCGTGGCATCCGGGCATTGGGAGGAACCAGAGGCTGCTTCAACCCTCCTTCCCCTCAGCAGGAAAAGGAAGGGGAGGTTCGGTCACTGGGGCTGCGCTGCACTTGGCTCTGTACTTCGCCTCTGTGCTTTTTGCACATTGGGGGGCCCAGTCACCACCCCCAAAACATGGGGGAGGGCCCCAAAAAGGGCTTGGCCCGCAGGAGCTGGCACTTCTGGTGACCAATGTAAACACCTGTAAACTTCTTTACATAATATTTTGTGTTTGAACTAATGCTTAACTCCAGTTAGTATGGAACTGTTTGTTAAGTGCCTTGATGTTCCCTACAAAAATAATCTAGAAGTCTTTCCCCTGGTAGTTTAAATGCTTTCTTGTTGTTGCATTTTGAAAGCTGGAACCCATGTAACAGCTTTGCAACCTGAAGAATTTATCTGCAACTTGGGTAAGTGTTTTCTGGAAAGTATGAATCAGTTCGCCCCTCCATCTACAGCAATGTACATAAAGAGCTATTGTTTCATGGGCAAGTGTCAAACTTATGGTAAAGTTTGTTGGAAACCGGAGAAAAGGCTTTCTGGCAAATGACCTGTGACCAATGTAACATGTGAAAAACCATTGACAAGACCCCTCCAAAGCAAAGCCAGAGTGGTGTAGTGGTTAAGAGCGGTAGATTCGTAATCTGGTGAACTGGGTTCGATTCCCCGCTCCTCCACATGCAGCTGCTGGGTGACCTTGGGCTAGTCACACTTCTCTGAAGTTTCTCAGCCCCACTCACCTCACAGGGTGTTTGTTGTGGGGGAGGAAGGGAAAGGAGAATGTTAGCCACTTTGAGACTCCTTTGGATAGTGATAAAGCGGGGTATCAAATCCAAACTCTTCTTCTTCTGTCCATGTGACACTTCACTAGGTATTCACACATTGCTGTTCAGCATCGAGTCTATGCGAGATGTTGTAATGGCCATGGGAATTGACATTTGGCTGTAGCAGCACCCTAATGATTTGTTTCTTTGCAACCCAGTATTATTGCATTTATCATGTCACAGAAGTTTCTTTTTTTTAAAGAGGATTTCATACTAATGAATATCATATTGCACCACTTGGCTAACACGTTTTCTTTTCAATCTCCCAGTCTCAAACACAACAATAAGAGTCTCTAAATGACAGCAGTACTGTTTCTGCACTTTATTTCAGCATAATCACATTTCTCATAGGGACATTGATCCCTGCATTTGTGCTGTTTATTTTAAAATATGTTAAAATTCATTTACACTTTGTGTTCAAGACTACCGCCAACCTTCTACAGGGTTGTACTGTTTCCTGAGGCAAGGTAAAAGACCTTCAGCTCCTGAAGTGGATTTTTGTATCTCTAGGTGGGGGTGGGGACCCTCTAGCCCGCAGGACAACCTTGGCCAGCCATACTTCCCCATTTGACCCACAAGGCCACTTAGAACCATAGAATTGTTGAATTGGAAGGGAACTTGGGGGTCGTCTAGTTCAGCCCCCTGCAATGCAGGAATCTTTCGCCCAGTGTGTGGCTTGAAGAGTCTCATGCTCTACCAACACAGCTCAGTACTGGTAAGGTTGTTGTTCAGTCGTTCAGTCATGTCCGACTATTCGTGACCCCATGGACCAGAGCACGCCAGGCACCCCCATCCTCCACTGCCTCCCGCAGTTTGGCCAAACTCATGCCAGTCGCTTCGAGAACACTGTCCAACCATCTCATCCTCTGTCGTCCCCTTCTCCTTGTGCCCTCCATCTTTCCCAACATCAGGGTCTTTTCCAGGGAGTCTTCTCTTCTCATGAGGTGGCCAAAGTACTGGAGTCTCAACTTCAGGATCTGCCCTTCCAGTGAGCACTCAGGGCTGATTTCTTTAAGGATGGATAAGTTTGATCTTTTTGCAGTTCATGGGACTCTCAAGAGTCTCCTCCAGCACCATAATTCAAAAGCATCAATTCTTCAGCGATCAGCCTTCTTTATGGTCCAGCTCTCACTTCCATACATTACTACTGGGAAAACCATAGCTTTAACTATACGGACCTTTGTCGGCAAGGTGATGTCTCTGCTTTTTAAGATGCTGTCTAGGTAAGGTTAGGGCTCGATTAAAAGGCTGGGGCTTCCCCAAAGCACCCAAGAACCAGTTAGTTGTCAGGGGCCTTTGACACACTGCACAAATTAGGGACCCAGTACTAAGCAGGATTGCTTCCCCTTCGCATCAGTTGATACAAAGGGAGAGGGATCCTGCAGAGTTCAGTTTCACCACAGAGTGCCCTGCAACACGAAGCAGGGTCCATCCTCCCCATCAGGGGGGGGGGGCAATCCTTCTTAGTGCTGGGTTCAGGAAAGCCATTAATAGGAGCAATGGGATGGTTTAAATTTAAGAAAAAGTTACAGGGGATTGCAGGGGAATGGGATGGCTACACCTCTCCTGTGCTGATTTACTCACTGGCAGGGAGTACCAGGATTATTCCCCTTTGCCTCCTCTTTCCTGCTGCTCAGCTGTGTGAATGGATAGATTAATGTGCAGATACGCATACATGTACATATATGTACGTATCCACATTCTGGAAAGAAGGCATAGGAGTAAAAATGGTTGGGGTGGAGTGGCGTAATCTTTCCCATCAGTCTGAAAGTTAACAGTTCTGTGGGGCACCTTTGAGACAAACTAGTCTTATCTTGGATCCACCCCCATCGGATTTAGTTGGACTTACTACTGCATGAGCCTAGGGCTTGCCGATCAGAAGGTCAGCGGTTCGAATCCCCGTGATGGGGTGAGCTTCCGTTATTCGGTCCCTGCTCCTGCCAACCTAGCAGTTCAAAAACACGTCAAAGTGCAAGTAGATAAATAGGTACCGCTCTGGCAGGAAGGTAAACGGTGTTTCCGTGTGCTGCTCTGGTTCGCCAGAAGCGGCTTAGTCATGCTGGCCACATGACCCGGAAGCTGTACGCCGGCTCCCTCGGCCAGTAAAGCGAGATGAGCGCCGCAACCCCAGAGTCGTCCGCAACTGGACCTAATGGTCAGGGGTCCCTTTACCTTTACTACTGCATGATGCAGGGTTATTGCAACATTAGGTCACGCTAGAAATTGTGACAGGTTAAACACTTTTCAAGTACTTGTACTCCTGTAGCACTTTTGTCTCCACACCTTTGCAAGGACGGAAAGGAAACCAGAACAACTTGGTCCTGCTCATGTCACCTCCTTAGCCTACCTACAAGCCCAGCTTGGCCACAGACACACACAGGTCCAGGGGCTACTAGCCACCCCTGTTAATTTCTGTGAACAGAATGCAGAGCCCCCTAAATGAGTCCTTACAAACCAATTCTCTCCTCCTTATAAGGATAAGGAGGAGAGAATTGGTTTGTAAGGACCCTCCACTCCCAATAATAATGAATGGGGTTTTACTAAAAATTCTTCTTTGGCAATCACTTGTAGCCTAAACTACTGAAGATTAAAGATGTGCAACTTAGGGAAACAAAGCTTGTGTATCAGTCTGAAGGGAAATCACTGTGCAGAACTCCAAATTATATTTAGTTAGCAAGGTCAAACTCAGTAAAGATAAGTTTTATAAAAGTAAAATAAATTGCTTAGAGCAATTATCTGAAATGTACCATGAAGTTGTTTGAACATTATTAAGCTGCTTTGGGCAAGTTCTTCCCTCTCACCCCAAGAACAGAGGCCAAAAATCTATATTTAGGTACCCTGCCTAGATTTCAAATGCCCTGGATCTCCCAAAACTCCCTTATATCCAAATATGGGCTTCAGAGCAAGTGTTCATGTTCCTTAAATTAAAAAAGAAAAATGGGAAAAACCCACCCTTGAAGAGACATGAAAGGTATCTGAAATCCATATTTATGAAACAAAATGTAAAATGCAAAAATGTTGAGGACAGCTTTGTTATAGGTGATGGGCTGCAAACAAGATAAAATCCTTAATACTTGGTCAAAGGTAAAACATAGTTTATTAAACCATCATTTAATTAAACAAACAAGTGAGTCATGGAAGGAGAGTTTGGCTTGTTTCTCCCTTGCCTTCCTTATACTCCCCCCATCCCTGATATCCCAGAGCCTTTGCAGTACTATAATACTATATACAGTAGTACCTCATTTTGCGAACTTAATCTGTTCCGGAAGTCTGTTCTTAAACTGAAACCGTTCTTAAACCGAGACGTGACTTCCCTAATGAGGCCTCCCACCACTGGTGTCCTTCCACCATTCGGATTCCGTTCTTAAACTGAGGTAAAGTTCATAAACCGGGACACTACTTCCGGTTTTGCGGAGTTCCTAATTGAATTGTTCATAAACAGGACTGTTCTTAAACCAAGGTACCACTGTATAATGTACTATATATAATGGTGAGACGCGCGCGGGTGGTGCTGTGGTCTAAACCACTGAGCCTCTTGGGCTTGCCAATTGGAAGGTTGGCAGTTCGAATCTGTATGATGGGGTGAGCTCCTGTTGCTCTGTCCCAGCTTCTGCCAACCTAGCAGTTCGAAAGCACACAAGTAGATAAATAGGTACCACTGTGGCGGGAAGGTAAACTGCATTTCCATGTGCTCTGGCTTCCGTCACAGTGTCCCATTGTACCAGAAGCGGTTTAGTCCTGCTGGCCACATGACCCGTAAAGCACTCTGTGGACAAACGCCAGCTCTCTCGGCCAGAAAGTGAGATGAGCACTGCACCCCATAGCTGCCTTTGACTGGACTTAACCATCCAAGGGTCCTTTGCCTTTACCTACCTACTACAATACTGGTGTTGTTTCACCCCTTCCCGTTGGTTGACTGTAAGTGAGGCTGTAGAAGTCTTCTTGAAGTCCTTTGTCTCCTCTCATCAGCATTTCCTCCATTAAAGGAACACCCAGAGTTCCCAGCAGTATAGAGTTTCTCAACCCTTCCCTTCCATCGCTGTGCTATGCTTCATTCTCCTGGGCACCAGTCACATTCATAGTGCCACCATTCCCCCCTTTGGGTGATACTGCTGGTCCCAAGACTGGACCCTCTCCAATGAAGATGTGCTGTGTGGCTGTATCTCAGTTGGAAGACACATTCCAAACTGCTGCAAATTCTCTGAAAGGGTTGGAGAAGAGGACCTCATTCATGTTCTTTGCAGGCAGAATTCCACACCGTGGTCTCCTGAGATAAGGAGATGAAATGGTGACACTACAGTCTCCCTGCCACCTTTTCTGTAGTTTTGGAAGGGCAAACAGAGGGCCCAGAATACAGAACAAGGAGAGACACAGCCACACAACCACACCAACCTCCTGTGCATAGAGTACAGCACAAGGTTGGGAAGCAGCAAATTGCAAGTCAGAGCAGTCACAGGCAGAATGTGGGATAGCGCTCTTTCCACAGACCAGTAATAGATGCCAGTAGCACAGTGAGTGAAGGAGGAGCCCTAGCAGGGTGAAAGAGTTTGCATTTCACATGAAGCTCCTGCAGCCAATCGGAAGCAGCGGAAGCCCCACCGGGCGTTCGGCTTCCGTAAGAACGTTTGAAAACTGGAACACTCACTTTCGGTTTTCTATCGTTTGGGAGCCAGAACGTTCAACTCCCAAGGCATTCAGGAGCTGAAGTACGATTGTAGTTCTTTTGGATTCAGTGGCAAAAGTAATATGGAGAGAAGTTTGGTGCTTTTATTAAGCAGCAGGCGTCAATACAGAATAAAAACCGGCGAAACAGTCTTTAAGCGGAATGATCTAGCGTAAGCAAAATAAAATACTCCTGTTATCCAGAACTCCAGGGACCGCTGACAGAGAGGCTCCAGCTGGCCAATATGCCATGCCCAACAAGTCAAGGGCTACGTTGAAGCTCGAAGGTCAGGCCCCATCAGGGAGATTTATATAGCCTCAGTGGCTACATGCTGGCTGGCCTGATCTCTAAATTCCTCCCACCTGTTAAGCTAGGCAAGATACAGGGGCCAGCAGAGTTAATTAATCCTGCAGCTGCACTCCTCCAGCAGGCATTCTGCCTTCAGCTGGCCAAAGAGTGGATGTTTCCACATCCTGCTGATACCTATCCCTGGAGCACATAGCGAATCAAGACAAAAGCAAACCAAAAAAAACCTTTACAGTCTTCTTGGGACATGCCAATATGCAAGGAGGAAGAATCGTGCAAAACCGGTTAACCTATCTCCTCAAAACAAGGGTGCTTTTGCAATACTTTTCCCTACAGTAGTACAGTACAATTTTATTCTGTGAACTGCCCTGAGACCCCTGGGTATAGGGTGGCATATAAATTCAAATAATAATATAATAATAATAATAATAATAATAATAATAATAATACAATTTCCCTGCAGTGGCCAATGGTGCAACAGTGTCATCTGGCAACGGGTACTTTTGAGGATAAAACCCAGATAGTTTTCCTTATCAGCTCTCAGAACAGTGGGGCAGCCAAAGTCTCTGCAACTGTGTGAAAGCTCAAGCATGCTCCAATGGCTTGGAGATTGTCTTAGCATTATGTGTGAACCTAATTATGGCTTAGTGTGTATGCCTGAGCTTGCAGGCGCCAAGAGACTGCAACCGCTTTGCTCTTTGGTCTTCTTGTTGCTGTGTCTCCGTGAACTAATCCATGGTTACCTTACTGTGTTGTCATAACCCACATGTGTGGTTTTATCTCCTCAAGACAAACGATGAGCAGTAAGCCATAGGGCAAGCCTACGTTATAGCTCATGGCTTGTCTGGAGTGGGGCAAACTACAAGCCCGGGTTCAGACAAAAAACTAAGCCAAACAGCTTGCAGGCACAGCAGTGCCAGAGGAGAAGCAAAACAGCTACAATCACCTCGTTATCTGGATAGGTGTTTTATTTAATATGTTAATAAAAAATGGTGGCAGTAGAGTGGGAAAAAGAAAACGCAATATTTGTTTGGGCCAACAAGGGAGGGAACAAACCAACAAACACTGAAACTACATCACTTAACCATAGTAAAAGGTAAAGGGACACCTGACCATTAGGTCCAGTCATGGACGACTCTGGGGTTGCGGCACTCATCTCGCATTACTGGCCGAGGGAGCCGGCATACAGCTTCCGGGTCATGTGGCCAGTATGATTAAGCCACTTCTGGCGAACCAGAGCAGCGCACGGAAACGCCGTTTATCTTCCCGCTGGAGCGGTACCTATTTATCTACTTGCACTTTGACGTGCTTTCGAACTGCTAGGTTGGCAGGAGCTGGGACTGAGCAATGGGAGCTCACCCCGTCGCGGGGATTCGAACCGCCGACCTTCTGATCGGCAAGCCCTAGGCTCTGTGGTTTAACCCACAGCGCCACCCGTGTCCCGTCACTTAACCATAGTTAGCTTTTAAAATAAAATGTAATTTGCACATTTACAGATGAAGGTCTGTATACAAATAAAAACAAACAAACAAACAAACAAAAACACTGGGTGGCTTCAGTATTTTTATCACATTCATCTCAAAAATCTTTTGTATATTGAGCATGCTATATAAGGCTTAGAAAGTACAGGACTTTATTTAGGAGTTTATTATGGTGGGATGGATTTGCCTGTGAGATTCCCCTATGGTCGCTGACAATATTTGTATCAGGGAAGTAGATCTGAGACAGATTTTTCCCAGAGAAATTGTGTGCACAGAATATTTGGTTGAATTCACATAGAATTAGGATGCAGATGTGGTGTGGGCAGCATCAGGCTCTGTTCACTTGCATTTATTATGTCATCATTTGGTCCAGACTTCTGAGTTTTCACTGTTGTTCGTTCTTTTCTCGCAAGACAATGGAACAGCAGGGCTTTCCAGGTCTACTCTTAGTACCGCGCTTTTCCATCTTTTTGAAGAATAATGGCTTCAGCTTGAACCCTATTACCTTTCTGGAGGGTGTCATGTTATCATCCCATTTATAAATCATTTTTTTAAATTAGTACTTTAAATCACCTTTCAATTAACACTATGATTTTTTTAAACAACAACCACCCTGCTGTTGTTCTGGTTACTGCCGTTTTAGTAACCCCCTCCTCCCAACAGCTATAAAAGCTATAAAAATGTCACAGAATTGTAGAGTTGGAATGGACCCCAAGAGTCATCTAGTTTACCCCCCATGGAATGCAGGAATCTCAACTAACATCTGACAGATGACCATTCAATCTCTGCTTAAAAACCTCAAATGAAGGAGAGCCCACCGCCTCTGAATGAAGTCTGTTTCACTGTCAAATGGCTCTTAACCACCAGAAAGTTCTTGGTCATGTTGAGTCGGAATCTCCTTTCTTGTGACTTGGTTTGAGTCCTACCCCCCAGAGCAGGAGAAAGCAAGCTTGCTCCATCTTCTATGGGACAGGCCCTTGAGATACTTGAAGATGGCTTTCATATCTCCTCTGGGTCTCCTTTTTTCCAGGCTTATTATCCACTCTTCATGGAAATGCCCCGTTTCTTGCTCCTGCTGCTGACTTGGCTGACTCTCCTCACCCTGTCTTCTCTTTAAACCCTCTTCCACCTCCTCTCCAGTTCAAAATGAGCACCTGTAGTTATTGTTCCCACCTCTTCTTCTCCAAAGCCTATTGGGGAGGTGAGCAGCAGAATGGGGCAGCGGTAGTACATGCCTGTGGGCCTGGAACAGGAGTTTCAACATGTTACCTTGTGTTCTGACTTGCCCACTTTGCAACCCCAT
The DNA here is from genome assembly GCF_009819535.1 of Lacerta agilis. NCBI lineage: Eukaryota > Metazoa > Chordata > Lepidosauria > Squamata > Lacertidae > Lacerta > Lacerta agilis. The sequence continues at coordinate 11,609,235 of NC_046320.1, read as the reverse complement.
CCGCATTGTGCCACCTCAGTATCAACACCTCTGTGCCATTGAACTTCCTGGCATCAAGATCTCCACGTGGTCGCAATTGGGCTCACATTGGGCACAAAATCACATGGCACCCAGGAATTTCGAACACCGTGCGAGTGAGTGAAAAGGAAGTGTGGCTATGCAGAGCAATCATTCAGACAGAAGTCTCACTGAGTTCAATGGACTTACTCCCAAGTAAAATGCTTTGATCTGCAGTAGCCTTAGAAAAAACCCCAGAAGACTTCTGTACCTTTTCATAGTTACTTCAGAGGAAATTTCTGCAGGTTTCTGCTTGTCCTGCAAGCTACGTACGTACTATGTTGAAATTCTCATCTTCTCACAGCTATTAAAGGTGCAGGAGCCCTATCCTCTATCTCTTTTTAAATCTGGTCACGCCATTTAAATTCTTTTTTGAAGAAACGTTTGCTGCAAAATGCCTTTGGGTTTTCAAGTTGTCAGAATTGGAGTTACAAAGCAAATGTGGTAGTTTTCTTCTTGGTCAAAGTAATGCAAGAGCCTTAATACTTGCTCCCACTATGTAAAGCCGTGAAGGAGGTATCTAACTGCATTCATACAAGAGACCAGGCCCTGCAAATCCTGTTGATGCAGCCAAATACTACCCTCTCAAGCCCCCAACTTTACCGTCACTCACTTGCAGCTTCTGTTGCAAGGTGTCACCAGACTGTGGCTCTACTTAAGAAATGGTGCCTTACAATCATCATGATGGCACTGACATTGGATTCATATCACCTTTTAAATCTTACATACATTACATGAACACCCAGCATTATGCCTGCAAGCAATTACTTAAGTAGCCTGGTTCATTCATGCATGTACATCACTTGAATTCTGTTTAATTGCTTGCTAAACACTCAGTGACTGTCAGTTGAATGCAGCTCCCATTGAAAAGCATTGTGTAAGGGAACGTGGGGGATATGAAAGTTCAATTTGTGTTATGGCTGGGTAGCTCATTAATACATAGAATAATGTAATTGTAGAGTTGGAAGGGACCCTGCGGGTCATCTAGTCCAACCCCCTGCAAGTCATCACTTTATACTACAGTATACTCATCCAGTGATGATCATGTGAACCAGCTGCATATGTTGTTGGATAATATGAGTTTGAGGTGACCAGTATGTCCCTGCTTGTTTTTCATACTTTGAAATACAAACTGTTTTAAACCTTTATTAAACCTTTATTTTTTCTCTTAATTATGTTAGTGTTTAAATTGATCTTTGTATTTCCTTCTTCTGGCTGAAAGTTGGCGTAAAATGTTTAAAAGTACAGTAAATGAATAAGACATATTGGGCTAAAACATATAAAATAATGCGTTACTTGGTCATTGGAGCATTCCTTTTCTCCCAGGCTTTCGGCTGATTAAATAATATATGGCTTTTTATTGTTTGTTATTTTGGCATGCATTTTTGTGTTTTTATATTGTAAACTCACCTGTGATATTCGGATGAAGGGTGCTATAGAAATTTAATTAATAATATAATGCAATTGATTCATCTGTTCAACGGTATGTGCTCAGGCGATTTTTGGATGCTTTTAACATTCACATGTAAAAGAAAGTGGCCCTAGTTTGCAATCACAGGTCCCCTTTCCCTGCACAAAGACTCTTTCCACTGGAGAAAGAGAACCTTTGGCTTTGAAGCAAGAGGCAGACCAAGCAAGTACTGTAGTAGGTCCTCTGCATGCAGAAGGCAGATAAATTCTGCTGGGTGACAAAGAGAATGTGGACCTGCTCAAGTTCAGAGCTCTGGCCCACCTGACCTTCCCTGCTACACCTGTTGGCTACTGTGTATAAGTCTTCTTGATTTCCCATTTATTATACATGCCCTTCTTATATCTCAGTTCATCTCTAAACTCCTTATGCAGCCACCCCAATTTCTTTAGAAGCCTCTCACTTTTCTTTCTTGTTGGGATTGTCTGCATTCGTGCCTTCAGTATTTCCCATTTAAGAATCTCTCCTCCATCTTGGACTCCCTTCTCTTTGAGTATTTCTGACTATGGGATTTCTTAAAAGTCCAGAGTGCTCTGGCAAGGCATCCTCCAGGTCTTCAGTCCGGTAGATTAGTCTGAGACACACTGACCAGGCCAAAGTTGAAAAATGCATGCTGGAAAGACTTTGTATGTGTGTGTGTGTTTTATTTAGTGAAATCCAGATAATGCTTACAAAGTACCCCTAACCAGCAAAATGATGTCACTAATAAATTCAGCCTAATACAATCTCATACTTGATACAGCTTGCCTTTTAGGAGAAAAAACATCAAATAAAACTGCCAACATGTTACATAGGTTCAAGTTCAAATTTCAAATCATCATATAATTAAAAAATATTTCCAACTCGATATCCCATTTTGCTCATAGTATTTTACAAATAATAATTGGATGTAAAACCTATATGATTAGAAATGTTATTTATACTGTGAAGTAACACTACTGAGTTAATTGGGATTTACTCCCACGTAAGTGGATAGAGGATGTTGGTCTTCTTTTCTTGCGTTGCATTTTGGAGTTTAAGCTCCACAGGCCAGGGATCTGTCATGTTGTGCAACTCTATGCGTAGCTTCTTAGAAGTACCTAGTTGTCATTGAATTGAGTGAGACTTCCTTCCATATAAGCGAGTGTAGGATTTGAAGCTCGCAGATTTCAGTGAGAAATACTGGTATGCACTTAATTCCACTGAAACCAATGAGACTTTGAAAGAGGTGTGGCTGACCTGCTGCTCTCCAAATGTTGCTGAGCAAAAGCTTCTGTAATTGAGCATAGTGGCTGGAGTTCATGGGAGTCGAGGCTCCCCCATGTCCTTAGCCATGGTTCCACAACCTCCTTGGCTGTACAACCTTACCAGGTCCAGGAGCTACCAGCCATCGCTGGTGGTTAACGCTGTCCCATTGGGTGGTGCCATGCAGCGAAAATGGCAACCTGAGAACTGTGCGAGTTCCACAGCACAGACAAACTGCTTCCCATTATGCTTGTTTTTAAGCTGCAAGAAATCCAAAAGTATATAGTTACTATCAATTTAATTGGGAAGTGGAGCGGGCAAATGCCACAGTATCCAGTTCCAACTTCTTACAGTTGTTCCTTTGCGTTATAGGAATATCATTGCCTCCCCCCCCCCCGCCTTGCATTCCAATCTCACGAACAGCTATAGAGTATTTGACTTTTTAAAAAATGATTTTCTTGTTTTGCACTTGTATAGTCAAAAGCGTAACGATAATCCTATTAAAGATCTTGTGTCATGGAGGAGTGGGGGGGGGGTCGGCTCAGCGTGTGCAGGGCTGGAAGCTTGCTGCCCATTGGCTGGATATAAAACAGAACAGGAGGGGCTTTGGGATGGGGCAGGATTTATTACAGTACTTGTTATAGTTAGAGCAGGGATTTCTTCTGTGGGAAATGCCCGGTGGTTGCGGCTGCTGATGATCTCACGTCGACAGCAGTGCAGTGCTGAGTGAGAAAGGGTGACCCAGGAATTGAGGACTGAGAAATAACAGCAAGCAAATGAAGAGAGGGAGCAGAGGAGGGGAAGCGTTTGCCAGAGCAGCGAAGGGAAGGCAGGAGCTGGAAGAGAGAGGGCGGCTCATGCCGAATGACTACCAGATGCACTGAAACCACCAGCGAACCTTTGGAAATGGATACAAGGACTGCTTGCTGCCTGTAGAGCAAGGGTTGTGGATTGACTCTGTGTGTGTGAGAGAGAGACTGTGTGTGTGTGTGGCAGGGGGAGAGAAAGAGAACTTCACAGCACTCTTGATTAAAATGTTAAGTTGTGCATAACAGATTTGGCAAGACAGCCTGAGAAATGCTGCTGCAAGAGACTCTGGCATGTAAATCCCAGCCACTGATGCATATAGGACAGCCTGCTTTGGCATAAGGGTGGAGGAATAAAGGAATGGAGGCAATGCAGAGAATATTGGAATAAAGGTCTGCATTGGGTCGTTGGACTTAATAAGGAGGAGGTGGCGCCGAAAGAAGTCAGCCTCACATGAATGGTGGACTTGACACGAGGTGCTGTGCTGAATTCTGAGAGATGCTAGACATTAAATCTGACAACTGTGCAAAGAGAGACCATGGAGAAATCAAGTAGTGAGGATTCCTCAATTCACCGGAGTCCATCTTTGGATAGCAAGGATTCAGACTTTGCTAAACCTTCTACCTCAGGCAGGCAGTTTGGCCGAGGCTTCACTGCCGGAGCTTTCTATGGTACCACAGGATCGAACACAGAGCCATACCGCAGCTGCAGCTGGGACTGGTGTCAAAAGTGACAAATACAATGCACCCAAAGGCAGCAAATACGTGGTTTTTTATCTGGATCTATCATTTGTTTTCCTTTTAGAATTTAAGAAGTGCAGCATGGCGAGGGGCTGCTTGTGTTTGAAATACATGATGTTCCTTTTCAATTTAATATTTTGGGTGAGTACTGCTTTTTTATATTCTTAATTAAGAGCTCCATTTCCCTACTGCATCGTGAGCACAGTATATTTTAAGCTTGAACATTAAGATTTCCCCCCCTTTCTTTTACCTGCATGGAATATTTATAGAGCTGAATCCATGTCGTACGCTAGAGGGGAAAATGCAAAATTCTCATATCTTTTGGGTTTCATTTCGACAAGATTTATTTGTAGTAAACTGTGTGTTGAGCAGGCTGTATTAAAGAAAACTGAACCTCTCTCTTAGCCAAATTATTCATACCGACATGGTGGCATCTGTTTTAATATTACCTCAAGCTGCTGTAAGTATTTCTAAGCCGTTCCTATTAATCTGGCTCACTTTCCTAACAGAGAAAAAAAGTGGTGGGTTTTTGTGTTTTTTTTAGTATGAATGAGATTTAGTCTCTAACCGTCACTTTTTAAAAAACCAAGATTCTTAATATGGTCAGTGAAAATGACAAAGAATAAGGACTTTTGAGCCACCGTTACTCACATTGGCAAATTGGAGGGCCTGCTTTTTTTGTGGGACCAAAATTGATTTTCCTTGGTTAGCAAGCCAGGAGGCGTGAGGAATGGCAGCAATGCTTCAGTAAGCAAATTTGAGAACTCCTAGCAGCTACTATGATCAAAATGATGTCATATGCACTTGGAAAATCAGGCTGTTGGTGCCAGTCAGCAAATAATTTTTGTGTAGAACTAATTCACAGTTTATGATCTGTCTAGGTTTTCTTGACCAAAACCAAAGTTTTATCAGGTTTGAACAATTAGGAAAAGCAGTTATGAGCATTCTGATGGTAAACTCGTGCATGTGATCTTGAGGAACAATTATTCAAGGCAGTCGAAAATGGTACCAGTGCATTATTATCCTTTTTTTTAGTTTTATAGTAAGCTAGCATTGTTTGAGTTAAACTAGTTTGTTTCTTGGCAGCTGGTTTTCCTGTGTGATTGACTCAGTTTATCGTTTGAAGGCCAGATGCACTGTGAGAACTGGGCAGGTATTCCTGAATAATTGCATTTCATAGTTAATGGGTTGGAGGCAGGTGCAGGAATCTGCTTTAAAGAGAACTATCTAAGTAAAAATACTTAACCACTTATAAATGCCTTATATTCAAACGCCTTCATTATTCGTGTTTGCTTTACCCCATAAATAGCAGAAATTCACCCCACTCACTTCTAGATTTATTTTATAAGAAAATTTTGAACCTAAGATTCCTGAATCATGTCTTTGAAGTTACATGATAATTCCATGTATTGCTAGGGAGTGTGTGTTATCTAGTGTGTTATCTTTGTGGACCATTGCATTTTGTTAATTATGGTCACTATGAGACGAATTGCTTCAAAGGCACCTAAATTAAAATTCAGGTATTTATAGCTATAGTACATTAAAAATGCACACAAGTTGGAGTGAGGGGCTGAGCTCATGGCTGGTAGAATTGTTTGAAGTTCCTCTTAAACCACTTTCCCTGTTGAAGAGGGAAAGCGATTTTCAGTTTAAATTTTACAACCAAAATGTAGAGCAGCCCAGGTCCATGGTGAACAGGCATGGATGGGGAGGTAGCCAAGGGGCGACCCCAGCGCGGTCCGCCCAGCGCTCCTCTCCACGGCATCAGGAGAACTCACTGGCCAAGCACCGTGTTGGCCATCAGGGCTCCCCACTTGGCTCGGGGGGGGGCATCAGTGGCTTTCCCACCCAGGCACTGGCAACCCACGCTAACAAAACGTGCTTATCTCTGGGGTTTCCTGGTTCATTAAACCCGGAAGTGCTTCTGGGCCTTCAGTTTAGCACCCACTCCAGTATGAGTGTAGGCCTTTCCTTTCTCCCACATGAATGGATGACTGTCGTTCACTGCAAGGGAAGAGAGTACAGAGCTGTATTCAGGAACAGAGTTGCAGTAGGGGCAAAGCCAGACCTGACAGTCAGTGGCCCAGCATATGGATTGCAGTGGTTCTCCTCTCCCGCCTGAAGGCAACATGGGGAGTCGCAGCATGCTTCTCGCACTCCTTCGTTCCATAGCAAAAAGGTAGGTGTTAGGTTGGAGAGGGGCAATGCAATTTCAGTCGGTCCAAAGACTTGTAGGATTGCTGTGATGAATAGGTTGACACAAGAGCTAGTAAAAATGTGGACTAGAAATGTTGCAAGATCATCTGGCATAGAAGTTAAAGCAGAGATACGTTATCCACCTTTCACATCACTCTGATCATTTGATACCCCTCCTAAACTTTTTTGGTATACTCTCAGATCCAATAAGAAAACTCCTCATGCTTACCTCAAAGTCTATGCGCTCTTCCACTTTTTAGTGATGCCGTCGATCCTCCACTTCTGTCACTTCCAGGTACCCCAAGATCTCTTGCTCCCTCAAACAGCTCTGCAGTTCTTTATGCCTGAAACTGCTTCTTGCCTGCATGGCACCTCTCTCTTGCTTCAAATTCAACCTCAAATTCCCCTTTTCCTGTGAAGCTTTGGCACAACACACAATCCCCATGACTTTAATGTAACTAAACATAACTTTCTCCCTGGGTTGCTTCAGACTGGAAAGAGATGGGGAGTGCAGCTGCTGGCTACTCCCTGCTTTACTCCCTTGTGCAAAATTCTCATTTGTGGGGAGGCTTCAAAAATTACTCAGTTTACTGCTAGGACTGAGAGGAGTTGTAGTTCAGTAACATCTGGAGGCCAAACATCTGAGTTTGGCCAAACTGCGAGAGGCAGTGAAGGATAGGCGTGCCTGGCGTGCTCTGGTCCATGGGGTCACGAAGAGTCGGACACCTGAACGACTGAACAACAACAACAACAAAACATCTGGAGGACCAAAGGCTTCCCCCACCAGGTTTAATTCATTACCAAATATCTTAACCAGAATCCTAGTGTTGTATCTTTCTTTCCCTGTGCAAACAACTTTTAGGAGAGCATTGTATCAGTGTGAAAAAAACATACGTACAGGTGAAACTCGAAAAATTACAATATCGTGGAAAGGTTCGTTTCTTTCAGTAATTCAACTTAAAAGGTGAAACTAATATATGAGATAGACTCATGACTTGCAAAGAGAGATATGTCAAGCCTTTATTTGTTATAATTGTGATGATTATGGCGTACAGCTGATGAGAACCCAAATTAAAAATTTCAACTTTAGGGTTTTCATCAGCTGTACACCATAATCATCACAATTATAACAAAAAAGGCTTGGCATATCTCACTTTGCATATCATGAGTCTATCTCATATTAAACTCCAGTAGCTAATGAAAACAATTGCTTACATAAATGGACTTTTCCACCTGTAGATGAGATCCCGGGGAAGTAAATGGGGGCTGGACTAAATTTTGCTGGAGGACTTATCAGGGGTGACGGTGAAGGAACAGGGCAGTTGCCCAGGGCCCCACACTTTGAGGGGTGGGGGGAGTCTTGTACAAACTCCTGCCTGCATCCTTCAAGTCAGTCAGTCAGTCTCAGTCTGCCTTGTATTTATCTTAGGAGTATTGCAAGTCCCTCCCTACAGAAACACTTGCAGAAGTGAAGGTGGCCCATCTCCAGGCCCATCTCCACCAGTAGTACACTAATAGTTCATTCGCCAGGATCCGCCGTCATGCTTTTTTTCTGCACGTGCCCAGTTCACTCAGGGCAGCAGCAGGAGGCAGCTGTCAATTTGTTTTTGTAAGAGTGGAAAGGAGAAGAGATCCACCTGGGAAGACAACCTAGATCTTCTGAAATTTCAGAACAGAATGGGATAGAGTCTGGTCAGACAGATCTCACAAAACAAGCTCAACAAGAATAAAGAAAACTCATTTAAACTTTTTACAGGTGGTATCTCTACTAGCCAGAATAAAAAACAGGTGAAACCAAATGTTAGAGAGGATATAATGTGATTGGAACATATTACCACATGTGGTGGTCATGTGATAATGTGTATTCATTCTGGAAAAATATCTTCAAACAATCTCAATAATAATTAAATTTGAACTGCCACTGTTTCCTAAACTTGCTCTTCTTTTGAGTTTTGATACGAATCTTCCTATTAGGGTTGCCAGAGAACTCGTTAATCATCCTTTTTCTGTCACCAGATTAGTGATCTCAAAACATACAGACATAGCCATCAGTTGCAAGGAGAATGTCAGGTGGGTTAAGCTCAGAACGAGCTCAGGGTTGCAAGGAAAGCTACAAAAAAGGGGCGGGGTGTTCCTTCGGTGATGTGTTCAAAGCAAGAAGAAGAACAAGCAAGTAGTAGGTCCTCTTGAGTGCAAAAGACAAAAATGCTACTGGTTGACAAAGAGGAAGTGGAACTGCTCAACACCTGCTTTGCCTCTGTCTTCACCCAAAAGGAAGGCAGTGCCCATCTTGGTGATAACAGAATAAATAATGCAAGGAAGGAACTGCAGCTCAAGATAGAAAAAGAGGTAGTAAGGTAACACCCAGCTACTTCAAACGGATTCAAATCTTCAGGGCCCATGAGCTGTACCCAAGGGTACTAAAGGAGCTTGCGGATGTAATCTTAGGCCTCTGTCTATAATCTCTGAGAATTCTTGGAGAACAGGTGAGGTCCCTGTAGACTGGAGGTGACCAAATGTTGTCCCCATCTTCAAGAAGGGGAAAGAAGACGACACAGGTAACTACTGACCTGTCAGCTTGATGTTGATACTGTAGACGTAGCGTATCTCGATTTTAGTAAGGCTTTGAAGAGTCCACCTGATTTTTTGCAGAGAAGCTGGTAAAATGCGGACTCCACAAGAATACTGTGAGGTGGATTTGTAGCTGGTTGACTGACCAAACCCAATAAATGGTTCCTTGTCATCCCGGAAAAAAAGTGACAAGTGAGGTGCCACACAGGGTTCTGTTACTGTTCAACATCTTTATAAACACTCGGACAAAGGAATTGAGGGGATGTTTATCAAATTAGCAGATGACATCAAACTGGGAGGGGTAGATAAAGCTGCAGAAGATAGAATCGGGATTCAATGTGACTTTAACAGATTGGAGAGCTGAGCCAAAAGTAACAACATGAATTTAAATAGGACAAATGAAAGGTTCTGCACTTATGGGGTCATCTGGCTTGCCAGTAGTACATGCGAAAAGGATCTAGGGGTCTTAGTAGGCCACAAGCTTAACATGAGTCAACAGTGTGATGCAGCAGTAAAAACAAGGCAATGCTTTTCTAGGTTGCATCAATTATGGTTTTCAGATCAGGGGAAGTAATAGCCATGCACTATTCTGCCTTGGTCAGACCCCACCTGGAGTCCTGTGTGTAGTTCTGGGTGCCACAATTTAAGAAAGAGATTTGCAAGCTGGAGGAGAGTGACCAAGATGAAGAAGAGTCTTAGGAGGGACAGTTAAGGAAGTTGGACATGTTTAGCCTGGGGAAGAGAAGACTGAGAGGAGATATGATAACCATCTTCAAATATCTAAAGGGCTGTGACATGGAAGAGGGAGCAAGCTTGTTTTCTCCTGCTCTTGAGAGTAGGACTCGAAACAATGGATTCAAGTTACAAGAAAGGAGGTTCCGGCTAAACATCAGGAAGAACTTTCTGACATTAAGAGCAGTTTGGCAGTGCAACGGACTCCCTTGGGAGGTGGTGGACTCCTTCCTTTAAGGTTTCTAAGCTGAGGTTGGATGGCTTGGATGCAGCAGCTAAAAAAGCCAATGCAATTCTGGGCTGCATCAATAGGAGTATAGGATCTAGATCAAGGGAAGTAATAGTACCACTGTATTCCGCTCTGGTCAGACTCACCTGGAATACTGTGTTCAGTTCTGGGCACCACAGTTCAAGAAGGATGCTGACAAGCTGGAACATGTCCAGAGAGGGCAACCAAAATGGTCAAAGGCCTGGAAACGATGCCTTATGAGGAACGGCTTAGGGAGCTGGGTATGTTTAGCCTGGAGAAGAGAAGGTTAAGGGGTGACGTGTTAGCCATGTTCAAATATATAAAAGGATGTCATATAGAGGAGGAAGAAAGGTTGTTTTCTGCTGCTCCAGAGAAGCGGACACGGGGCAATGGATTCAAACTACAAGAAAGAAGATTCCACCTAAACATTAGGAAGAACTTCCTGACAGTAAGAGCTGTTCGACAGTGGAATTTGCTGCCAAGGAGTGTGGTGGAGTCTCCTTCTTTGGAGGTCTTTAAGCGAGGCTTGACAGCCATCTGTCAGGAATGCTTTGATGGTGTTTCCTGCTTGGCAGGGGTTGGACTGGATGGCCCTTGTGGTCTCTTCCAACTCTATGATTCTATGATTCTATCTGTCAAGAATGCTTTATTAAGGTTACCAGATTTTTTTCAATGAATCCAGGGACACTTTTCAACGTCAATGGATTTTGTAGGGGCACTGATTTGCAAATCCAGGGACTGTCCCCGGGAAACGAGGACGTCTGGTAACCTTACTTTACTTAAGATTCCTCCATTGCAGGGCGTTGGACTAGATCAGTGTTTTTCAACCTTTTTTGGGCAAAGGCACACTTATTTCATGAAAAAAATCACGAGGCACACCACCATTAGAAAATGTTAAAAAATTTAACTCTGTGCCTATATTGACTATATATAAAGTAATTTTTCAATTTTTCCCACGGCACACCAGGCAACATCTCGCGGCACACTAGTGTGCCGCGGAACAGTGGTTGAAAAACACTGGACTAGACAACCCTTGAGGTCCCTTTAAACTCTGCAATTCTGTGATTCTCCTTTCAAAAAACTGTGCCATGCAAAGCAGCCAATTAGGGCTGTGAATGAAGACACTCAGAAGCACTGCCCCATCTGCCACTATCTGCATGCCTGGTATTGGAGAGGATAGCCTGAAATATGTGGAGAACATGGCTGTGTGGCAGTTTCACCCTATTTTTATGCTGCCAAAATACTGGAAAATCTTTGAGGCAGTAAACTTGGGGAATCTTTTTTTTCTAAGTACCACAGAGCTTTAGCATTTTTATGCTGCTCCGTGTGGTTCTTAGCAGTTGTTCTTTGGCCATCTGGTATTGCTTTCTTTAAGAGATTAGAAAAGTCTGAGCTGAGGGATAAGGAAGCTTATGGTATTTAATTGTGTGGTCGTGGTGGTGATTTACACTGTATTCATCTTAAGTGCATAATATGTTTGGCTAAAAAAACCCAAAAAAACAAAACCTATTCAACACTGTTCTGCTTTAATTTGCCTTTAATGAGAAAAACTGCAAACTCTCCAATGCAATCCCGGTCGCCATAATGAGTATTGCTTTTAGTTTATAGAGATTATAATTATTGAGCCTGACAAAAGGTAATGGATAAACATGTCCTACTTTCAATGTTAGGGCGATTGGGGTGCACCACATTGATTTGCAGCTTAATTCAGTACTTAGGAAACGCTTTATTTTGTTTTATTTATTTATTTTTGAGACCGAAACATCACTTTGGCTATTAAAACAAGAGGGAGGAGAGTTTAAATTAAAAGAATTTAAGAATTTATCAGGAAAGTTAACAACATGGATACAATATTCGAATGAACTATTTAAGAAAGATAGGATACGAGGATTTGAGGAACAAATATCACAATTTGAGAGATATCTGTTGGAATGTAATGTTAAAGTGTCTAAAATGTATATAAGATATTACTAGAATGGGAGACAAAGGATGAGCAAGTAAAACCTTCAATGATACATTGGGCAATAGATATTGGTTATAATATAAATATGGAAGCGTGGGACCGATTGTGGAATACTGATATAAATTTACAGCATGCTATGGTTTAAGAGAAACCTACATGAAAATGCTATATGGATAGTATCTAACACCGAGTAAATTGGCAAAAATCTATAAATCAAAATCAAATAAGTGTTGGAAATGCAAAGAGAAAGAAGGTAAAGGTAAAGGGACCCCTGACCATTAGTTCCAGTCATGTCTGACTGGGGTTGCGGTGCTCATCTCGTGTTCTGGCCGGGAGCCGGCGTACAGCTTCGGTCATGTGGCCAGCATGACAAAGCCGCTTCTGGCGAACCAGAGCAGCACACGGAAATGCTGTTTACCTTCCTGCCAGAGCGTACCTATTTATCTACTTGCACTTTTGACGTGCTTTCGAACTGCTAGGTTGGCAGGAGCTGGGACTGAGCAACAGGGCTCACCCCATCGAGGGATTCGAACCGCCGACCTTCTGATCAGCAAGCCCTAGGCAGAAGGTACTTTCCATCATATGTGGTGGTCTTATAACTTAAGTTAATTTAGAATATGCAGGAAATGATAAAAATAAATTAAGGAACTGCAGAAAAAGGAGGAAGGAAGTCAAGTTTTGAAATTTTAAAATGACTGTAAAACTACTGAAATGTATGTAACTGAAAATCATTTTTTTAAAAAGGAAAACAGTCCAGTTTGTCTTGGACCAATTCACAGGTTGCTTCATTTGGCTTTGTGCCTCTGCATCAATACCACAGGATCATTTTAAATGCTTCTTTGCTTTTTGACAGAATTGATGAAATTTGCAGGGATAGTAGTGAAACCAGTAAGGCAATATTTTGTCTACCACTCAGAAGTGAGTGGTAGACAATATTTGCCTTACTGGTTTCACATGGATTTTTGATACAGAACTTTTTTAGCATGGCAAAATAGAGAGGCCTGGGTGGGTATTTTGCTGGAAAGACATCAAATATGGTAATTGCTATAGTAAATATTTATGGTCCAAGAAACAAAGTCTCTTTTAGACAATTTGCACCATCCTCTTCTCCAGGTCTCTCTCAAAATATGTATTAAATATGAATTGAATAACTTATGTTCTCCTAAAGCTAAATTCATGTGTGTAAGTGTGGGAAAGTGGTGAGACACTAGGCAAGATTTTTGTGTTTCATTTAAAACATCAACAAAATAGAAATTATATTCTATTCATTAAAGGAGAACACAATATAGTATATACAACACCAAATAAATATTCAATTTTTCAGAAATATTATTCTTCGTATATAATTTAAAATAATGTCTGAATTTGAATCCTTTTCCTTGAAGTTGGATCTCGCACTGCTAGATATGCAGCAAGAGGAAAATGTTTCAAAATAGTTGCAGCTGGAAGACGTTAAGAGTGTTATTCACAAAATGAAGATTGGGAAAGTGCTAGAGCCTGATTGTTCTCCTATTGAATGGTACAAATATATTCAGATTTACCAGTCCCTAAGGTGCTTTGGTTTCATCAGCTTTAGTGTATGATACATATATCTCTGTTATACCTAAGCCTGGCAAAGACCATACTAATTGTGCAAATGATAGGCCAATCTCTTTAATTCACATATATTTTAATATATTAACAGCAATTTTGGTTAATGTGAAGCAGTGATTTTTGGAATTAATTGGAATCTGTATAATTAGCAAAACTGTGGTAATATTGGGTAAATGAAAATTAATAAAAATATTTTTAAAAAAAACATAAAGTACTGTATCCACAGTAGCACATTCAGATCAAGTGGTTTTTATTTGACTTAAAGAGTGAGCAGGTCACCTCAAATTCCTGGTGGCCTGGAAGAGTCCTAGAACGTATCCAGCTGCATTTGTTTCTTCAGGTGCTGAAAAAGCATTTGACAAAGTATGTTGACAGTATACATTTGTTACTTTGGAAAAGTTTGGATTTCCTCAATAATTTATGAAGTGGATTAGAATTTTATACTTCCTAAATTGCAAGTAAGAGCACACTGGAGTCTTTCAGATCCAGTGGGTTTGGCGCAGGGTACAAGACATAGCTGTCATTTCTCTCCACTGATGTTTGATTTATGTTGGAACCACCGCCATGTGAAATCAGATGGAAAAGGCAGACATCTGGTTTTGTTCATGTACAAGTGGAATTTAAAATACAGTTGTACCTAGTTTTGCGACCGGGATCCGTTCCGGAGCCCAGGCCGCTAGCCGAAAAGGACTCAGCGCTGCATCTGCATGTGGAGCGGTTTGTGCTTCTGCACATGCGTGAAGCACGATTTAGTGCTTCTGCGCATGCGCAAGTGGTAAACCCGGAAGTAACCGTTCCAGTACTTCCGGGTTTGCTGCGCACATTTGCCGGAATGGACGCTAGACGAGGCGGATGTTCATGGCGGTATTATTATAGGTTTATTACTCTTTATTAGTTGACCAGAATTAATAAAAGCAATAGTTTTTGTAGAATTTCAGGATATACAATTAATTGGTCAAAATCTGAATTAATCCCAGCGGGCAATTGTAGGTTACTTATTTTATATACAAACTGGTGATTTTGTTAGTGTCCAGAGTTTTTCACATATAGACATATTCCACACATATATAAATAAATGGCATTTTGGTTCTGAGAGATTTGTCAAAGGATTAAACTGAATTTCAAAAGGTTGAGAAAGGAGTTGTTTTTACCTTCCTCATTATTTACCGTACTATCCGTTGTGCATTTAATCTCTGGTAACACAATTTGCCTGAACCTAGAATGTTGTTGTTGTTCAGTCGTGTCCGACTCTTTGTGACCCCATGAACCAGAGCACGCCAGGCACCCCTATCCTCCACTGCCTCCCACAGTTTGGCCAAACTCATGCTAGTCGCTTCGAGAACACTGTCCAACCATCTCATCCTCTGTCATCTCCTTCTCCTTGTGCCCTCCATCTTTCCCAACATCAGGGTTTTTTCTAGGGAGTCTTCTCTTCTCATGAGGTGGCCAAAGTACTGGAGCCTCAACTTCAGGATCTGTCCTTCCAGTGAGCACTCGGGGCTGATTTCTTTAAGGGTGGATAAGTTTGATCTTTTTGCAGTCCATGGGACTCTCCAGAGTCTCCTCCTGCACCATAATTCAACACCATCAATTCTTCGGCGATCAGTCTTTTTTATGGTCCAGCTCTCACTAGAATACCAAAGGTTAATTGATGGAGCTTCCTGGGTTCTTCAAAGTATTGCTGTTATTAAATGAGCTGTCACTAGTTTAAAAAATAATAATTACCGTATTTTTCTGTGTATAAGACTAGGGTTGTTGTTTTTTACCAAAAAGTTAGGTTTGAAATTGGGGCTCATCTTATACACAGGTAGTGCTGGGGGGGGGGGTGTTTTCTTAATTTGGAGTCCCCAAAAATAGGGGGCTTCTTATACATGGGGGTGTCTTATACATGGAAAAATACGGTAAATATTATGCAAAAGATTATGTTTGTCATAGCAAAGTTTGATCATAATAATAATAATAATAATAATAAATTTTTATTTATACCCCGCCCTTCCCAGCCAAAAACCAGACTCAGGGCGGCTAACACTAATTAAAATCACAGCAAAAACATAAACACAATCAATTTAAAATAACAGATTAAAATACAATTTAAAATTCAATATTAAAACTGCAGTCTCATTTTCAAATAACCCACCAATAAAAGAATGAAGCATAAATATCAAACAGAAACCAACCCAAAGGCCAGGTGGAACAGCTCCGTCTTGCAGGCCCTGCGGAAAGATGCCAAATCCCGCAGGGCCCTGGTCTCTTGTGATAGACTGTTCCACCAAGTCGGGGCCAATACTGAGAAGGCCCTGGCCCTAGTTGAGGCCAACCTAGCATCTTTGTTGCTCGGGACCTCCAAAAGATTATTATTTGAGGATCCATAATTACAGTATGCCCTGTGATTACACTTACTGTATTTCCTCCATTACCACAGGCCAAAATCCCTTGACTATCCCACAGCTCCACTACTTATGATAAAATGAGCCAATCTCCTGGTAAGCTCTCCGTGTTAATGGAGGTGGTGCAGCCACTCCACAAAAAGTGACACCGAACACAAAGAACTGTAACATCTATTACGCACTAGCAAGTTCCCCCCACCGGGGGGGGGGAGGTGATTCAACCAGTTGTGGTGGAACAAGTGTGGACATTCCTGGATGAGACTGATGATCTGGATCCATTCCAGCCTGGCTTTGTGACCAAATCAGCCTTGGTCTCTTCCTTTATAGAAAGGAGGACAGAGGTAGTGTAGCCCTTTTCCTTCTACCTGATCTCTTAGTGGGTTTTGATTCAATTGAAAGGGTTGCCATATGCCTGGATTTTCCTGGACACAGCCTCTTTTTCAGGCTTAAAATGTATGTCCGGTGGGATTTTTAAATGTGGCAAAATGCCCACATTTAATATTAAAATATTTGACTTTAACTCATTGACACACCTTCTGTCAACAGTTGTTTGTTTGTTTGTTTTTAACAGACTGGGTCAAATAATAAATTCATACAGCCTGAGGGATTGAAAATATTTTCATCTGTAGTGTGTGGCTTTTGCTATGTCGCCCCAAATACCAAAGTTAGAAACCTGCCTCTCCATGTTACATAAGGTGGTTTGAGGAAGAAGGAAAGGAAAAAGTATATAGTACCGTACTCTGGTCCATGGGGTCACAAGAGTCGACACGACTAAACAACAACAACCTTTTCCAGTCTCCAGGACCACCCCCCCCCTCTGGTAGCTTTAAATCTCCATTTCTGTGTGACCAAAATGGGAGGGAGATGTATGAGCTCAAGGTTTGCTCAGGTGCTTCGTTGTCAGGTGCAATTCTGTATTGAGTCATTGTGTTTCCAAATTTATCTTGACAGCCTCAGGAGCTGGAACCTTAAAAACGAAGCCCTGGTGCCCTGTAGATTTTAACAAAATTATAGCCCTGCGCATGTCAGGTTTTTTGTGTTGCCTTCTCCCTTTTTAGGATAAATCAAGAGATTTAAATGATTTGTTAATATATTTTAAACTGCAAGCTATACAATGAAACGACATGAAAAAAATAGCCTGCTTTTGCTGCATGAAATATGAGGCTTTCATTTTAATACATTTGAGCAGTCCACATTTTGTAATCTGCATGCAGCAGAGATGGCTTTTGGCATTTCAGTACATGGCTCCATACAATTGCAGGCACTATTTTTTTTCACATTGTCCTCTAAAAATTCACTTACTTCAGCAAAAATATTTAAAATTCTTTGACATGCATTGTGCTTCTTGTAGCAGTTTTGTGTCTTGAGTTATATTTTAGGTTTCGAACTTCCATCTTGGATGCTGGTCAGCTCAAGAGCACTGGGCACGGAAACATTGATTCTTTTGCTTGCCTTGTGGAGAAGCTGGAGTGTATAGATTGTTTTCTCCAGTGGAGCTTATTGATTTCACACATTACTGTATTTGTCGTCATATTTACTGGAGCTGCTGCTTGCTAGTCTGCCTGCCTCAGTTATGTGTTTGTTTCTAGCCTTAAGAGAAATCATGCAGATTTATTTATCTGCTTAGTTTCTGACTCCGTGACCAATTCACTGAGCTGTGCCAAGAACCTTCCCAATTTAGGTTTAGCAATAACAAACGAAACAATACCTTCCCAGTTTAAAAGACTGTGTATTGTTTAATTAGCCAAAGGCCTTAAATGGGAGAAGAGGAATGCTCTTGCCTGGCACCTAAAGATATGGAATGATGGCACTGGGTGAGCCTTCCTGGGGAACATTCCACAAGCGGGGAGCCACCACAGAAAAGGCCATGAAGAAGGGCCTCAGATAATGAATGCAGGGTCCGGGTCAGTTCGTATGGGGAGAGGTGGTCCATGAGGTATTGCGGTCCTGAACCATTTAAGCGATGCTTTTTTCTGGGGGTACCCCCCCCCATGTCAAGTGTGGCACTTGCAGTAACAACATCATGCTGAGAACTGGCACCTTTTTTTTCTTTAAAAAAAAATGCACTGTGTTTAAGCCTTTATGTCCAGGAAAATTAGAGGAGTGTCAGATCAAAAGGTATATGGAGAATGGAAAATATTTAAAGCGTATTTGAATACATACTGTACAAATCAAAAAATTCTCGCAGAACTGGATTGATACTTCTAAGCAAAAAATGTACTAGATATTATACTGGATTATACAGTGTATTGGATTTATATGACTTATAAACCTGTGTAAGAAAGTAAGGATAGTGTAAATAGTATAGTGCAGGCACGTCCAACAGGTAGATCGTGATCTACCGGTAGATCACTGGGTGTCTGTGGTAGATCACTGGTAGATCACTGGCTCCCCCCATAGAAGCTCAACATCCTTGGGTCGCCTAAAAAAGTTCAACAGGGCTTTCCTCCTCCCTAAAAAGAGCTCAACAACTCTTTCACCTGAAACCCAAAAAACAGGGCTTTCGTTCCTAAAAAAAACTTCAACAACTTTGACCTGAACCCCCCCCCCCAAAAGGGGGTAGATCACTGCCAATTTTTAACTCTGTGAGTAGATCGCAGTCACTTGGGAGTTGGCCACCCCTGGATAGTGGAATGATTGGAAGTTACTGATTTTAAGTTCAGTGGTACCCCGCAAGACGAATGCCTCGCACAACGAAAAACTCGCAAAACGAAAGGGTTTTGCGAGTTTTTAGTTGACTCGCGAGACGAATTCGTCTATGGCTGTTTTTCGCAAGACGAATTCGTCTGGCGAGGTACCACTGTGAGCCGCCGGAGCCGCGTTTTAAGGCTGCAGCGAGCGCTGCAGCTTTAAAACGCGGCATCACGCCATAGCTAAAAAGGCTTACCTTTTGGCTCCGGTGTGTGGGGGGGTGTTTTCCAGTCACGTCCGCCATTTTGGATCGACTCAGACATGCGCAGTCGATCCAAAATGGCGGGCGCGACGCGGAAAACACCCCCCCACACAACGGAGCCAAAGGTAAGCCCTCCCGACCGGCACGGCGCCGCGTTTTAAGGCTCCGGCGAGCGCTGCAGCTTTAAAACGCGGCGTCGCGCCGCAGCTAAAAAGGCTTACCTTTTGGCTCCGGTGGTGGGGGGGGGTTTTTCTGCATCGCGCCCGCCATTTTGGATCGACTCAGACATGCGCATCGATCCAAAATGGCGGGCGCGACGCGGAAAACACCCCCACACACACCGGAGCCAAAAGGTAAGCCCTCCCGACCGGCACGGCACTGCGTTTTAAGGCTCCAGCGAGCGCTGCAGCTTTAAAACGCGGCGTCGCGCCGCAGCTAAAAAGGCTTACCTTTTGGCTCCGGTGTGTGGGGGGGGTGTTTTTCCGCGTCGCGCCCGCCATTTTGGATTGACTGCGCATGTCTGAGTCGATCCAAAATGGCGGACGCGACGCAGAAAACACCCCCACCACCACCGGAGCCAAAAGGTAAGCCTTTTTAGCTGCGGCGCGACGCCGCGTTTTAAAGCTGCAGCGCTCGCCGGAGCCTTAAACGCGGCGCCGTGCCGGTCGGGAGGGGCGCGGCTTACCTTTTGGCTCCGGTGGGGGGGTGTTTTCCGCGTCGCGTCCGCCATTTTGGATCGACTGCGCATGTCTGAGTCGATCCAAAATGGCGGACGCGACTCGGAACCCCCCCCCCACCGGAGCCAAAAGGTAAGCCTTTTTAGCTACGGCGCATTTTAAAGCTGCAGCGGCGAACAGTTCGCTCGCTGCAGCCTTAAAATGCGGCGCCGCGCGGCTCCGGTGCCGGCCGGCGCCCCTTCCGACCGGCGCTCCCTGACTTTTTTCCCATAGGAACGCATTAATTAAATTTTAATGCGTTCCTATGGGAAACGGTGCCTCGCAAGACGAAATTTCCGCAAGACGAAAAGTCTTGCGGAACGAATTAATTTCGTCTTGCGAGTACCACTGTTGTTAGTTAATTGTAATATGTCGTACTATTAATATTTGTTTATTTATTGTATTGTTTCTTTTACCGTTGTTTTTTGTCTTGTTTGATTTGTTATTTATGTCTGTGTGTAATATTAATAAAGATTTTATTAAAATTAAATTAAGCCTTTATAGGTCAAAACCAGCACTTTGAATTGGGCTCAGAAACTAATTGGCAGACAATGCAATCGGGCCAGAATTGGCATTATATGCTCAAACCGTCTCACCCTGGTGAGCAGCCTGGCCATTGAATTCTGCACCCGCTGAAGTTTCTGAACCGTCTTTGGAGGCAGCCCCGTGTAAAATGCATTGCAGTAATCAAAGCTAGAGGTTACCAGAGCATAGGCGACAGAAGTTAGACTCTCCCTGTCCAGATAGGGGTACAGCTGATGGAAGGCAGTCCATGCCACCGTGACCACCTGAGTCTCAAGTGACCGCAAAGGATATAGAAGTATCCCCAAGCTACATACCCGCACCTTCAGAGGGTGTGTAACCCCAACAAGAGCAGGCCACCTCCCATCCATGTGGTCTAGAAGAACCACCCACTAGCAGCATGAGGGATAAAGCTGAGACCTGTGACACCCCACATTGCAACAAGCCTGCCAGGTAGGTCGGCTGAGAGCCTTTTGAGATGCTTATGATCACACAGATCAAAGGTAAAGGCATGCCTCAAAGGAGGGCCTCTTGATTTGCCACTGACAGCCAAACTAAGCATGATGCTAATATATTTTTGTGCATAATAAGCACAGTTTTAAAAAGTGCAGCTAGTGGCCACTGGGCCCACCTGATAATTATCAAGATTAAAACAGGTGGGAAGAGAGTTTTGACCTCACCAGCCATGATCCTGATGAAAATTACTCAGTGGAAGCTTCTGTTTCCTCCCTACCAGTAGCAGTTCTCATGATTGATTGACATTAGAACTGCAGAGGAAAGGGTTAACAGCCCCCTTCTGACCTGGTTCCTTAGAATGACAGAATTGTATAGTTGGAAGGGACCCTGGGGTCATCTAATTCAACCACCTGCATGCAATCCTGATAATTTTTTTCCTTTTACTGTAATTTTATTCATTTTAATTATGTAATAAGAACTCCCAGAGAACTTGTGAGTTATAAGGTGGCCCATAAATAAATAACACCCCAGCTGCTATTTCCATTTTTAAAATATGCATGTTGTAAAGGGACATTTAGCATTTAATTCTAATAACTCTGTGATATGAGAAGCTTTGGCAGAATCAAAAAGGTGAATGAATGTCCAAAGTTTCAAGTAGGGGTACGTTGGGGGGGGGGGGGGATGGCTAACTGCAAAGCTAAATAAATGGCAGCACAATATTATGTCTCTGAACACGATGGTGTGAAAATTGCATTGAGGGACAACCATAGGCCGTGGAACGGCGAAACACTGAGATTGGTAATGATTCCTGGATTTTGAGGATCTTAAAAGCAAGTCTGCACATGTGGATCTAAAAGAATAATTGAAGGCTCAATACATGAGGCTTCAGACAAGGCCTCAGACACTGATGCTTACTTGTAAAAAGACAGGATAGCGACAGCAGTTATGGAGGCCGACAATGTCTACGTTGACAGAATTTGCCAGCCCTAATGTGTGACTGGACCAATCGCATTGGCACCACTTGCACAGAAATTTGAAAGCCTTTCTAATCAACTAACACACATATCTCAAACCAGAATGAAGCACTGAATCTTGTCACTGCTAATAAATCTGAAATACAATTATTACATAAGGCCACAGAGGATCTTGCCCTGAAGTTCGAGGAACAATTGGACATAAATAGAGGTAAAAAAAAATTTAAAATCAGAGGACTCCCAGAGAAACAGGAAGAGGGAGATATGGCCCAATTGTTGGTGGATTGGATGCTTACCCTTGAATATAAATAACTCTCCTGTCAACAGCACATGTAGAGAGGGCACACAGAATCCCTGGAGGATGAAGCAGAATGGGTGAAGCCCTCCATTACAGGCTCAAAGATACCATATTGAAAGCACTCCATAACATCTGGGACTTAAAACATGAACAATCCAGCATTGACATATTTCAAGACATAAGTCCGGCCACAACTGCCTGGCAACATGCTTTTCGCCCTTATACATCTGCCTTGAAGGAGCTTAGCATTGCCTGCCACTGGTGGAGAGGCAACAAGCACACAGTTCAGTCTTTACTGACAGGTCCAAGAGCATTAAGGCAGTTTCACTATATACACCAGGCATAGGCAAACGCCGGCCCTCCAGATGTTGGGGACTACAATTCCATCATCCCTGACCACTGGTCCTGTTAGCTAGGGATGATGGGAATTGTAAGTCCCAAACATCTGAAGGGCTGGAGTTTGCCTATGCCTGATCATACAGTATATACAGGCTTCCCTCAATCCCTAGTAGAAGGGTGCAGGCTTCAATTGCAAAGCAAGTACAACTCACAGCATACATACAGCACAGAGTTCAGTTAGTCAATCTGACAGAGCTTGGCATTGCAGCAAAGCAGAAGCGTGTATAGCCCCCTATTAATATACCCAAGACGACCACACCTTGGCCGATTGCCAGCTCACAGTGACCTACTTGGCTGGTACCAGGTCAGTGACCTTCAATACGAGACCTGCAGTGCAAGATAAGGAAGCACATGACCAGATTTTCCTTAACAGCGATTATAGGAAACCATCAACAATCACAATACTCCCAGTGCAGTTCTCCACTCTCCAAAATATTTAAGGTAATTTGTGTTTGTGTTTATGACCCCTTCATGGAGGGCTTGGAGAAAAGCTGATAGCCTCAGCTTTCCCCCAGGTTCGTCTGGGTATTGTGTGGCAGATTGCCACCACTCACATGATTCATGTGTGTGGTGTGTGTGTGTGTGTGTGTGTGTGTGTTATTCAAATTAAATTTTTACAGAGATATGTCAAACATAAATAATAAAAACAAGATTCCAAGCAATCTCTTGGACTTCCACCTTCCCTTTGTGGGTCCTGTTATTAATCATTTCTTCCCGCATCTTTATGATGATCCAATCCTTTACAATCTCCATTGTGTCCAGACTTCAGCCTTAAGCTACAAGTGATATTCCAATCCTGCTAACGCATTTAAACTGTTTACAATGGGTCTTTAAGATAAGCTTTAAATTTTCTCACATTCTTTATTAAATTTTGGTGCTTCTTGATTTCTGACTCTTCCGGTCATTTTGGCCAGTTCAGTATATTCCATCAACTTCATCTGCCATTCTTCTCTGGTAGGAACTTTATCTTCTTTCCATCTCAGGGCCAGTAACATCCGTGCAGCCGTGGTCGCAAACATAAATAGTCTTTTATGCTACCTTCAGATTTCAGCACCTAGAATTCCTAAAGAAGGCTTCAGGCTTTTTAACAAAAGGTTATTTTAACATTTTTTTCAACTCATTATATATTGTTTCCCAAAAGTCCTTTACTACGTTACAATTCCACCACATATGATAAAAGGTTGCCGTTCTTTTTCCTTACAATCCCAGCATACATTTGAGCATGTTTTATACATTTTTTGCTAAGTTAAGGTAAGGTAAAGGGACCCCTGACCATTAGGTCCAGTCGTGTCCCACTCTGGGGTTGCGGCACTCATCTCGCGTTACTAGCCGAGGCAGCCGGCGTACAGCTGTCCTGGGATTCATGTGGCCAGCATGACAAAGCCGCTTCTGGCGAACCGGAAGCAGTGCACGGAAACGCCATTTACCTTCCCGCCGGAAGCGGTACCTATTTATCTACTTGCACTTTGACATGCTTTCGAACTGCTAGGTGGGCAGGAGCTGGGACCGAGCAACGGGAGCTCACCCCATCGCGAGGATTCGAACCACCAACTTCTGATCAGCAAGCCCTAGGCTCTGTGGTTTAAACCCACACACCACCCGGACCCTTTTTACTAATTTA
This sequence comes from Lacerta agilis, assembly GCF_009819535.1. Lineage (NCBI taxonomy): Eukaryota > Metazoa > Chordata > Lepidosauria > Squamata > Lacertidae > Lacerta > Lacerta agilis. Next base: position 11,585,368 of record NC_046320.1, on the reverse strand, counting down.
TGAGGAGTTAAATACCATCAGTACATCATTTTCCATACAATTTTCTTTCAACGTATAGCATGTCATGAACTTTAAATCCCAATTCCATAACTTCTCCCAAACTATAAGCTGTATATTAATACCAAAGTCTCTCGCCCAGTGTATCATTATTCATATGACCTGTTAGTCTTTTGTATACCATTCTAGTATTATTTTATACATTTAGGGAAAGTAATTTTGTTTTATTCTCTAGCAGCTCTTTTTCAATTTAGGAGATTTCAGTACAAAAACAATTATTTTGCCCACCTTAAATATATCATTTAATTGATGGTATTGTAACAAGTCAGTTAATAATTCTCTTATTCTTCTTCAAACTTTTTCAATTTCAATTGCTAGTCTACTTCCATTAACAGCTCTTTGTACATTGCCCAATCATTTCTCAATTCAGTTTTTTTAAGGATATTGCTTCTAGTGAGGAGCGACCAAGGTGTTTTTTTCCTCTAATAATTTTTTATATTTTCCCCATACCTCATAAACCGATTTTCTTACAACATGATTCATAAAAGCTCTATGTACTTTAACCTTTTCATACCACAAATAAGCATGCTCACCAATATATATATCATGACCTTCCAGGTCTAAAACATCTATTTTTTAAATAATATCCATTCCCTTAGAAAGCATAAACAGGACACTTTGTAATATAGTACCACTAGCAGGATTCGGCACAAGTGCAGTTTTCAGTTCCCAAGACAGTTAATGGTGGCCTGTTTGGCAAGGTTGGTTCTGTTTTACATTTTTATAGTTACCAATTACGTTAGTCCAGTGTTAAACAAAGGCCTCCAGGAAGGCTCAAGTTTGCAAACCTGGAAGGCTGTTCCAGGCTTTATCACAGTTGCAAAACATTTGCTGATCTCCCAGGACAGACATGACAACTACCCAGTGCTCCATAAAAATCCTCTGTCTTAAAAAAACAATTATCCATTTTTAAAAGCTTTTATACAGACATTTTACATAATCTATCATTTATCCCTTTCATTAGGACTTTCCTGTCCCTCCCTCCATGGCATTCCATCAAACCCTGATCAGCTGCATATCCTGATATTCCACCCATTTTTATTTATATTATCTGCTTCTCATCTGTTTATTTAATATTATCTGCTTCTCATCTGTTAACTCCTACTTGCAGGTTAAATTGAATGTTACACCCTCTAAGATATCCTTTTAAAAAAAACGTCCACTCTTCTCTTAGCTGTGTCTCATCCTTATTTCTTATTTTGCAGTCATAATTGCTAATTCTGTGTATTCTACCAATTTATTCTGCCAGATTTCTTCGTGGGTACCTCTTTTTCTTTTTTCGTGTAGACTATTCTAGCTGTAGTGGACACTATAAAAAGAGGATGTGGGCCTTCTTTGGGATGTCATCGCCTATAGAAAGGCCTCAAGTCTTTTGGGAAATGAGAGCTTAAAGATCTTTTTATAATTCTGTGTGAATACTTTCCCAATACTCCCTAGCGTATTTACACGGACACATGTGGCAGTCATTTCCAACAGAAATTGGATCCTTCTCTATACTTTTAAACCAATTTGCTAGGTGTCAGGTTCCAGCAGTACATCATCTTTTGTATCCTTTAAAAGCCTCACTTTCCATGTTAGAGGCCTGAGCTCAGCAGTAGAAAGAGCTGGAGCTGAGGGCGCCCTATGGCAAGAGTACCCAGACATAATTATGTTGCAGGAAACTCATCAGCACCAATCCTCCAAGTCACCATTACTTAAGGGTCAAAGGCTTAGTGAGCAACTGTGTATGTCTTTTCCAAAAGTAGGCTGTGGCTATCCTCTTCTCTAAGCAATGCCCATTTACAGGGAGCAGGGGCGTATGAAGTGGGGGGGGCGGGTCGCCCAGGATGCCACTCTGGGGGGGGGGTGACAAGATGGCCCCTGCTTCCCCCAACTGCAGAGCGGCCAAGGGAGCACGCAGTCATTATGGGTGCCGCTTGTGCGGTTGCCCATACGGGCTGTCTTTCGCATGGCGACCGTACGGGCTGTCGCACATGTGCACCCCATACGAATATCGCGCATGCACCACCAGGTGGTTTGCCCTGCCCCTCGGTGTCCCACTCCAGGTGCCGGAGAGGGTTCCTCTGCCACTGACAGGAACAGGAGGGGCTTTGCCCCCCTCAATATTTGTGGGCAGGGGGCTGAGCACCCCAATATTGAGGGGCCACCCAAACAGATTGTTTTCCTGCTTGCAAGCACCTCCTCCCCACTCCTGCTGCCGCTGGTGTGCCAGCCAAGGGTGGGAGGTTTCCCATTCCGCACCGCTGACATGGCACAATGAGGATCTCTGCAGGGGGAGCCTGGTTTGTGCCCCCCCATCATGTGATGCCAGGCCCCCTCAATGTGGCCGCAAGTGGGCACCCCTGCCCATTTCAGATGGAAAACTCTCTAGAATCCCAAATGGCAGGTTTTTTTTTCATTTCAGGCTGAATTGGTACTACAAATCTCATTCTGGCCTGCATATGTGCACCAAATTCTGTGCAACAAACCAGACCAAACTGGCTTCGTTGCATATAGGAATAGAGCTCCATGCACAGAACCCCTCTGGTGCTTCAATTTCTCTTGATGCCTTCAAGGCCTTTGACAGAATTCAATGCCCCCTTTAAAAATCTTTATTATCTAAATTTGGTACACATTTCCTGCATGTGATTAGTCCAATTTACTCCAAGTCTAACACCATCAGTACAGTAAATGGGTCTGACCCCAAATGCATCCACCTCAATAGGGGCACTTGTCAAGGGTGCCGCTGTCATCGCTGCTTTTTGCAGTGGTCAGAGAGGTGCTTGCCATTCAATTGCGGGCAGATGCAACTATTGAGGGGGTAAAAATCAGAAATATTGAGCACGAAATTAATACGTTTGCTGACAAAACTCTGGTTATTCTCCAAGACCCTCTTAATGAACTCCAACCACTTAAAACACAATGGAATGCATTTCATGCAATTGAGGGACGGGAAATAAATCATGCAAAATCTGCCATTCTTCCAACCCACAATGACTTGCAAGCGACTAATATCACAATCAGAATTTATCATTGCCCACAGCAATTGCCATTGGCATAGATTTTACACCAGATCTTAAGCAGCTTTGTTGCAGAAACGATGAAAACCTGCTCAAAGGTATTTCCCAAGAATTGGCGTAATGGAAACATTTAAGTATCAGTTGACTTCAAAGGATAGTTGTGATTAAAATGTCTATTCTTCCAAAGTTCGGTTTTTACAGGTTTTGCCCATCTATATTTCCCTCTCTCTGCTTAAAAAATGGCAATGAAAGCTAATTCTATTTGTTTCATCGGGGGGGGGGGGGGCAATCTAGAATAAATTATAAAATGGAATGCCCAGCCTACAGCTCTTTTATGCATTCTACTGCTAGATCATCCATCATTCCAACAGGAGAATAAATATGGACCTAAATCACCATTTCTTTCAGGAAGCCTAAGCCTGGCTCTCTCTGGCATTATCAGACAACCAAGCATTCAGAACATATATGGTTGTGGCTCTGGTGGTGCTCATTTGTCCCTGCAAGTTTGTACCTGAACCACGTCAGACAGTTTGATACAAGCTTCCGTGGGCACAATAAATTGATGGAGCTCCCCTTATTTCAGGATTCATAGTTTTGTGTTTTTTTCCTTGCTAATTGAATGCTGTGTTAGTGACAGCTTGTCAGTCTGATTAATACGTGCTCTAGAGAATAGCTCTTTCGCGTCTGATGGGTTCATTTTGCCAGTCTAATTCAGCATGCCTATGGTGTAAATAATAAAAGTGAGTTGATGAAAGCAACTCCTCCTCCCGCCTCCCAGACTCATTCTAAACTTTGCATCCTGGTTGCAGTTGGGTATGCCTTTAATGATACTTAAGGTACAGGGCAGAAAAATACTCAACAACCTACTGCTGTCATAAATTCAAATCACACTTTATTTCAGCATGTTTCTCATTTTGTCCATAACCAAAAACCCATTAATGGGTTGTTTTGGTATTTTAGAAGCAAACTGTATGTCACTGCCCTTAAGCGCATCCTTTTTTGCTTTCTCTCTCTCTCCCCTCCCCCCAAGCCGCAAACAGAGCCTGATTTGTTGGGCGGTGGTTAGGGGGCTTTAACCCCTCCCCACTCCGGTGGGCCCCATCTAAATCAGGCCTTCCACGCCTGCAATTGCATTGCCAAAAAAAAGAGGTCTAATTGAAAGGGACTTCCTGTTTCTCTGTTTTATTCTGTCTCTTAAAAATGCATATAGGTAACAAGGGGAAAATGCTGGCATCTGGTACTGGGCAAGGTGTGTGCCACCCACCCTGTAATTTTTCTAAACCCCCAACTCACCTCAAACTGTAGCCCAGTCCTTTCTCCGTTTCCCACACTCATATTAAATACATTTCAATACATTTCTTCACATTTAGAGAAACTCTGGGTTCCCTTCTGGCTGTCTTCTGTGCTGGCAAATCAAATCAAATTTAGCCAGGCTAAATCTGAAGGTGCGTGAGTAGTTCGGATAAAAATGGTGCCTCGTAAAAGTACCTGCGAGCACTTGGAACCTCCTAAGTTGTTCCCTTAAGTAATGTACCCAAATAAAAGGTGGCCAAAACTACGGCCAGGCAAAAGCGCCAATAGACTACGAAAAAATAAAATTAAGACGAAATAAAGACAGACAATCACTGTTTCTTTAGATAGCTTTGGCTGACCCGCATAGGCTATTACCTTTCTCTATGCCTAAACTATTCTAACATTACCTAGGCTAGCTGACCCTGAACCGCCAATTCTTCCGCAAGTTCTAGGCTACCTAAAACTAAAGCTAGCTAAACCTAAACCGCCAATTCTTCCGCAAGCTAACCTCTCTACCTCCTGCACGCGCTTCCAACCAACCACCCTACCAACCCGTTCCCCAAAACCCCAACTATCTACATCTGAGTCATCTGAACCCTAACTCTGACTGTCCGCCTAAAACGGGGAGCCGCAGCCTTTTATTGACAACCAAGAGCAACGTCATGATCAATATTTTTGCCAATCGGAACGCTGTTGCTGCCCCCAAAAAAGGCAGGAAGCAGATTAACTGATCATTAACAAGTTCAAACCTCTGGAACCAAAAAGTCTAGGCGGAGGGATCTCAGTGGCAAGACGCCTACTGAGCCCTGTTTTCGCTTTCACTTCTACACGGAAGAACACATAAAATAGTACACATAATTGACATTAACTTAATACAAATAATCACGGGTTCAAAGAAACCCACGAGTGTATTCCACAGGGTGGTAGTAATTGTAGTAGTAGTAGTAAGATAATAGACAACCCATCCATAACTATATCTACTCAGAAGTAATATCTGTTAAATTCATGAAGCTTTCTCCCAAGTAAGGAGTAGGAGTATAGCCTATATGGCGCATGGTGTCTGGCAGCTATTAGGCCCTGCTCACTGGCCTTTCATAAAGATATTTCTGTGCCCAAGCAACATGCTGCAAACAGTTGACAAAGCAGCCATAAATAGATTAGACTTAGTTCGTGTTGGATTTTATGAACCTGTGCAGCCTGAATTTCTGCTATCTGCTAACACCATCACTTCAATTAATGTGGCAGTGCGCAACTCTTATAAGCCCCTTTTTTATTGTTATTGTGGCAGTGTTTGTTTTCTAGGCTTTCTTTAACAAAGGAAACAAAAGGTACCAGCAGTATCGGGATGGGAAAAAGGTAGGACAATTAACAATCGTCAAATGAATAAAATTTAGGAAGAGCTCTTTGACGTAGAAAACATATAATTCCCAAATTTGGAACTAGATCAGGTAAAACAATGGCATTAATGAATTCTCTTACAAGCATGAACCCTGATGTAACCAATGGAGGAGCCAATGCTCGTGTAGAGGAACACCTGGCTGGGCTGCGCTGGGGGGGTCGGCGTGGGGGCACCTGCTTTGCACCAGCCAAGTCCTCCGTCGCTGGCTGGCTCCCTCCTGTACAGGCAGGCACTGTGCACTTTGCAGACAAGGCTGGGATCAAGGTGGCATGTGGCTGTTGCTCTCCTCTTGTGCCACCCCCTCAGGATATGAAACTTGCAAGGCCACTCGGGGGGGGGGGGCGGTATGGGGACACAGCAGCCATGTGCTCTTCAATCCCAGCCTCATGGCTGCCTGTTTGTCCTCCGCCCCCCCAGTATGGGTGCACACACATACATCCCGTCATTGGGCACCATGGTTCTGCTGCTATACTGGCTGGTCCATTAGTGCATAGGGCTCTTGAAGATCTAATAGTTGCTTAGAAGCAGGAATTTTGGTTGCTGCAGCTTCACTTGTCATAACGCAAGTGGGAGTGAAAAGCCTGGGGGGGAAACAGCCATTCTGCAAAAACTTATCCTTGCCTCTTGCAGCTCCCATGCTAAGCCCAGAGAGTCACCCAGACTACCTTGCGAGTGGGTGAGCCCACTCCTGCAGTTTCAAAATATCTGCAGGATATTTGACTTTGGGGGGAGATGAATATATGCATGAGGTGGGAAGTGGTTCTCCTGCTGCTGGCAACTGCAAAGGAGGGGAATATTTCTTGTGCGTGCCACTTTGTAGTGATATGAGGGCAGGGAGCACCCCATTATTTCTGCATATGGGAGCAAGATAATGTGAATTTTAATTTTGCAGGTCTGGTGGCCCTAGCACAGGCTGGGGAGAAGAAGTGTGGGCCCCCATTACTGGGGGAGGGGGAACTCCCAGGCACACACACCCCCTTAGATCATGACTGATGCAGTGTTACCAGTCTCATTGCAAGCACTTCAGTGCGATTAACAGGGACCCGGAATTATCCCTAATTAGGCAGGAGCAAGAGATGTGTCACATTTGCATTTTTTTCTCTGCATGCAAACTGCGTTTAGCGATTCAAAGCTAAACCTGAATCAACAGTCAGTGACACAAAATCAAAAATTCAAGCGAACAAGCTGTAATAAGCCATTAGGATTTGGTGGGGGTTAGTAACCTTTTGTTAAACTGTTCCATTTGTGCAGTCTTAAAATGTATAGCTCTGCTGACATGGCTGTCAGTTTCATCATAGCCAATCATATGTGGGAAGGCAAATTAATTAGATGGCTCACTTGTTCAAAGAAGTGCATTACTTTTTCAAGCATCTGCCTTTGTGTGTTCAATTGAATGTTAATAGGTGTGCCAAAGCTGTAATTGTACCTCTGTTTAGATGCAGAATTCCACAATGATATTTACTGTTTTTTTAACCATTTAAGTGTGGGTTGCCATCACAATCATTTCCTAAAAGGGCGGCAGCCAGGAGTGGGGTCTGTAGGGACCTTGCTACCCAAAAGGTATTTTCAGCTGTGTGTGTGTTAAGAAACATACAAGGTGGAGCAGCTTTTCTCCTGCTCTAGAGGGTTGGACCCAAATGAATGGATTCAAGTTACAAGAAAGGAGATTCCGATTGCCGTAAACATCATGAAGAACTTTGACAGTAAGAGCTATTTGACAGTGGAGTGGAGTCTCCCTCGGAGGTGGTGGACTCCTTCCTTGGAGGTTTTAAGCAGAGGTTGGATGGCCATCTGTCAGGGTTCTTTAGTTGAGACGCCTGCACTGCAGGGGGGGGGGCTAGATTACCCGTAGGGTCCCCTCTTCCAACTATGTTTCTTTACGAGGGAAACCTGCAATTCTACCCATTGCTCAGTATGAATTAGACCTGCTCTTGTCTTTTTGTAGTTTTTTTTTAAGTCTTTGAAATACCGTGAGAACATTTGGAATATTTTGTACACTATTGGTCTCCTCACCTCAAAAAGAATATGGTAAGAGGGAAAAGGTTCAAAAAAGAGCAACTAAAATGATCAAGGTATGCAATATTTGTGACTTTTAGTATATAAAAAGGTGAGTTAAGAGGTGACCTGACAGGTTGTAAAATTATACATGGCATGGAGGAAGTAGACAGAGGAAAGTTTTCATCCCTCCCCCCCCTCTCATCTCTCTCTCAAAACACTAGAACTCATGAACATCCACTGAAGCTGATAGTGGAAGATTCAGGACAGAGATTCCTGCAGCATGTAAACTATGGAACTTGTGCCCACAGGAAGCAGGGATGGCCACAAACCTGGATGGCTTTAAAATATGATTTGACATATTCATAGAGGATAGGCTTTCCTTCAGTGCCTACTACCCTGAGGACTATGTTCTACTGTCGGAGGCACTACGCTTCTGAATACCAGTTCCTGGAAACCACAGGATGGAACAGTAGCCTTGTAATTAATTGGGTGAAGCTTGCAGGCTTCTCACAGGCATCTGGTTTGCCACTTTGGGAGCAGGATGCTGGTCTAGCTGGGCTGGGGCATTGGCCTGATCTAGAAGGCTCTGATGTCCGGTGTGAATGTTTTAAGGGTTGAGTTATGCACCTTCCTACCCAGTTCCCTTTCAACTGCCAAGACCCTAAAACAGCTTGCTGTGAGGATGCAGGACAGATTGTGAGACAGCACAAGTCCACTCTTAAGTTTAGTCAAAGCTAATAACAAGTACATTCATTCTTCTTTGTGTCCCCAAAACAACACACCCTTGAATACCAGTTCTGGAACGACAGCAGGAGAGGGTTATTGCTATTCCCAGACACATTTGGTCGGCCACTATAGGAAACAAGATGCTTGGTCAAACAGTCCTTTGGTCTGTTCTGGCAAAGTTACCATTATGTTCGTATAGATTGTTGGAAAAACCATTGCTGGAATGAAGGTTTTTTCCCAGCAATATTTTTCAGCCTAGAACACTGCAAATCAAATTATAGGGACAGAATCCTTGACCCACTTAATCTAGATGATCTTAGTAGCAGTTACTCCAGATTAGTGGATTTGAACTATTTGTGTTCTGATTGTGTTGCTATTAATTTCTAGGTGACAACTTACAGCAGCACCAGCATTACAGCAAGCAGAGCAGGGGCTTTTCAACTCTGAGCTTTTAATAAGCTTATACATGAGGCTTACTTCTGTGCTGCTTTCACACTCCTGGATCTCAGTAGGGCTGACCTTGTTTGTGACGGTGTAATGAAAGGAAGACCTCCATGTGGTCAGAGTAGACAGGTTGCAAATGGGAACAATGAAAGAAAATTGAGCAAGACGTTCAAATGAGACAGATGTTATTTGTGATTTTTTTTGCGTGGGTGTTTTTTGCTTAGACTGAAATCCTGTGCTCACTTGTTGGGAGTAAGTTCTGTTGAACACTGGAGCTTCTGAATGGATAAGATTGCACTGGCAATTCTTTCCCTTCTAAAAGTATGTGTGTGTGTGTGTGTGTGTGTGTGTGTAAAAAAGAGAGAGAGAGGTTCAAAAATATAGATAACTTTATTTAGTTAAATTTTAGTATCTTCCTTTGCCAGTAATACAACTGAATTTCAAACTATGACAGTTTTAGAAATGCCAAATATGGAGAGAATTTTAAGGAAAAGTAAATCACACTATAAAGTTAAATCTTAGGTCGGAATCAGAATATTCAAACAATGAATATTAGCTAGTCCTCCCAGTTGGTGTCATCTGCAAATTTGATGAGCATCCTTCAACTCCTTCATCCAGTCATTTATAAAGACGTTGAACAACAACTGGCCCCATTTGTCCACTTTTTCCAGGATGATGAGGAAACATTAGTGAGCACTCTTTGGGTTCGGTCAGTCAAATAACTACAAATTCAGCCAGCTACAAATCCACCTATAAATACACACACATATATGAAAATTTACAACAGCTTGATCATTTCGAAACTGTGTACCGATAAAACTTGGCTTGGAGTACTACAGCTATTAGGCATATCATATAAAATTATGACCCTCCTTCAATACAGTGGTACCTTGGGTTACAAACACCTCGGGTTACAAACACTTCGAGTTACAGACTCTGCTAACCTGAAAGTAGTACCTTGGGTTAAGAACTTTACCTCAGGATGAGAACAGAAATCGCGTGCCGGTGGCAGCAGGAAGCCCCATTAGCTAAAATGGTACCTCAGGTTAAGAACGGCTTCAGGTTAAGAACGGACCTCCGGAACAAATTAAGTTCGTAACCAGAGGTACCACTGTACATAAAGGGATATATCCCAATATAATTGTTTATGGGTTTTCTTTAAAAACCTACATCTTGTCATCACACTTACGGTCCATTCATTTTCAAACTTTCTGCATTGAGTTGTAGAATAGAGCCATGTACCATGGAACCCCACCATATTTTAGAAGATGCTGAGATTTTATTTTGTGGCAGTGGCAAGACTTATTGGGACCCACCATTGCGTGGAATGAACTGAATGTCTGTCTTAAAACTCCCACTAAACTCTCATGGCTGCATATTTTGGGGGGAGATTGTTAGTGGTGAGGCAGTCAGTTGCAGAGTTGCCAACTTACACCGCCCAGAAGCCACTGTCACACCTGTGTGAGACACACAACACACATGTGTGATGTTACACTCACAGCATCAATGTCAGGAGCATACAGGACCTGGAACAAATCTTGAAAATCACTTCTCTTTCAGTCGAATCACACCTTTCCCAATGCTGCAATCGGAAGCAAACCCCGCTTAGTTACCGGTAAATGGAATTTACTCGCAGGTATAAGCCTCTTGTACATTCCTTTCATTTTGCAGTGTTTTCCCAATACAGTAGTTACTTTGACTTGAGTCCACAGTTCTCTCCAGCCCTTTTAAGACTGCATAAATATCTGAAATGAACAATGTGCAAACCCTGCTGAAAATTATCAGAAAAGGTCCTTGGGATTTGATTGTGGATGTAACAAAAGGTTGTGTTTCTTTGCTGTCCTACGTTCTGGGGGAGATGATCACTGATGCATGGCATACAAGGAGTGACAGCTGTCCCAGAGATTTAATTTTAAGTTTGGATCTGTTCCAAAATCAAACTGGCCAGCTATCCTTCTAAGCTGTTGTTCCAGTAAATTATATTATTGCTTTAAAAAAACAAAAACCCTTCTATTCATAAACATTGTATTTTAGCTAGCTAACGGTTTGTAGGTATGTGCTATTACTCTAGCAATATTGAATTTTACATCAAAATATAAAATTATTGTTCATATTGCCTATTAGGGCAAATAAATGCTGACCCACTTTGAAGTAGACAGATGGGAAATTAGGAAACAATAAAAGCCTCCCCCCTTTTTTTGGTAAAAAGGATTAGCATAGGCTGAATCCAGATGTCAGCATTTTAATTTGTTAATATATTAAACAGTTGGAATTATCGATTCCTCCCAGCAGAATAAAAATTAAAGAGGATGGGAAGCATTCTGCTGATATAAGATTGAAAGCTACAATGAATTCACCTCTAGATTGGAGATAGAAAAACAGTTGTTTTCCAGAGAGTTGAAGGAGTTTGAAAAAGTTATAGCTGCTCGTGGGGTTTTTGTAGTCACCAGTCTCGCACAGATATGATTTTTTCCAGCTTGGAAATGCATTTGATCAAGCTGTTGTAAATGTACATGTGTATGCAGGAAATTGGTTTATCTGTGGACACGGCCAATTTTTTTCCACCAAAAATAGATACAGGATTGTATCCAAATAAGCATAGAGCCACTGAAATTGAAAGTCCTGTTATTTATGGCAATACAGTATCTGACTTGCACAAAACAATGTGTAACGTGTGTGTGTGTGTGTGTGTGTGTGTATATAATGTTGTGCCCAGCCATACCTGCACCCCCACAAAGGAGCACTGCACCAGTGTAAGAGTGGCACCCACTAGAAGTGATAGATGGCCAGAAAAATGTTGCCACATACTTTAAAAGCAGCATCCACACAGTGTGCTTCAGTATGTTCATAGTTGGTTAACATGATCTTTAACGTTGGAATCGCTTTTCGGTATCGTATTATCCGCAGATCAGGAGAATCCAAATTAAATGGGGGGGGGGGAGCTGTCCCTTGAATGAGGATGTCATAAGGGCAATACAGAATATATGCACACGTGAAATGCATGTGTACACAATCATGGTGTGTGTGTGTGTATGCTTTTAATTTTTTGCCTTTGATAAATTTGGCAAGCTCAAACACTCTGCAAAACCTGTTGGTCTGCAGCAATGGTAGACTAAATGAAATGGTGAAGTGGTGTCACTCTCAAACCATTTCAGCTCTCTTAAAGAAACATACTCCAGCCCTAGATTACTTGTTAACGTGTAAGAAGCTTAGCTCAGGGACTAAGGCTGCAATGCTCAGCTCACTTGTTAATGGAGGAAGTCTCATTAAACTCAGTTGAATTTAGTTCCAAGTAATAAATTTTGGATTGCAGGGCATGTGATTGAGCTGTGAGATAGGAAGTCCATAAGTAAATCTTACCTGTGAGCTTACTGGTGACCTTCAGCAAGCCACTATTCAAAGACTCAATTCAATATACCACCTTATTGGGACACTTTGGTGTGTCCAGCTTGGTACTTCATGGCTGCTGTGACAGTCACGGACCATCTCAGCATATAATTGGCCCAACACATTGTACACCACACACTCCTGAACTGGTCTTCTTGACTGAGAAGGGGGTATGGTATTAATTAGTAAGGTATTAATTTTAAAAGTGGGGATATATATGTTTTTTTGCATTACAAAATAACCAGGAATACAAACTAGCTCTTATCATATTGGACCACAGGCAACATAGAATTCAGACGGGAATCCAACAGCCGACAGGCAAGGCAAAGAATTGTTGTCAGTCCATTGCCCCGGCCTAACCCAGCAGCTTGATGCAGCTTTAATTACCAGATGAAGGGAGACAAAAGGGACCTAGGAGGATACCAGAGGTGGACCAGCCGATTCAGTGGCATTGGTGTAGAGCCTGGGTGTGCCCTGGGGGCGCCACAACTATGAGGTAGAATGGAGGGCAACAGGTGGCAGGCGCTGAATTTGGCATTACACACAGCGCCGCTGAAATTTGAGATCCCAAGTCCACCAGTGCAATCAAGAATCCTAGTTTTTTCACAAGAGACAGTTCCAAAGTTCCTCAGCTGTAACCCTAGTTGCTCAAGAAACAGTAGTGGATGTTGGGAGAGAAACATTCAGATCTAATGCTTCTGACTTTCTTGACTATGTTGACAAAGTTTGTTTTCTATTCATTGCCCGCTTCTGGATGGGGATGCAGTCCCTCTGAAGGAGCAGGTTTCGGGTACTCCATCTTTGTCACTGGGTGCTCAGGTGACCTCTGTATACCAACTATGCCCTTTCCTGGACAGGGCTAGCTTAATCGCTGTGATTCATGTGTTGGTAGCATCACAATTTGACTACTATAATGCGCTTTATATGGGGGCTTCCCTTGGGACTGATTCGGAAGCTTGTGCAGAATTGCTCTGGCCAGGTTGTGGGTGCAGCACACATGTGTTATCTATTCTGGTGGAACTGCCTTGGTTGCTGACCAACTACAGTGGGCCCACAATTTATGCGTGGGTTCCATTCTTAGGGTCCACATGCAAACACAGAATCACATGAAGCCACGAAGAAAGAGTAACCTACCATGTAAAATGCAGCACTTACCAGTCAAATATGACTGCTTTGCTTATTCTTCCTCTTCTGAGCTTGATGTTGATTTAGAGCAGTGGTTCTCTAACTTTTGTCTCTGAGCCACACTTTCAAATAAAAAAAATTGCTCATGCCACACCAAATAGTTTTATTGATAAGAACTACATTGGAAAACAAAAAGAAACAACCCCTAGCAATGCATGATTTATACATAGAACACAAATACTTTACAATATGATCATGAAAGTATAGAACAATGCAGCTACATAAGAACATGACTCATTCCCAAAATAGAATTATAATTTCATCATTCCTTCAGCTGGAAATAACCACCTGTGCCCCAAACGTCCTTCAGCTTCCTATGCAGAGTCTCATAGTCCTTTGCAGTATGTCCAGAGTCTCATAGTTTCATAGTCGCATGCAATGCAATGCAGTGCAACACATACACAGTGTTTATATTTGCACCATAACAATATTTTGATAACTGATATAACTGCCATAGATTCCCCTACCACCCTTGGAATTCTAGTGTGTGTTTTGGGGGGAGGGGGTCAGAATTCTCTGTTAGATATTTGAGGTCTATTTATTTATTTGGATAATTTCTAAGCTATCTTTGGTTTAAAAACAAAATAAAAAAATTCCTTCCAGTAGCACCTTAGAGACCAACTAAGTTTTGTTCTTGGTATGAGCTTTCGTGTGCATGCACACTTCTCCTTCTGTAGTTCCTCCAAGGACAGAGAATGACTGTTAAATCAGTTTTCCTTTTGTAGTATAAATACATTCAGAATCAGATCTGGGCTATGCAGCCAGTTTCAAGGATTGTTACAGTTATTAATTTCACACTAAAAAGGTGCACTAACTAAAACACTCTCCTGGGACTGAAGATTTTCTAAGATGACTTATTTGTTGTATATTTTGATGCCAGTATTTATTTGTTGCACAACACTCTGTCCATGTGCATTTCCTTGCAGTGCTTGTTTTATCTAGGAAAAATAAATTCAGCGCAGTTCAGCTGGCAACCCAGCTATGATTTCCTGTCATTGACAGATGTCTTTCTAGCATTTGAATTAGGTGAGAGATGCATCACATCCTTTGAGAGGAATTTCCAGTTATTTTAGTTGTGGAGGCAGTAGAAAAATACTCAATTCTCAGTTAACCATCCTCTGCATATATTGCTTCTTTTACCTTCTTCAGACTTAATAATCAGGAGTTAAGAGTCAACACATGAGGAGGTGGCAAGGATAAGCACTTGAGTCCTCATGCCACTCGATTTCAGTAAGGCCTATTATACCATGTATTAAGAGCTCATGTTCATGGCAAGAGTTGTGCTGTGAGGAAGGCAGTGGATCTGTTCTGCTGGGGGAGGTGGGTCTAAATGCAGCTGTGGCCAAACCTGGCCCTCCAGATGTTTTGGGACTACAATTCCCATCATCCCTAGCTAACAGGACCAGTGGTCAGGGATGATGGGAATTGTAGTCCCAAAACAGCTGGAGGGCCAAGTTTGGCCATGCCTGCTCTAGAGCCAGAGCCTAGACTTTGAGGTACAGGGAGTGATTTAAATTTAGGAAAAAGTTACAGGATTGCAGGGGAGGCAGGGGTGCCAACATGAATAAAATATTGGGGGACCCAGGTAGGCTTCACCCCGCATAATCAATCACATAATGCGGTGCATGCACACTATTTGAATAGCAATGCCCATCAATTTTTTGGGGGGTGGCCCCCTCAAGAATTTTTATACAGAGGGCCAAAGACCTCTTGGCCCCTAGGAGTTGGCTACTATGAGGGGAGGGGAATATCTAAGCCTCCCCTGTGCTGATTTGCTCATTGGCAGGGAGTAGCAGGACTTTGCCCCTTGGCTGCTGCTTGGCTGTGTGAATGGAGAGATCGGTGTGCATGTGATTGTGCCCATTCATACACCTCCTCCATCCATCCATCCATTAGCAGGGTCTGGACTCGCTTTGTTAAGAAGTGATCATGGAGAACTGTGGCAAACATGGTGACAAAGCACAGAGTTCTAGGCTTTGTTGGCAAATTAAAACCAAACAAACCACTGGCTCCAAATGCCATCAACCCGTCAAATGTGAAATTGCGGGTCTTCTACAGCAGCAGCAGACAGGCCTTGTACCCAAGGACTGGGAAGTAGCCAGGGTACATCCGTTTCTAAAAAGTGATTATCGAGGTCAGAATCACGTAAAGTCAGGAAGACCCAGGAAACAGCCCCCAGTGCAACCATCCCTGCCTGTTCAAAGCTGACACGCTGCAAGGGCAAGATATTGCATGAGCATCCCTATCCTCCCAGAGTCTGCCTTTGAATGGGCCTTGCCCAGCAAGCAGACACTGGTGATTACAAGGATTGGGTATTGGGCCTTTCCCCCCATATTCAATGGTCCCTTTCTTTGGATCTCAACCCCCGCCCCCAACTCCATGTTGTCCCGGATTAAAGTCCATGCATATTATATTTGCATGCAACAACTGTGTGCTAAAGTGTATATTCTTGGGAAAGTATTACCCTGAAGTATACCTTTAATAATGTTTTAAATTGCATGTCATGTGTGGATTTTTATTTATTTATTTTTTTAACTTTTCCCATTACTTTCCTTTACTTTGTTTTGGAAGACACCCAGAGAACTCCTGTTTTGGGAGGGTGGGGTATAAAGATGTTTAATAAATTTAACCCACTTCTATTAAGCAATAAACTAGGTCAGATACCGCCTGAAAAGCTTGTTAAAGAATTCAGATGCTATGTGAATCAGTTGTTTGATGAGTAACTTTCACTATCTATTCTGGAAAGTAGGAAAGGAGAACATTACAGTGTTTTTCCCCATCTTCCCTTTTCCTTTTTATATTGTATTTTTTTAATACAGCAAACACCAACAATTTCAGCTAGTCTGTCATTTCTTGGAAAAAGGCATAACAGCAGCCTAAAGTCAGAACCACTACTTAGAACCATTTTATAATGCATATTAAAAAAAAACTCTAATCCAGTAGGCCAGTGGGAGATGAATGGAAGCCAGGGGCCATAGAAGGAAAATTTTAAGGCCCAATATTCCCTGTTGTGCAGTTTTTTTATAATATTGTTCTTATTTATGTCTTTTAACTTCTTTGTACTCAGAAGGGTACTTCAAGGGATGTTACTTGAAAAGCAGCATATAAATAGTAACATAATATGTGTCAAATCCCACCCTCCTGATATTTTTTTGAGGATAGATGTTTTTCTGAAATATATATGGCAGTAGATGGCTAGAACTTGGGGGGAGGGGCGGCGGCGGCAGCAAGGTTGTCTTCTGAAGGGTTGGTAAGGAGAGATCTTAGCCAAAATCACAAGGCTATTAATTTCTGCACCCTTTTAAAACATCTTGACAGTGTTGCTTTCACTTCGTCATGATTTTAAATTGGGCACCGTCTCAGATTGCTTGTTGGCATCAATTCGTTCCTTTCATTTCAGGGTTGGCATGCCTCCCAGATTTCATTTGAATAAACAGGTTCTTGTAGCTCATACCCACAACCAGAGTCATTATAATCTCTCTCTGTTGCTGGTGGGGGGCACTAGGCAGATGACTGTAGCGAACAAATATATCTATGAATACGTCTTAGAATGCTACATTAAATATGGTTAAATATTTCACTTGATACGGATACTTTCGGGTTAACATGTGCTTGCCTTTGGCAAAGTGAAGTTTCCTGTTTTACTTCATTACCCATGGTTACAGTTAGCTTCTGTTTTGCCCAGCCTTCTGCTGAAATTTAACCTTTTCCGCTTTCATTTGTTTTCTTGCTCCCAGAGACTCAAGCTGTTTGCCTTTTATCAGGCATTGCAATTCTGTTTTTGGATGAACAGCACCTTTGATGGGAATCTTGGCATCGCTTACAAAATAACAATGTCCATCAATATTATTGAAAAGCTGTCCACAAAAAACCCCCCAAAAATATCCACAAAAACTATGGCGTTCAAAACTTGACAAGAAACCATTTATCACAGCTTATGCCTAGTGTATGGTATGTCTTGTGTCGGTATATCTGCAGTCATTAATTTTGAACAGAAGCAGTATCTGACACATTGTGGTGTATTACAGTGTGCCTACGCATGGGTGTTCTGTTGCTTGGACCTTTTGTAGCCAAAGTCAAAAGGAAACAAAATCATGGCCTACAAGGCCAAACTAAACTAAACTGGATCTTGTGGCTATCTCATCATATGCTACTGTAAGGAGCTTGAAATACGAGATTTAGCCAAGTTTGTCAGGCATGAGCTCACTAGATATCGTTTTCCTAGGCAAACCACTATTAGTTCTTTATTCAGATGGATGGATGGATATCCTTAATAGCTTTTAAAAAAACCTCAAAACTGTGTCTTAACCACAACTCCAACCTCCCTCGTTCACATAGGTCAGGGTCTGCAACTTTTAAGACACAAAGAGCCCTTGGACCCGTTTCCAAAGGAAAAAACAACAACTGGGAGCCGCAAAACCATTGCGACATTTAAAACAAATATAATGCTGCATATATTGTTTCTTACCTTAATGCAATAATAATAAAATAACATATAGGAGCCAATGCAAAGTATAATTAGTAAAAACAACAAGAATAAGTTCTTACTTTTTTGCATTGACTCAGGGGCGTACCCAGGATCAAAACTGGGGGGGGGGGCAAGCCATGGTCGTTCAGGTTGTGACATTTCAGCACGGAAAGGCGAATGAAACCAAACTTTAGGGAAATTATATATAATTAAAGCAGGGATTTATTACAGTAGTTATTACAATTATTTGCTTGGTTTTTTAAAAATTTTATTCTAGTTACATGTCTTATACCAGGGGTGGTCAACTCCCAAGAAACTGTGATCTACTTTCAGCAGTGATCTACCCCCGTTTTTTGGGTTCAGCTCAAAGTTGTTTGGGGGGATGTGGTGGGTGGGAGAGAGGGCTTCCCCCTCTAAGATAGGTTGGCAAGCGAACTAATAAAGAAAGAAAAAGGGGGGTGGGAATGGAAAAGTGGGGTGGAAAAATATAAATTGGGGGTGGGGTGGGGTGGGGAGAATATCTATTAAAATATGTAGTAGTTTAAAAAATAAAAATAAAGGGGTGAAATCTTTTTCTTCTTTTTCCTTTTTTTGAAAACAAAAACAAAAGGGGAAGAGAAAAGAAAAAGGGGGGATAGAGGGAGAAAAGGGTAATAATAAAAATTCAAATAGAGTGGCTGCAGCAGCTGTGGGGGTGTTTGTTTGTTTTTCGTTTGTTTGTTTGTTTTAAAAATGGGATTTCTCCCCTTGGATTAAAAAAGGAGGGGAGGAAGAAAAAGAGAGGGGGGGTGGGAGAGCAAGGCAAAAAGCAAAAAAGCAAAAAACAGGTTTGGGGGGGGGGAATCGCGCCAGGCACTGCAGCGCGCCAGTCTCGGGGCTCCGGGCCCCCGAGCCGCCCTTGGGGCCGTCGTTGAGCATGTACACCGCCCGCAGCGAGCGCTGGCGAAGCACCGGTTGGCGGAGGTTTCAGAAGCAGCCCGGACGTTTTCGCCGCCGCCGCCCCAAAGCAGCTCTACTTCATCCTGTCGGCGACCATCACTGCCCTCCCGTCACGGCGACGCCTGGCCCGCCTGCTCCGCCCTCCGCGCGGCCGCTTTGAAAAGGATTCCGCCCGACAGGGGCTGCTCAGAACAGGGGCCGCTCCAATCGCCCGCCGCCACCATCCCGCCGCCTTATTATCCGACTCTTTTTTCTCTCTCTCTCTCTCCTCCTCTCTCTCTCTCTCTCGATAACTCGCAAAGCCCAGCTCCTTCTTCTCCCCGCCCTAACGCCACCCTCATTGGCACGTTCCCCTCAAACAGGAACAGGCATCCCGGCGGCTCATTGGCCGGACGAAACGTCGCTCTCCCGTGCCCGCCTCCCGCCTTCATCCTCAGTGGCTACCTCGGCGGTAAGGCCCCGGCTCCGTGCCTATGCGCCAAGGCGGGCGATCTGTCCTGCCAATCGGCACGCCAAGGTGGTAAAAGCTCAGCCCTCCCACACGCTTATTGGTGTGAAGAAGTCGCTTCCTCTCTCTGGGAGTGGTCAAGGTGGACATCAATCTTGGGTCTGTCCTCGGGAACCCCAAGAGGGCTGAGAAAGACCGCCCAGCTGTTCAACGTTGATGCGGATTATTCATGGTTTTTTTGGCCCTTTTTTTTGCCGATAACCATTTAATTATTATTGAAAGGGCATTGAAAGGGGGCATGCTGGAGCCGCGGGAGACCTGTCAGAGCCGCATGCGGCTCCGGAGCCGCAGGTTGCTGACCCCCGCAATAGGTAGATAATAATAAGCAACTCAATGTTATAGGGTTGTCATAAGGATAACCCAGATAACATATGAAGCATTATAAACAATAAGGTTCTAGATAATTTCCCTTTCTGGTCTTCTAATTGCTCTGCTGTTCATCATATTTGTGTAGCTTCTTTTCATCTTGTTTACAGCAGATGAGATAAGGCATTTCCTGTGCCCATAAGGTATCAAAGCACTTATTCTGCCATTATTTGAGCCTGTTGTTGTCATCCTCAGTATGGATTAAATGTATGGAACAACTCTTAGCGTCTCTCCCTCGCGCCTTCCATACCCATCTTATCAGGAGGTCCATTCTGCACAATCACACCTTTAGCTCTGTGGCACTTGCCTTTTGGCATTCCCTCCCATTAAATATTAGACGGGCCCTGCCTCTGTTGTCTTTTTGGCACCTACTGAAGACTTCTTCCCATAAGATTTTTGGGTAGAGATCTTTCTCAGTCTGCATCAGTATTGGAATTATTTTTAGATTTTTAAAAGACAGAATATAACATCCACATATAGTGTGTGCTTTCAACCTTTGTGCTGGCAACTGAGCATCCCTGAGCCATAAGGATGAGGTATACCCATTTGTCCATTTCCAAGAAGATGAACCATTGCCCCACAGTCAGCTAGCAAACCGAAGTACTACTAGCAGCTCCCAAAGACTGATAGCATCCAAGGCCAAGACCACCAGGGAAGACCAGTGAACAACATGATGCTTGGACATGTCTCTCAGTTGTACCCATAGAAGGTAGAAAGTTGTAAGAGATTAGCTTGATTACAGTAGAATGGGCCGATTACATGGGTTCCTTGATTAACATGATATCACGTGACCTACCCTCATCTCTCTGAATCTTTGAATTCCTTATACAGTACAAGAGTTTAGGGATAGAAGGATCTGCCAATTTTGATGGTCTCAAGTTTTAATTTTCTCCATCTTAAATTCATTTATCCACATTTTGGCAGTAATTTTAATTTTTTAAAAAATGCTCATGAAAATTCTTTAGCCGTGAATTCTTTAGTGTGAATTTCTTCTAATAAGCGGGTAGGGGTGGTGCTGTGGGTTAAACCACAGAGCCTAGGGCTTGCTGATCAGAAGGTCGGCAGTTCGAATCCCCGCGATGGGGTGAGCTCCTGTTGCTTGGTCCCAGCTCCTGCCCACCTAGCAGGTCGAAAGCACATCAAAGTGCAAGTAGATAAATAGGTACCGCTCCAGCAGGAAGGTAAACGGCGTTTCCGTGCACTGCTCTGGTTCGCCAGAAGTGGCTTGGTCATGCTGGCCACATGACCCGGCAGCTGTACGCCAGCTCCCTTGGCCAGTAAAGCTAGATGAGCGCCACAACCCCAGAGTCAGACACGACTGGACCTAATGGTCAGGGGCCCCTTTACCTTCTAATAAGCATGTTTTTGTATGCAGTTTTGACTAATATACTGTACATATTTGCAAGCAAATTATTTCAGTGCATTTTTGTATGTTATTTTCACTAATATTGTTATGCACATTTTGGTAAACATTGGTCGGAGATTTGCATTGCAAAATTTGGATAAGTGCAGATTTTGATGAAAGGCTGTGTTTTGGTTCTCTCATTATTTCAGAAAGTGTGAATGTGATAGATTCAGCTTTAAATGTGAAGTGAAATTAATTTCTGCCCCATTCCTACAAGAGTTGTATGGAATCTAATATCTCTTAAAACATGAAAGGGTATTTTGGAAGTAATGATCAAAATGAACAATGTTTCGACTGATATAGCTGTTATACTTATCTATATATTGTAAAAAAATAAATAAAAAATTGGCCATGATACTAGTACTGTTAAGCTTTCTGTTCTTCTTCCCAAAAGATTTCTGCTGCAAATATAAACAACTGCACACCATTATCAAATAACGTAAGTTTGATGTAGACTTAGTATGATATTTTAAAGATCATTTCTAAACTTCATGTAATCAAAATGTTACTTTCACCTTTCATAGTAAATTTTCCTTTTTGCTGAGAGGCAGGAATTAATGAAATGCTCCAGAAAACAAAATACAAGGTCTTGACGATCATGCTATCTTGCTTTAGGATAATTAATATTTATTTAGCTTTAAATGATTTTAAAATTTGCTATTTAAAAAAAAATTCTGTATTTCAGAGGTTGCCACTCATATTCGCTGATAGAGAGAATAATTTTTCAGTTAAAATCCAGTTAAATATTATTTGGGCAGCGTCACAATCTCTCATTGTTTGTGAATAAGGGAGGGGTTTGTGAGGGTAGCTGATTATTTGATCAGATAACACCACTATCTGTCTAAAGGAAGAAACTCTTCCATGTGTTAGAACCGGCAGAATGGAAGTAATGTAGAAAACTGAATTATATTAGGGGGCGTTGCCTGCAAAAATGCACATATTAATCCAAATTATACAATAATGTATAATTAGGAGAAACCTACATGAATATATGTGTGCATGTCTTGGAAAAAAAATGCAAATAGATGCAGACATGGAGCATGCTAAATTTAATGTTGGGTAAGTGAGAAAGTGAGAAACTAAAGTTGACAGGTTCAGCCGTCCTCATCAGATAGTGTTACTGTGCTAAGACACCGTTCTAAGAATGTGAACAAATACATGAAATTTATTGAATTAGTCTGCAGACGATATCAAGATAAAAACACAATAAAATACATTAAAAACTCTCATTGCGCGCGCGCACACACACACACACCAAGTCAGGTAAAAATAAATAATGGAAAAGTCTCTACAAATACAAAAGTAAAAATACAGTTGTACCTTGGAAGTTGAACAGAATCCGTACCAGAAGTCCATTTGACTTCCAAAATTTTGGAAACCAAAGTGCGGCTTCTGATTGGCTGCAGGAAGCTCCTGCAGCCAATTGGAAGCCGCGGCAGCTCCATCAGATGTTCAGCTTCCAAAAATAGTTCGCAAACCGGAACACTCACTTCCGGGTTTGCGGCGTTCAGAAGCGAAAACGTTCGAGAACTAAGCTGTTCAAAAACCAAGGTACAACTGTAATAGAAGAAATATGCATCAGAACAAGTTTATACACTCAAAACTCAGAACCTCCACATCAGTTAACTGAAATAGAGTTTAATCTTTTCCTGAGACTGGAGTATTATAAAAATGTAAGAATTCCATCACACAGCCCCATTTGGAAGATGTAAGGACGTTCAGTGGCTGTTCATGAGTGAAGCCAAGACACAGGACCTTCTAAACTAAGTTCTTTATTGTGCTCAAAATATGTACAGTGAGAGCAAAAGGAAACACTTCCATCCCTGACTAGACAGATCCCAGGAATAACTACTTCCTGTTCCTTGCCCAGCAAAACCAGCGTGGGATCCGATGTGCACCCCTCCCTTCCCTGCTTCTGGGCGTGGGAATCTGATCCTCCCCCCAGCCTTCCCCCCGGCCATAAGGCTGCTTCATCGTCTCGCCTCTACCCCTCCTTCCTGTTTCTGCTGGCCTCTCCCCACTTGAGGAATGCAGGGGGGAGGAGGAGGAGGAGGAATCTTCGCCTTGAGAACTCTCCTCGCTGGAATATAATTTAGGAGGATCTCGGTAATTATAATGCTCTTTCGCTTTCTCCAGCAGCCCTAAGGGGGGGTTCCTGACAGAAGATTTGTAATGTCTCACCACAATCATAGATTTGCATGAAGTCAGGGCACGGCAGGGGACACAAAAGTGAAGGTGGCCATGGAATGCGAGTGAGAAGGGAGGAACACTGGGGGGGAAGTGGCAATTTCCATCAATGGCAGAGGTTTGAGTACAGTGAACAGGGAATGACACTGAGTGGGGAGTGGCAGTTTAAAACACAGTTTATGTACAGGAGTATGGAATGACTCTGTTGTGTTAACTTTTTGGTGTTGTTTTTTAAAACACACACACACACACACACACACACACACACACACACACACACACACACAAACTCCTCAGTCTTCTCCCATTCCTGCTTTACTTTAACATTTGCTGTTATTTAAAACTGCCATTTTCCTCTCAGTGTCTGTCTACCTCCCCACCACCACTTTACTCAAACTTTCTGCCATTGTTTAAAACAGCCATAGAATCATAGAATCATAGAGTTGGAAGAGACCACAAGGGCCATCCAGTCCAACCCCCTGCCAAGCAGGAAACACCATCAAAACATGCCTGACAGATGGCTGTCAAGCCTCTGCTTAAAGACCTCACCTCCAAAGAAGGAGACTCCACCACACTCCTTGGCAGCAAATTCCACTGTCGAACAGCTCTTACTGTCAGGAAGTTCTTCCTAATGTTTAGGTGGAATCTTCTTTCTTGTAGTTTGAATCCATTGCCCCGTGTCTGCTTCTCTGGAGCAGCAGAAAACAACCTTTCGCCCTCCTCTATATGACATCCTTTTATATATTTGAACATGGCTATCATATCACCCCTTAACCTTCTCTTCTCCAGGCTAAACATACCCAGCTCCCTAAGCCGTTCCTCATAAGGCATCGTTTCTCCTTTCAGTGTAACTCTCTTCTCACTGTACTCAAACCATACTCCCTCTTCCATTCCTCAGCTTCATCTTGTGAGAGAGATGTGAAGCTCTCAGATATTCCATAGTACCTTCACACAATGTATTTCACTCCTGGTGCAATGTGTTGCCCTTGACATGACGTTCTAGATTCAATGTAGTAATCTAGAAGAGATACTTTTATTAGTAAGCCAACACCCATAGATTTACATCAATCAAATGAACTTAACCTTCCTCTAAATGAAGAAGTTAACTGACAGGCTTGCTCTTAACATTCTTAAACATCTTTAACGTCTTAAAGATAGTGACAGATGCCACAGGTTATGCACACAAAGGGGGTCACAGAATATGAGAGACAACAAGGTATGGAAATGAGGTGGTCTGCATGCAAGGGGGAATTGAAAAATTGGTCAGAAAAAGGAAGTGGAGGTGAAAAGGGGGGTACAGAAAAGGAGGGAGTAGGAGGCAACGAAGGGTATGAAGAACAGGAGTGGTTTCATAACTGGGAAGAAGGCAAAAAGGGTGCTTAGTAAGTGCAATGTGTGGAAGACGGAAGATGCAGGAAGTAACCATGGGGCTGTTTTTGTGCACTATGGGAGGCGGGGAGTCATACATATGGAGGTGAAGGTGAAAATGGGTGTAAGGCGGGACTGCAGAATATAAGAGTTCAGAAATGGGGTTGGAATGGTGGAAGGGGAGCTTAAGGAATGGCAGGGGAGTCCGCGAGCACAGCCCCTAGGCAGTAAAAGAGGCTGATTTCCCTGTAATAGAAAGCTTAAATCTTTTTTCTCTTCCGATACTATATTTATTTCAACAAGGGTGCCATGCTAGTGTTCTCTAATAGTGTGTTACAAATGTTCAAGACTATAGGGGGGCAAACCTCCAGTGCTGCTGCCCTGGAAACACCTAATTTGACTTTGAATGCTATTTCTTTATACCGTTTGTGCATTGGTTTCCCCTTGCCAAAGACCACTCCTTTTGATATGGCACTGTTAATAACAAAACTCTTTCCTTTACAGAAAGCACTAAACTTTTCTGTGAATGTGTTAAAACATTCAAAGACAGACCAAGAGATAGAATCATGAATACTCCATTTTACCTCCAGTGTAAAAAATAACAAAAAAATCCTGGTTTGGGATGGGGGAGGATTAGCCATAGTAGGTTTAATTTTATCTCCCTTTCTGTTGCATATTTCCAGAAGATACATAACAAGCCTCAAATCTCAGGCTTTGTGGAGTCATTGTTCCTCACCAGCTCTATCATCTTATCAACAGCTTAGGTGTTCTCCCTCCTCCTTTTTGTCCTCTCATCCCCCTTATTATCGACTTTTTCAGAAGCAGTAAACTCCCTCTGTCAGTCTGGGAGACCATCCAATTTCCAGGTCACTATCAGTCAGTTTCTGAAGATGGTGAGAAGGTCAGTTTGTTTCTTGTTTTCCAGGCTCAGTCAAGTCACAACAGCTGAACTATCTCCACACAAGGCCTGAGTATATTTCCAGAACTTCAAAGTCAGGTTCACTGCAAGGCCCACAAGTCAGGGATTTTAGCATAATGCGAAACAGGACAAAGGTACAAAGGATAAAGCAAATTTAAAGCCCAATATCTTTAAACTATTATTAAGATTATTGGTAATTGCATGGCTAGCTTCTTAATCAAAAATTATGGTACAAGGTTCTAGCTTTGTAGGAGAAAGCATTACCTTAGCAGTTCTGACTAACTCACACTGCTTGCTGACAGCAAAATCAAAGATGGAGAATGTGAAAAAGATGGATTTCCGCAAAATATTGCAGGATCCAGATCTCACAATGGCTGGGAAATCTCGGCTATCATGAGACCTGAGAAGCTTCTGCCTTCATGGGAGACATGTCGGTGGTGCCACCTCCCTTGGCCACCATAATGTGCCCCATCCTGGCCACCTAGCATCACAGCCTAAGGGTGGCCTTCCCTCCCGCTGCTTTAGCCCAAAACCCAAAGTCCACACTTCTCTTACTTCAGGAAACAAATACCTGTTTCCTCCCTTCAAAAGCAATTGAAGGTATTTGTCAAGTGTGATTGGGATTTTTCTATGCTGATTCCATATTTTGAATATCTGTTGTGCCTTATTTCCCCCCTACTTATAGAAATGCATTTATTTGTATGCGTTGTTTATGAGCTGCCACTTCGAGAGGGGACTTAGTATTTCTAAGTATGATATGTCCTGACAAATTCAATGCATAGCATATTTCATAATAAGGTGTGGGAAGAAATGAAAACACATTTTTGAAATATCAACAAACCTGTTGGAGATATGAATGAAAGTCAGGTGAATTTGTTTGTAGTTTTCAGGGGTGACCAGGATGAGATGTGGGCTACACTATCTATTGTGACAAGGAACTTGAGAGGGTGGGAGGAAGAAAAGATAAAAGTGGAACAATTTAAAGAAATAAACTTGGCAGAAAATATTTATTAGGGAAATTATGAACCAACTTCCCGTAACAAACATTCACAAGGTGGGAAATACTTTTTAAAAAATGAAAGAAAGAGCACATTAACTACTGAAAACTTATGTAAACAAGCAATTTTTTGCCAACCTCTTGGACTAAAAAACCTGACCAAATCATTATTTTCATGATTTAGGTGTCCGTAGTCCATAGTCACTATGCCAAGGGAAAAGACAGCCTGTCAGACTATAGCAGCCCACACATGGAAATGACATTACTGGGTTCTGCAGGCCAAAGAGCAAGCTCAAACCATCACCTAGTGTCAAGATGCAGCAGTGTAGGAGGTATAGATAAAATAGATAGTGGAGGAAAAGGAAGGAAAGAAAGAGACCGAGAAGTCCTGAAGTGGAGTCTGGCAAAGGAGAAGAACAAGAAACTGATTGGCTGGCAAACTGCTCCCAATCTTCAAATCGCCTTTCTCAATAGTTTCTTGTAGACATTGAGCCACATACCTGGGGAAATCCTGGGGGACCCAGCGGGACAGCTTTTACCCAGGGTAGCAGTAGCTGCCAGCACTTTCCAGACCTCCCAGAGTGTTCTAGCAAAGTTGGGGAGGGACCACCACAATTTTGTGACACCCAACCACAAATCCTGCTGCTATGGAAGAGGATGTCAGAAGCTATTGACATCCAGGAGAATGAATTGCTAACATCGTATGCCTACATCTTTGAAGTTTGGGACCATCTGTAGTCTGCAGGGATACTTTTTGCTGTGTTCTTCATGGATAAAATTGTTTACATCCTCTCCTTCCAAGATTCCATTATATCGATAGTCTGGAGTTGTTAGATGAGTTTCAGTTACTGCCCCCCAAGCATGGGAATATGGAGTACCAGGATGTGTTGTGCAGTAAGGCAGAAAGTTCTCTATATACGCAATTGCAGGAATGTGGTCCTATTTCACATGGTTCTTCCCCCATAAAAGGGGTGAGCAGAATTACTCACCCATTTGTTGCAGTGCATTTGAGTCATTGCGTTGCAATTTTCAGTTATAGAAATGCTACAGAGCCAACTCCTACACCACGCAAACAGGATTTGTTAAAATGATTACCCAGCCCAGTGAATTCTACCCAGCTTCTGTTAGTTTAAATAGCCTACTGTGCTAGTGCTGAAGGGTAGAACAGTTTCCATCTGTAGCTCTTTCCACAGTTATAAATTTTAGTAACAACCTCATTTGAATCAAGTTGATGAACTATTATACTCATTGCAGGTATAAATGCGAAGAATGTGGGAAGAAGGGATCAAATGCAATCAAATATTTTGAAATGGACCATTTCTTTCTTTTTTGCACCTTTTTCTTAGCTGGTACATTTGTGTTTACACTCAGCTCGTGAGATTCTCAAGTTCTGATGGAGAACAAAACTGAAAAAAGTGGGGGTTATCAAACCTGTGGGAAAACTGCTAATATTAGCCTGTTTGCAAATGACACATCATTCTTCATTAAAGAAAGGAGCCAGCAGTAGCCTTTTAAAAACTTTTCCGTAGATATTTTAGAAATGTTGGGACATTTTATGAACAGTGGTAAGAGATTTTTAAGCTCACTTCCCCAATTCCTTGACAGAGGCAAATGGAAAATCAATATCTTAAAGAAAGAAGTCTATGAAGTGTACATTCATCAGAAATTCTGGCATTAAGGGGTTTTACTACCTACTGGAAAATTTATATGATAATCTTAGTCTTTTGCACCAGGGACCCGGGGGCACTCTTGACACCAGGAGAAACATCTCTTCCTTGTTGTAAGGTGTGTTAACTCAGGGCTGAAAAACCTGTGGTGACTTTCCAGGTGTTACTGGACAATGAATCCCCTCATCTCTGACCATTGACCATGCTAGCTGAGCCTGATAGAAGTTGGGAATCCAACATTGGGGGTGGGGGGACAGGTTAACAACCCCTGGTCTAACCACCAAAGTTAGGAAATCCACATTTTCTCTGGTACAGGGTTCTGAAAAATATCCTCCCAGCATCCTAATTCTCAGATACACTTGTATTTCTTTCTCCTCTCCCCTGACCCATGGAGCCTCAACACATTGGATAGTTATGAGGGCACCGTTTGCTCCAACAAAAGCTGGAGATTGGTTGAGGTCCAGCTTGCTCCTCTGAAGCTTCACCGCCTGCCTATAAAAGGGCCAGTCCCCTGGCCTAACAGAGATAACTCTCCTTTCTCGCATGCTCCTTGCACCATTGGGCAAGTCTTGAGGACCCAGAGTTGCTGGATTCTGCAGGTGAATCAGGCTTAGGGGAAGGCATTTGTGAAGACTCAGAATCAGGACCATCATCTGACCACCACGCCAAGCAAGCATGTGCATTATAGATGTCAGGACACCTAATTCAGAAGCTTTTTGATAAACTCAGAAAAGTGGAGGGACCAAAAAGTCTAAATGTGTCTACAGAAAAATTATTTTGCCCTCAAGCTCTCCTGGTTTTCATATTTTGAATAACATTCTTGATTTCTTCCATCCGTAATGGCTTTGCAAGAAATTCCTTTTGCTAAAAATCTTAACTGCAGGAGAACCGACTGTGAAAAAAAGTTTTCAGATCCAAAGCCTATAGGTTCCTTATCCTTCCTGCATAGCTTAGAATCGTATGTTTGGAACTCTCCTTTCTTTTGATGCTGTGTATGCTGTGTTGTGTTCATGTTAATTTTCTGTTGTTTTCAACAAGAAGCCAGAATCTCTGCACTCTCCCGATATCTCTTGCACAAATATGCCAATGCAAATTCAGCTCTAGCAGAAAATAAATCATACAATTCGTATTTGTCATGTTGCAGACTTTGATAAAGAACCAGAGAAGGGGGATGCTTAATAGGTGACTTTACTGTTTTACACAAATTTTCCTCTGCAGAGTTTTAATCCATTTCTTATGAGAAATATATGCTACAATCCTTCCTCAAATATGAGCCTTTCATCTGCTACATGGTATTTCTTTATATATTCTCCAAGCATGTTTTCAAAAGATTAATGTGATACTTTGGAAGTTTATCTGGGGTAATTCTCCACCTCATTTTTCTGCTTTAAAAATGCACTTGGCAATGTTGGAGGGAGGATTTAATTTTCCAGACATTAGTTTTGTATCATGGTTAGTGGCAGCAGCTGGTAGCCCCTGGACCTGTGGGATGGCCTGTGGTCAAGCAGGGCATGTATTTGGGACCAGTAAGGTCACACGTGGGCTGCTCCAAGTTGTTCTGGTTTCCTTTTCCTCCTCCTCCCTTGCAAAGGTGTGGACACAAAAGCACTACAGTAAAAGTACTTGACATCCAACTAAACCAAAAAGTGTCTAACCTCGATCTAGAAGGGGTCCCTGCTGTCACATTTTCTACTGTAGGTCAATGTTACAAGAACCACACATTGTGCAGAAGTAAGCCATACTAAATCCCATGCGGATGGATCCCAGATAGGTTGTTGTTGTTCAGTCGTTCAGTCGTGTCCGACTCTTCGTGACCCCATGGACCAGAGCACGCCAGGCACCCCTATCCTCCATGGCCTTCCGCAGTTTGGCCAAACTCATGCCAGTGGCTTTGAGAACACTGTCCAACCATCTCATCCTCTGTCGTCCCCTTCTCCTTGTGCCCTCCATCTTTCCCAACATCAGGGTCTTTTCCAGGGAGTCTTCTCTTCTCATGAAGAGAAGAGAAGATAGGACTGGAGCCTAAATTGGTTAGTCTTAAAGGTGCCACACAGAACTGAATAGAGTTGGGGCAATAACACAACCCTGTTTGACACCTGATCCCACTGTGAATGGCTCACTTTGAGAGCCATTGTTATCTGCAAACCATCTCTTAACAATACTGTATCCGAGGCTACCCCTCCTGAATCCCAAAATGGTTTTAGACTTTCTAGGGGGACAGTGGACATGATTTTCACTGCTCTACAGCTTCAAGAAAAATGCAGAGAGTAAAACCAACCCCTGTATATGGCGTTTATTGACCTGACTAAGGCCTTTGACACTGTAAATCGTAATGCCCTGTGGACTGTCCTGAAAATTGGCTGCCTAGATAAATTTGTGAGCATCATCCGGCTCCTCCATGATAATATGACAGCAACAATTGCAGATAACAATGGCTCTCAAAGAGCACCTTTATATCCCCCTCCCAAAACAGGAGTTCTGTCTCACAGAGGAAAAGAGTTAAAACTGTAAATCGAAATCCACACACAATATGCAATTTAAAACATTGTTAAACATTTGCTTCAGGTTAATACTTTCCCAAGAATATACGCATTAGCATTCAGACACTTCAAATATAATATGCATCCAGCCCAACATGGAAAAAGAGTGATGTTTCAGAACTGGGATGGGGGGGGGGGGGCTGAGATACAAAGAAAGGAGCAGGGAATGGGGGCAGGGAAAGAGGAAGTGAGGGATCAAGGATCTCACCTTTCCTTCTACCTAATAAATAAAAATGGCTCCTATTGTGAGGGAGATCTTGTTCTCTCTCTCTCTCTCTCTCTCTCTCTCTCTCTCTCTCTCTCACACACACACACACAGGGGCGTCGCTAGGGGGGGGCGCTGGGGGCGGTACGCCCCCGGGCGACAGGGGCCACAAGCGGCGGGTGGGGGCGACAAGCGGCGGGTGGGGGCGACAAGCGGCGCCCCTCCCGCCACTCCCCAGGCAACGCCGGTCACCCCGGGAGCAGCAGCGCTGCACGGATGGGGTGCTCCCTCGGCCGTGCGCTGTTGCTCCTGGGGCGACCGGAGCGAGCGGCGGCGCATGGGGGTGACAAGCGGCAGCCCCTCCCGCCATTCCCAAGCGCTGCCGCTCCCTCCGTCACCCCAGGAGCAACAGCGCACGGCCGAGGGAGCACCCCGTCCGTGCAGCGCTGCTGCTCCCGGGGTGACCGGCAGCGTGGGGAGTGGCAGGAGGGGCCGGCGCTTGTCAGCCCCACGCGCTGCCGCTGGCTCCGTCCCCCCGGGAGCAGCAGCGCACGGTGTGTGCGGTGCTGCTGCTCCTGGGGCAACGGAGCGAACGGCGGCACGTGGGGGTGGCAGGAGGCAGCCCCTCCCACCATTCCCATGCGCTGCCGCTCCCTCCGTCACCCTGGGAGCGGCAGCGCACGGCCCGACGACGGAGTGCGCCTGCGCGCGCAGGCGCACTCTGTCATCGGATCGCCGCTTCCACAGCCTCCTTTTGAGCCGGAGAGCTTAAAAGCGAGCTCTTCGGCTTAAAAGAGGGCTGCAGAAGCGGCGCCGGCACCCCCGGAAACGCCCTGGGGGCGGAGCGTCATGACGTCACAATGTGATGTCACGACGCCCCGCCCCCGGGGCGTTTCCTTTGCCGCCCCGGGTACCGCGGAGCCTTACTCCGCCACTGCACACACACACACACACACTGCATACTCAGAAAGACAAACTTATAAAATTATATTCCTGTGGTATAGTGACTGATGGCAGGATAAAAAAGTAGATTTTTATGAGCCCTTATGGTCACCAAGAAACTTGTATGTTGAACCTGGAAGGACAAATGCCCATCATCTATTATGTAATGGTCGGATGGCCTTACTGTTACATTTGAATCTGTTTCTTATAAACATGTCTCTTATAAAATATGAAGACGTTTGGGTTAAAATCAAATTTAACATAAAATAAAATATGTTTTCATTATCCTCTCTGCATCTGTCCAAGTACAGCACTCTTCCTAGTATATCACACCAACTCTCTAAAAAGTTCAAAACATGGAGGATTTTTAACGTCAAGCAACATTGACTTATGCCCACAAATGTTCCAGGAGCAAACATTTGGAAAATGTATGCTGCAATGCAACATCTTATTTTGGTGTCTAATCGGCTTAGCTTTCTCAGTTTCTGACAACTTATAAATGCAGCTATTGATGACACTGAGTCCAGTTTTTGTTTTTTTTAAATTAGATAGGTGGCCCCTATTTAGGCAAACACGATGCAGATACCCTCTCAAGATAAGTGTGGAGTCCATTGCACTGTCATGTATCTTAATATAGAACAGAATTCTGGCTTGCATAGACCCATGTGTGAAAATAGAGGCGGCATTCTTGGCTCAGCTGAGTGGCTGCTTTGATACAGGGATTGCAGCCGGCATGTATTTGCATGGCCTTGACCCCAAAATGTCCGGAATCATGGAGAAGATCCCCCGATTTCCTTCTCTAGTTGGGGAACCTTTGTCAAGGGCACAGCTGGCCACTTTGAAGCATCTCTGCATGGAAAACTCCACATCATTGGACAGCTAGCAATAGTTCACCAACACAAGTAAGAACTGGAGAAATTAAAATAAAATAAAATAAATTCCTTCCAGTAGAGAAGTTGGTCTCTAAGGTGCTACTGGAAGGAATTTTTTATTTTGTTTTGTTTTGACTATGGCAGACCAACAAGGCTACCTACCTGTAACTGGAGAAATTAAGAGATTCTTAAAATTTATTTGCAGCACTTTCCACGTCAAAGGTAGCCAACCTGGTTCCTCTGAATGTTCTTGAGCTGCAACTCCCATCAGCCCCAGCCAGCAGGGCCAATGGTCAGGGATGGGAGTTTTAGTCAAGCAACACTTGGAGGGCATCACATTAGCTACCCCTGAGCAGCAACGTCATGTGCTGGATCACCCCTCTCTCACCGTCACCCGGTGAGGGGGGGGGGGAATTCGGCAATGGTGATATGAAGCAGCAGGGCACCACCTCCTGAGCTCCTGCCACTTCAGGCAGCTGCTTCATATCACCTCATCTGTGATAGGCTCAGTGTACACGACAGAAGTTTTGACTTTGTTTCTCTGTTTCTGCAGCCTGTGACATTGCTTGGAGGAATCAAACCATAGCACTTATCCTCAGCACTTGGCTTTTGCTTGTGCTTCATTTGAAAAGGAAAAAGCACCATGAGCAATGGTTTGTTTTATGGTTTGCTTTCTCCAAACGTGGCAAGTGAGGAGCAAAGTGGGGCTTTTGAGACATGCCACACTGCTGCAGTATGCTGTCCATTCACATAAAACCATAGTTAATTTTAAATTATTGTTTAATGTTATGTGTCAACTAGGCCAAAGAGGTATTCTTCATGGATAAATGAATTCCATCCCATCTTTCCTCAGAGATTAGATACATAAACCTCTCTTCTGAGGAAGGACATGCTGCCATGTCAGTTTTCACCCTCTTTACCTAGCCCAACAACCAACTTCTATAGAAGGTCTTTCCCTTTGCTGCAAGTATTTTTAGTTCACTCTTGACACCCATGTAGCAGTTGCAAAGTAACACTGCACTGCTTGAGGGGAAATGAATGCTTCTGATCAGACACAGAACCCCTCTACATGTCTGCACATATGACCACTCAAAGAGCCATTGTTGTGGTATAATAACTGAAATCCCTGTGTGGAAAATTTGGCTGTGTGAATCTCCCCTAATTGTGCTCTTTTCTAGTGAAGGGGCTGGTAAAGCTATTACTGTGTGAACACAGCATGAAAGAGTGCAAAATTCACATCCCCACAGGCGTTCTACATTCCCTGCCTGCTCTCTTCCTTTTAGCTAGAATATTACTGGTCCGACAAAATACTGCATTTTATATGTACCTATGCAGGGTTCAGGCTCCCTCACTCTTACGCCAGCTTCACCAGGTAAGGAGGAATGATCAGGTCATCAGTTTTGGTAACATCTATGCATTCTAGCTACAGCCTCATTGTTTTCCTTTACTAGCGTTACTGTCTTAAAGTATCAGCTTACTCTGTTGTATAGACTTCGTCTAATCTGATCTTGTTATACTACATATTATGCATGCACATCAAAAACAGATGCTGTTTCCATCCGGCTGGAGTTGTGCTAGTGATGGACATTTGTACATCTGAGCGGAATTAAGGAGGAAAAGCTTCCCAAAGAAGGGCAACATGTGTGCATTGTCCTTTTCCATCATCCAAGGAAAGGATTCCACAGGGTGTCTCATGGCTAAGGGATGCAAAGCCCTCCTCCACTTTACCACAGGCTCCTGATTCTAATCCAGTCACAAGAAAACTGCTGCCAATTATAGTTTATCTGGTCTCTGTGTGATTGGGGTGGGAGGTAGGATAGAGACAGGACTTCCAAAATAGGATTTGTGTTGCTTTTGTAGCTTTTCATTCTACAAGACAGAACAATTTCATTGTAAGGTAACGTTCAACCAAAAAAAAAAAATCTAATTTAGAAATAAAAGAACTTGATAATCATGAGCATGGTGGCACTGCCTGGACTTCTTGACTCAAGTTTGTTTGTTTGTTTGTTTGTTTGTATTGACCCACCACTTGATTGTAAAAAAAAGCCCTCAAAAAACAAAAAGGTAAAATAATACATCAAAACACACAAGAATTTATTATAGCAAAACAGGTGAAAATTCCCACCAGTATTTATTCACACCCCTACTTTTGGAAAAGACAGGCGCACACAGTTGCTCACTGAGCCTTCCACCTTAAGTAATGGTGACTTGGAGGATTGGTGCTGATGAGTTTCCTGCAACAAAATTATGTCTGGGTGCTCTCGCCATAGGGCGCCCTCAGCTCCAGCTCTTTCTACTGTTGAGCTCAAGCCTCTAACATGGAATGAGAGGGTTTTTAAGGAGCACTGGGTAGTTGCTGGGAGATCAGCAAATGGTTTTGTGACTTTGATAAAGCCTGGAACAGCATTCCCGGCTTGCAAACCTGGGCCTTCCTGGATTCTTTTGTTTAACACTGGAATAACGTAATTGGTAACTATAAAAAATGTAAAACAGAACCAGCCTTGCCAAACAGGCCACCTTTAACTGTCTTGGGAGCTAAAAACTGCATCTGTGCAGAATCCTGCTAGTGGTACTATATTACAAAGTGTCCTGTTTATGCTGGCTAAGGGAATGGATATTATTTTTTAAAAAAATAGATGTTTTAGACCTGGAAGGTCATGATAATATATATGGTGAGCATGTGCAGAATCATATGGGAGGGGGCCATCAGCCAGCTTCACTGATGTTGAAAGTTGAAGATCTTTTATCATATTTTCAGGTTGTTGGTTGCCTCTCACCACCCACTGTCTCTCTCTGTGCTGGGAGGCACCTGCTTGATCTCAATAGGCAGGAGATCCAAAGGGCAAGTTCTGCCACACAAAACAATTGTGTTCTTAACAAATGCGGTTGTGTGGCCAACTTCACTGATTGAAATGGTTGCTGGGGAACATGTGGGGTAAAGTGACCTCATAGGGAAACTGGTCACAAGTTCTTAAGGGTTTTTGTACAATAATAGCAGCATCTTGAATCCTGGCCCAGTAAAATCACCCTTCTGTTGTTGTTGTTGTTGTTGTTGTTGTTGTTTTTGCAAGGCAGCTTGCTGAGTAGTAGAAAAGGCCATATTTTGCCCAGCCAGCATGTGAGCAAAGCAATATTTCTTTTGCTACTATTGATTTTGACACATGATGGATCTTTGGTGCTTGTGGGGGGCGGGGAGCAAGAGTGCAGAGCATTGATGCTCAAAGTGTTAGTCTTTCTTTTCTTTTTTACTTGCATTACTTATACAGTGGTACCTCAGGTTACGAACTTAATTCATTCCAGAGGTCCGTTCCTAACCCAAAACCGTTCTTAACCTGAGGCGCACTTTTGCTAATGGGGTCTCCTGCTGCCGCCACACGATTTCCGTTCTCATCCTGGGGCAAAGTTCGCAACCCGGAGCAATTACTTCCAGGTTAGCGGAGTTTGTAACCCGAAGCATTTGTAACCCAAGGTACCACTGTATTGGGGAATACTCATTTGCTTCTGTTGCCTTTTTCTGGAGGGAGGGTTAGCATGCATCCTTGATTGAGCACATATTTTATTTTTTATTTTTGATGGACAGGGTTTTGTTTTAATTAGGGCAAGATGGGGGTGGGGAATGTGCTTTAGCCTCTCCTAAGACCATCTTTCAAATGTATGGTGTGTGTGTGTGTGTGTGTGTGTGTGTGTGTGTGTATTGCTGCATATGTGTAAATGCATCATTCTTTTTATTATGTTTTATGCCACTTCCTTGGTGTGGTGTGGTGGTGCCTGTGTTCCTTCTTCCTCCTGTTTTTAAAAGAGCAATGTGTGTTGAGGATGAGGCCTTTTGGAAATGATGGTGCGGCAGCCATGGATCTTGGAAGTCGTAAGGAGACCTCTCCATCTGAAAAAGGCAGGACACAAAGTGTAGCCCAGAGAGGCCTTTAAAAAAATCTCTTTTGATGAAGGGCAGGTACTGAAAAGTGGCTGCGTTAAAGGTAGCAAATACTTGCAAAATATGTACAATCTTAAATAGCGATGCATTGGACCCAGGTTCGCAGGTTTGCTGTGCTCCTGGACTCGGCCCTGAGCATGTATGCCCAAGTCTCTGTGCATTTGCACAATTAAAGCTGGTGTGCCAGCTTCACCCATTCCTTCAGATGCCTGGCAGAGCCTCAAACATTTCTCAGGTGAAAATAGGGACTGCCTCTTCTACATCAAGAAGCTTCTTCTGCTTTTGATCTCACTATATACACACCATGGGTAGGCAAACTAAGGCCCGGGGGCCGGATCTGGCCCAATCGCCTTCTAAATCCAGCCCACGGACGGTCCAGGAATCAGCATGTTTTTACATGAGTAGAATGTGTGCTTTTATTTAAAATGCATTTCTGGGTTATTTGTGGGGCATAGGAATTCGTTCATTTTTTTCTTCAAAATATAGTCCGGCCCCCCACAAGGTCAGAGGCACAGTGGACCGGCCCCCTGCTGAAAAAGTTTGCTGACCCCTGATATATACATACATCTGTCACCTTGAGCCAATTACAGCCTGTCTGCTGAACCTACCTCACAGGATTGTTGTAATGCAAAATGTGCAAGGGAAGGGGTTGTATACCACACCTTCAGCAGATAAATGGAATGAAATTAAATTTTAGCTGTAAGCTGCCTCAAGTCCCTGTCAGGAAAAAAGGTGGGATGTAAATAATAATGCCACATGACCCGGAAGCTGTACGCCGGCTCCCTCAGCCAGTAACGCAACCCCAGAGTCGGGCACGACTGGACCTAATGGGCAGGGGTCCCTTTACTTTTTAATAATAATAATAATAATAATAATAGAAAGTGTGGGAATGATCAGAAACATACCAGAGAGTAAATCCTATTGAACTCAATGAGACTTGCTTCTGAGTAAAAATGATTAGGATTGCAGTGTAAGTCTTTACCCAGTTACATGGGTGTAAGCTTCACTGAATACAGTTGGACTTACTTCTGAGTAGTCATGTAAAGGCTCCATTTACAATAAGAAGAATAAACACTCCATTTGTTTCCTTGAAAATGGCTGGCTACTGAAGCATTGCAATTAAAGAATATAAAGAGGATTGGTTACAGTCTGTTTCAAAATTATAGAAAGGGCTTCATGTTAGGGTTGCCATATTTGAAAAAGTGAAAATCCAGACAGAAAAGTTGTCGAGCATTTTTTTTTAAGTTTTAGCCAAAGTTTTTGAGTCTTCCTTTTTTTTTGCAAAATCAAAAAAAAAAATATGAACTTTTTGAGCTATTTTTAAAGAAATTTGCCAGATGTATAGCTATACTCTACTTCATATGCCATCAAACTATAATTATCCACAATTTATAAGTTGCATTTACATTTGGTGAATATTTTTGTGCCCCTTTTATGTTTCTCGAGGTTTTTTTTTTGTAAAGACATTAGTCAAAACAAAAGTTGTTGTCCTAGAAGTTAAGATTGTGCCAGTTCAATCCCAAGCTTGCATCAGGTGAAGCTGAGAGAACTGGCTGCCCCCCCCCCCCCGCTTGCCAAGCTACCTTTGGCATAGCAGTTCCTTGCAATCAGATGTTAGCTTGGCTGGACTCAAGCTGACCTTCTTCTTGGTGGGTGTACAGAAACTAGATAGATAACTTTACTGTATGAGCAGTTTCAAGAGGCCTGCATGGACTGCTT
Source organism: Lacerta agilis (assembly GCF_009819535.1). Classification (NCBI taxonomy): domain Eukaryota; kingdom Metazoa; phylum Chordata; class Lepidosauria; order Squamata; family Lacertidae; genus Lacerta; species Lacerta agilis. The sequence continues at coordinate 11,546,844 of NC_046320.1, read as the reverse complement.
AATGAAAGGGATATTGCAGAGGCTCAGCTGAGACAGACATTTGGCAAGGGGAACAGTATTAATAATGACATTGCAGCGAAAGTCAGCTGTTCCCTAGCTACAACGCCAAGCATTACAGACGCCATCCAGAAATATTTCATCCACCTGCCAGGAGTTTCAGAGCAACTTGGCAAGTTTCTAATTTTAAACCCAGCAAAATGAAAATTGCTCCCTCATTTTATTGTAACAATATACATGCATGTGGAGAACATTAAGGAATGCATGCTCTCTCTCTCTCTCCCAGCAAAATAAGCGCTGGCTGATGTTTTGCAGTGTTTGTGGATCAAGCCTGCTAGCTTTAGCACCTCTCAAGCACTGCCCATTTTGGCATCCATGCTTGCCATGTGAATCTCTCAAAATTGGACAAGAGGATGAGGTTGAACAGATCATTACTTTCACCTTTGGAAATCTTCTTTAAGCTATGGCACAAAGTGCCACAAGACAGAACATTTCTTATGTTAACTTGACTAGCAGATGAGGGCATCTTATACCTTATTCTACCAATTTATGAAGCTATGAGGATGTAAAAATACCGGTAACTTGGTATAAAGCTGATGAAAGACAGTTGTGGAAACAAGATTTACTTCCTGAATTACGCATGTCCATTAATCACAAATGAATACTGTTTTATTTTTGTAAAATAGAACAAGATGGTGGGGGGGGGTGAAATTTGGCTCCCAGGTGGCATGACTCAGCCTGCAAATGAACATTTAGGGAAAAAAATATCAGCCGAATCAAATCTTTAGATAAGCAGCCATCTGATTTGTGTGTCTGCAAGAAGTCACTGAAGCCCGTTTAAAAGAATGGGAAGGGAAGATCAGCAGGCAGCTGTTGCTTCTAGAGCTCAAGCCATGCAGTTTTTTAAATGAGATATGTAGTGTGTTAAGTATGCGCAACGTGAAATGTTGTGCACCTGTATATTAATCTTTTTAAAATGTTTTTAAGTTCACTTATTTTTAAAATGTATTTTTATTTCCAGTTCAGTTTTCTGATTTGGTGATGTTGACTGTGTAAACAGATTTTTATAATTTTATTTGATATAAATATCAAAACATACAAAAACTTAAAAGATACACACCCCATATCAAAGCCACGTTTCTCTGATATAAAACACATTTACAATAGGCATAATACTACCTCCTATAAGGAGTTTAACCTGTTGTAGCGTGGGGATAGTGATTCGGCAAGTGACTTCAGCTCTCTGACATAGCAGGCAGGAGACAGCTTCTTCATGTAACACTATTTATTCAGGCAAACAAGTCTGGGGAACTGAGGAGAGGGAAGCTACATTTATATGGGCAGAAGACTGGCTAGAAAGGATACATTTTGGAGGGAACAATCTCAAGCAATCACAAAGCTGCCTTTTGGTGGGAACCAATAAGACTGAGGATCCAAATGCAGCAACTTGAATGAACCAATAGTAGCTGTTCCTTCTGGAACAGGAAGGCGGTTACTTTCCCCTAATGTGAATACAGACAATAGTAATACAGATATGATAACCCTTGAATCAATACACAACATAACCATTCAGCATGGTTATAGCTCAGGGACAAAGAGTTCCTTATAGAAACAGCATCTGCGCTCCCATGTCACAAACATGTTCAAATGCATTGGGGGTTTTCCCCCAGCTATTATAATTTCAAAGGTAGCTCTTTTCATATCCAACTAGCTGGCCCGGCCACGTGTTGCTGTGGTTTTTTTTTGTTTTGTTTTTAAATTCTCCTGACCCCAAGAGTATTCTGGAAGCTCCTGTTTTAGAGCAGGGGTCAGCAACCTTTTTCAGCCATGGGCCAGTCCACTGTCCCTAATACCATGTGGTGGGCCGGACTATATTTTTGGGGGGGGAATGAACTAATTCCTATGCCCCACAAATAACCCAGAGATGCATTTTACATAATATAACACATTCTACTCATGTAAAAACAACAGGCAGGTCCCACAAATAACCCAGAGATGCATTTTAAATAAAAGGACACATTCTACTCATGTAAAAACACACCAATTCCCATTACATAAAAGAACACATTCTACTCATGTAAAAACAGCACGGTGGCCATTTTAAGTGAGGACCTTAAAGAGCATTCTGGGGACCTTAAAGAGCATTCTCCCCCACCCTAGTCCCAAATTCGAACCCTGGTCTCTCTCATAAATGCGTACCTGCCCCTTTAATAGAATTAAACCCTTGCCCTAGATTTAACATCTCCCCCCCCCCGGAAACCTGATACATGGTACAGTCTGCTCTGGCATTGAGCCTGGGGTCAGAAGGGACCATAACAATGCAAGGAGGGGTGATGGGGAACTGGTAGGGTCCTTATACATTTGTGTGCGGCGCTTTTTACTCTTCTGACAACTGGAGTTTCGTTTGTAAAGCGATACAGCAGTGCAGAAAGGATTGTGTGTGGAGACAGGATAGGAAGCAAAGCATAGTTGCTGAGCTTTCTCATCCTACATCCCCCCCCCGCCATAAGGAATGGTATGGCCCGGGCCTAAAAACCTTTCCCTGCCTGGAGCTGAAACTACTAAGAAGAGTTTAGGCCTTCCTCTTAACTCTCTGCGGTGAGAGTGCAGAGGTTGGGGCTAGGGGGCTTAATGGGGGCTGTCCCTGCTGTCGGTTCCTCCGGTGGTTGCACACAGGAAAACGGAGGACTGAGGTGAAGGAGGTTTTTTGGTCGGCGCACAGTCTGTGACGCTGCCCTGTGATGAGCCTTTCTATTGGTTGTTGTTCAAAGTCTTCAGTTCTGTTGCTGGTGACACGTAATGTGTGCGCCATTTTTTTGGCCTTTATTCTATATTTTATGCATGACAGGTGTGGTTTTTTTGAATTTTTATTATGCCAGATCCTTCCTTGATGGTCATGTTACGCTGTGTCCTAAATTTGATGCGCTTCGGTCCAGTGGTTACGGAGAACATCTGTGCCCACTGTGCACACAATGGGAACCTTTTTATATATATAGATGATAAGCGCAAATCACTCTAGCAACCTCTAGTGTATTTAATACTACATCATGTTTTGTTCCGAAGACTAGGTCCGTTATAAAATTACGAAGACAGACCAGCGGATCCATACACACATTGACAATGGTAAAGAAGGATAATGTGCTGATAATCATTTTCCAAAATGCTTGAGCTCAGTGACATGTCCACTACATGAGGAATGTAGGATGTCATTGTTGAATTAGCCAAGCAAGGGCCATGGATACGACCTAAGTATTGTCCATAGACTGACAAAAGGAAGGTCTCTGTACCAGAGGGCAGGTGGGTGGGCTGGTAGTGAAGAAGACAGGCCAGAGTGGTGAGCGCCATGCTTACTTCTGCTGGAATCCAAGTCTGTGATTGTGGGAGAAGCAAGACCTTCTGGGCTGTAAGTGTTGTGAGCCCCTCCATCATAGGTGCAGGTTGTATATATGTGTAAATCATATATCATAAAGACATCACAGTCTCTGCTGTGCTTTATTCCAAGGAAACTGAACTCTGGGTAAGCACCTGGAACCACTGGAATCTTGCACCACTCAGAGGTTGGGGTGGTGTGCAACAGTAGGCCTATATTTGGACAAAATAGAAAATTCAACTTGCTGGGACAGCTTTCATTCAAACCCTGCTAAAGTGGAGCAATTTTTTTTTGTTTTAGCATGTTTAAGCACCTGGTGATCAGGATGGGGTTTGCATTGAACCTCCTGCATCAGAGAGATGCCGGATAGACAGAGAATGAAAACTGGTAAAATTGTATACACAGCAATACATTTTAGTGGGGTTTTTTTAAAGCAACCATTTGGATAAGAATGTTCAGCACCTACTGCCTCCACTGGGTTGTGAGGTGTTTGTTTTTTAAACTTAAGTATTTTCATACTCCAGTATGAAATCCACATTTATTATGAATAGCTTCTAGTATTCAGTGATGTCATTCACTCACTAGGACCTAACAGGCTCCAAGCGTGACTAGGCCAATATTTTAATTCTTCACTTTAGATTATGAGTATATTATTAAACACAAACTGCATATTCATTTTGATGGCCTCCTGTGCTGTGGGATTAAAAATAGTGTGTGTGTGTGTCCCCATCCACAGGTGGTCCTTTAAGCAGATTAATGTCATTTGTAATGGAATATCACAATACAATTTGCACATGGAGAGGTGTTTTCGAACCCTCTGAAGTTTGGGACTTTTGCTTTGAGCCTGAACAAATGCCTGACCTTCTCATTTAACAACAAGCGCAGGTGGGCTATCAGACAGATTCTCGGGGGGTGATAGAATCATTCTAACTGGGGATTCAAGGACAGGTTATACCGGACTCAGAGGGAGCTGAACAAAGTGAGACAGAAATGCCAAGCATTTCTACACAGCGCAGTCCAGCAAGGCTGGTGGCGACAGGACTGCTCTAACAAGGTAAGAAGAGCCCTGCTGAAGCAAAGTCAAGGGCTCCCTGTTTCGGTCAGGCGTGGAGCATGGGCCAGAGGAACAGTCATGGACAGGCTGGAAGTCTGGTACTACACCCAGCAACAGGAACAGAGGTCAAGAGGCAGGAAGCATTGCCACGAATGGGCTGAAGGTCTCATGTCAGACTGAAGAAGAGACACAAGGCACAAGGAGAGAGAGAGATAGAATGGGACTAGTTGCTCCGTCTGCTGGACCTTCCCAGAAAGATGGGGCTTTATAGGGCCTGGGGATCTTCACTGGTTTGGGAGGTCAGCTGGTCATGTTCAGGCTGGGGTGTGTGTGTGCCAGGTGACAGCATTTGGACCAGCACGGCAGCCGTCATATGTCCTTCCCATGTATAACCAGCCCAGAGCACTGGTGTCAAAGGAGGTGAGATGCTGAAGATTGGCCCCTGAAAGCCCTGTTTCAAGAGACAACTTGTTGTAGCATCCCATTTCTAACAGCATATTATCATTAACGTTAGCATTAGCCTTAGAGTGACTTATACTTATAAAATCGTCCATGTTACAAAATTTAAAATACATCAAATAGATAAAGGTGTTCCTAATGTAATAACATAAAAAGGACAAATCCTACTCCACCCTACTAAAAGCTGAACACCCAACACACACTTGGGTATCATTATGTTATGTGATAACATATTTTATTATAATATCTAGTACAGTAATCAGCCAGATCACTCTAGGATGTTGATATGTTTCAACGGCTTTGGCTGTTAATTTTAAATATTTTAAAATATTTTAATTGCTTTTAAAAAAAATTATTGATAATTTTTATATTTCTTGTGAATTGCTTAGAGGTTTTACCAAAGTCAAGCTAAATATATGGTCCTTTATTGTCTAACGCCACTCAGATCATCCCTAACCATTGGCCATTCTAGCTGGGGCTGATGTGAATGGGACTCCACCATATAGAGTGCCACATGTTCCCCATCCCTCATCTATAGCATCTGATATTCAAATAAAATGTTTAAACTGAGCATAGTTCTGTTTAAAAAACATGGTTAATAATCAGTGATAGATTTGTCATTTGAGAATTTGTGTAGTTTAAACCCAACAAACCCAGTGACCATCACTACATATTGTGGCCAGGAGCTCAAGTTTATTCTGTGCTGTGTGCAGAAGTAATTTCTTCTGTCTGCCCTGAACCACTTGCAATCAATTTCATTGGGTACCCCAAATTCTATTATTCAGAACTTTGCAGTTTCCCACCCGTTTCCTTCTTCTTTGTCAAGGCAGGACTCCTCCTTCTGGAGTTATTTCCCCCACTCATCTTGTTGACAATTTATCCCTATTACTCTATAAATTCGTGTTAGATGATGGTCTGTGTTTGGTGTTCAATACTATGCATATTTTTTTTAGCCTGATGGAAAAGAATGGGGGGGGGAGTTCTTTTCATGTGTTCAAAATCCTTATCCTTAATAGAACTTACAGGAGAAAACCTGAAAAGGTGGTCAGTAGATCAGTAAGTTCTTAAATAAAAACCCCTAAAATCAAAGACAGACCCACATCTAAACAGCTTTAATTGCAGCTGCCGTCCCGGAGATTCAGCATACCGGTATACCGTTTTGGGTTGGCTTTTTAAAAACTGCATCTATGTTTTTGTCTTTCTTTTCAGTTATGTGGCTGCGGTCTCTTGGGTGTGGGAATATGGCTGTCAGTGTCACAAGGAAACTTTGCCACCTTTTCTCCCAGCTTCCCTTCACTGTCGGCAGCAAACCTGGTCATTGCCATTGGTACTATCATCATGGTGACTGGCTTCCTAGGCTGTTTGGGTGCTATCAAGGAAAACAAGTGCCTCCTCCTAAGCGTAAGTTAGCAAGTGAGATAACCCGCGAGTCTGGGTCTGGACTAGAGCTGGGCGATACCAGCTTTTCAACATCGTGGTTTGGCAATACAATGCGATGTTGAAAAAACAAGATGCAACAAGATGCCCGCAAGGCACCGGATGAAACTGCCCAAGCTCTCACCTCAGGAGCTGAGGCGGTTTCACCCAGGCGCTCATGGGCTGAGACAACGCAGCTTGTTCCCCCTCCCCAGCGGAGACAGCCCCAGAGCCCTCCCCTGCTCAGCTGGGGCAAGGGGAGTCGCACACTCCTCAGCCGAGCAGTTTAAAGACGCAGAGGGAGGAACAAGCTGAATCAGCACCTCCCCGATACAGCTTGTTCCTCCCTCTGCGTTGTAGGAGGAGCCGACCGCGATGTCGGGCTCACTCAGCGGTATATCGCTGGTGAAACCACCGCCGCTCCTGAGTTGCACCCGCTGGAGGAAGGAACTCTTGACACACCCTCCAGCGGACATTGCTAGCAGAGCGACTCCAGAGCGGTATTGCTGAGTGAGCCCAACATGGTGGTCTACTCCTCATACCGGTCCTGGTCGATATATCAATATATCACCCAGGCCTAGTCTAGACACAACTGTCAAGTAAACCATGGCTTAGCTCAGCAGCATGGCGGCAGCAGCAGGAGGTGTAAAATGGCCAATCTTCTCTCCAGGAATTTGCATGTTTGCACTAAGTCATGACCATGCCCTGTAGAAAAGGTGAATGAACTTTGGAATGCTTCATGCATCAATGCAAGCAATGTACAGTACATTCACAATACACAAGGTTTTTGTTTTTTGTGTAATACACACTTTCCCAATAAAATTAAAACGAAATGGTTCATAAGGTGGTCTGAGAATAACCTTAAAGAATTACCACTTAATAATTTCAAAGAACATAAGAAAAAGGTGGTACAAGACATGAATTTACAACAAATACATTTCAGTGTTACTTTCATTGCAATATTTAATTATGTTAATAAGTATGTTACTATTTCCCACACTGCCATTTACATAAGGTATATGAAAGCTTCAAGTGGTTGTAACATTCTTCTTTCTTTCGCTTTCCCAGTTTTTTATTGTTTTGCTGATCATTCTCCTGGCTGAGCTGATACTACTCATTTTGTTCTTCGTTTATATGGACAAGGTAGGCATTCACAGAGCTCCGTTATCTCAGAAGCAGAGCTACTTTCTTATGTGTATTCCTCCCCCAGCTCCCCCCCTCCCCAGATAACTGGCATTAAAATAGACATATCAAAGAAGGTCCTGCAGGAAGGTGACAATCAGCACATTAGAGAACTGCTGCAATAACCAGGCAGAAGGGAGATTTAGAAGTCTGGCTGGCGCCTTGAGCATGCCCCCAACTACTGCTTGCCTCCTGTGGAAGCCACAATGCTTTGAGAAGCACAAAAGAGACGGAAACTACACTAGGCAACAACTTCTTCTTCCTCTTCTTCTTCTTCTTCTTCTTCTTCTTCTTCTTCTTCTTCTTCTCTTTATCTTGTCCAGGGCAACCCAAAGTGACTTACAGCCAAAACAACCAACCAACAACAACCACCCATATATACATTAAAACCAAGAGGATAAAGCAGTACATTAAAAACATCATGCCCACTTCTAAAAGGCCACAGATAAAGGAAGGTTTTTGCATGATGCCTAAAGATATGTAGTGAAATTGCCAGGCATATCTCCCTGGGGAGTGCATCCCACAAATGGGGAGCCACTGCAGGGAAGGCCCCATTCTTGTGTTGCCACCCCCTGAACCTCTCGTGGAGGAGGCACACAAAGAAGAGCCTCAGATGATGATCTCAGGGTCTGGGCCAGTTCATATAGGGAAGAGGCAGACCTTGTGGTATTGTGGTCCTGAGCTATTTAAGGCTTTATAGGTCAACACCAGCACTTTGAATTGTGTCCAGAATCCTGATTGGCAAGCAGTCCAACACTATAACCATTGCACTAGTCCCAGACGCATGTCTGTTGGAAAAAAACAAAACTTCCTTTTATTGAAATATATACTGACATGTTTGTTATCTTGAGTAGGACATCTATGCATACAGTGTTAAAATTATACAGCAACAACCCCCCCCCCCATTGCACCCCTTGAAGCTATTAGGAGAAGGCACCAGATGTGCTTTCCATTCAGCCTACTCTTCACATACCTTGGAGGATATTTTAACGGGTCTTTTAATCTGGAATTGTCAGCATGTGGTAGGTATTTCATTTCTGCAAATGATAGGAAGAGAGTCTGTTGTTTTCCCACACATATACATTCCTAATCAGATCATACCAAAAGGTTGCACTATTTATATAATGACCGTGACCTTGTTGGTGTTTATTTATCCGAAATAGGTTAATGAAAATGCGAAGCAGGATTTGAAAGAAGGGCTCAAGCTGTACAACACGGAAAATAATGTTGGGCTGAAGAATGCTTGGAATATCATTCAGGCAGAGGTAATGACATGAACATATATGTGTATATATATTTCCAAATGACCCCCACACACTGCCCTGTTAATAATGGGTTAATCTGCATCTCATGGGACGATCCTATTGTCTGAGGGGACGTGATGTGATTGCCATGCTGAAGTTAAGCAATTTTGGGTCTGGTGAATTTAAGCTGGGAGACCTGGGAACTCCATGTATGCTGCTTTGAGTTCCATGCTGCAGAAAAAGGTAAGATGTAAAGGTACTCAGAGGTGCCAGTCTTTCTAAGATGCAGATAAGTCACAATTTATAATGAATTGCTTTATGGTAGTTTGTGCATTGGCTTGTGTTGTTTATAACATTATCAAACACCCCCAAAGCAGAAAACTATCTATCTATCTATCTATCTATCTATCTATCTATCTATCTATCTATATTGTTTTCCGTATAATCAGGGGCGTCGCAGGGTGGGGGCGGGGCGGCGGGCCGCCCCTAGGTCAAGGGGAGGTGGGGTGACACTTTGGCCAGCCCCTCTCACCCCGCCCCGCCGAAAGGAAGCAGAACAGGCGCATTGAAGCGCTTGCTCTGCTTCTTTTTGCCCTTTCCTCCGCTTTTTTTCGGCGGGGGGGGGGCCGACCAGCGAGGGGGGGTGTCAAACCTGTCACCCCTTCCTCGCTAGCCACCCCCCCCCCGCCGAAAAAAAACGCTGGGGGGGCGGGAAAAGGAAGCAGAACAGGCGCATTCAAGCGTTTGCTCTGCTTCTTTTTGCCCTTTCCGTCGCTTTTTTCTGGTGGGGGGGGGCCGACCAGCGAGGAGGGGGTGTCACGCTTGCCACCCCCTCCTAGCTGGCCACCACCCCCCGCTGAAAAAAAGCCTCGGAAAGGGGGAAATTCCCCCTTTCTGCATACACGCGTCGTGCCCCTCCCCCAGGGGGGTGCCTCTGCGCTGCCGCCGCCCCCAGCAGCACTGAGGCTAGCTACGCCACTGCATATAATACAAGAACAACATATAACTGCAATGACTTGCCCAGTTCTTACAGTCTTAAGTAGTTTCATATGCAGTACAAGCCATACGTTTATTTATGTATTATCAATTCAAGTATCCTCCCCACAGAGATTCTTGTGTTGAGGGTGGAATGAAAGTATATTCTGTCCCATTTATAAAGGAAAAGAAAGGAATATGTTTGACCCAAAGTGTCTATGTTTGAAGTGGCGAATAAAGCATTCTGATAGAGCCACATTCCAAATAGTATTTAAACAGATTTCAAATGGGATTTCTATGGATTGTTTCCAATATTGGACTATTGTTAATCAGGCTGCTGATAACAGAAAAAAAAAAGAAATCTCTGCATATAAGTTGACTGTTTAAATTTGCATCTAACCATAATAAGGAGGGAGCCAAACAGGGTGGGAGGGCTTGCTGCGTAATTTTGGAATTAATGTGAAACACCTTTTCCCAAAACAAGTATACCAACATGCAAGTCCATCATAGATGAAAATATGAGCCAATCTCTCCACAGCCTTTCCAGCACACGGGAGAGATGCTAGTGTTTATTTTGGCTAGATGTGATGGAGTCCAGTGCCAGCATAATATAATTTTGAGAGAGGCCTCCTGCAGATGAGCAGAGATTGTTCATAGGGATGGGTTGTGCCAAACTGATTGTCATTTATGATATTCAGTTATGATCCCTAAGTTTTTCCGATACTGTCCGGAGACCTCCTGTATCGCCTGCTTGGGTATTGTTCTAAAATAATGCTATAAACTGAAGATGCAGCTCCTTTCATGTCATATTTTGATTTGTTATAGAGACTTAAATAACATAAGAGAACCGAGGCCCTTGTGTTCCAAATATCTTGCAAATGTGCATAATTGAAGAGATTGAAACCGAGTTAACTGGGCATTATCCAACTTTTCTAACAGCTCATGCTCAGATATTGCTTTACTTCTAGAAAGAAAGTCACTTATGTGATAGATGCCTCTCTTTTCATGTTTTTTAAATTGTCCCTATTTATTTATCTTCCGGTCGGAATGATGGATGGTCTAATAGTGGATTCAGTGGCGATGGTCTGGGGGCCAAAACAAAGTCTTAATCCCTCCACACCGTCAGCACTGCCTTTAAAATGGGTTTTGTATCTTTCTCCACTCAGTCCAGGACAGTTTCAGGAAAAGAAGTGTCCTTTCTGACTGCGAGGAGAGAGGGGCCTTGCTCTACACTCATGGAATGTCATTTTGTCCCCTAATCAAGGGGATCAGAGATTGGCATGGGGGATTAAGGAGTGAACAGCTGACGAAAAACAGGTGGAATGAGCTGAAAGTGGTGACAAATAAGGTTTGGGGTTTAAAATATACAGTAGTGATTTTTCAAGAGGCTAATTCTTTGCAGTTATCACTCAGACTTACACTTGCTAGTGTCCAAGGTAACATAGCCTTTTCAAAAATTCTAAAATGTTCTTTCAGTTCCAGGCTGCACTATGTCTCATCTTGTCCTTGTCTCCTAGATGCACTGCTGTGGGGTTACTGATTACAAAGACTGGTACCTTGTACTGGGTGAAAACACTGTCCCTGACAGATGTTGCATAGAGAATTCTGAAGACTGTGGCCGGAATTCCACTAATATGAATTTAGTGTGGAAAACGGTAATTTTAGCCTACATAGTAATCTGAATTTTTTCTTCAGTTTAGCTTCATTTATTTCCTTGTGGAAAAGGTCTCCTTGCATGAGCACCATTCAAGCACAGGTGTTAAGTACAGAGGTATTTCAATTTAAGAGACTATTTTACAACCATTGTTCAGTCACCACTGTGACCTAGGACATGTGCTGAAGGTAAGCAGTGCAAAAATCTTGCTGGGTGTGTGACCTCCAAGGGCTCCATCCTTTGGGATATAATACAAAAGTAGTAAAAAAAAAAATCCCTAAAAGTAAAAATGCAAGTCAAATCTGGTATGGCTAAACAAATCAGATAAACTGAAATTGATTTTTCTGCATATTTTGTTGTCAGTTAACCCTTCTGCTTTTGTATTATCGGTGCCAATTTCTTGGTCTCTTTTATTTATTTGAGTAGCCTACTTGAAACATTTCCCCCAATGTAAGATTGTAAGTCTTGCCCTCAGGCTTGCAACCTAAAAGACATGACTCACAAGGAGAAGGAAGGGAGGCAAAATTGAGCACCGATGGAATTTGGGGGGAAGGCTCTATATAAATTAAGAGGAAGGGCCAAAAGTTGCTCGTCATTGAGCAGTGGTGGAATGGCTGATGATGATGGCAGCTGAAGGAGAAGCCTGATGCAGCTGATCATCATCTAGCAGAGCAGATGGAGGAGACGCTTGACAGCCCCATCTTCTCCCTCACACTTCCGGGAGCCCCGTCAGTGGCAAAGAATGGTGCTGCCTCTAGTTTCTTTATACTGCCAAGTAGACCAATACTTGCGTTTAAAAGTCTTCAAAAACACAGGAAAACAAAGAATTGCAGGGTGTACAGTAGGAATAAAAAATGAATTGTGCACTGAAAAAATACCCTTTATAAAGGTAAAGGGACCCCTGATCATTAGGTCCACTCACGGATAACTCTGGGGTTGGGGCGCTCATCTCGCTTTACTGGCCGAGGGAGCCGGCATACAGCTTCCGGGTCATGTGGCCAGCATGACTAAGCCGCTTCTGGTGAACCAGAGTAGCGCAGGGAAATGCCGATTACCTTCCCGCTGGAGCGGTCCCTATTTATGTACTTGCACATTGACGTGCTTTCAAACTGCTAGGTTGGCAGGAGCTGGGACCGAGCAACGGGAGCTCACCCCGTCGCGGGGATTCGAACCGCCAACCTTCTGATCAGCAAAAGCCCTAGGCTCTGTGGTTTAACCCACAGCGCCACCTGCGTTATACAGACCTGCAAATTCAGGCATACACTCTGCAAGCAACAAAATGGCCTACGCCTGCCTTCTTGTCCTCTTGCCTAGTTTCTGAATGAGGCTCTTCTCTTCAGCCAACAGATCAAATGTACGTCACTCACTGAGCTTATAGTTTCTCAGTGGCAGGAAAATGTCCAGTGAGCACTCCTACTTTATCCCTGAGTGAGATATTTCATTTGAAGCATTTGGCTCTTGAGCCAAAACAGGTTGTCACGGTGTTTCCCTTCTTTTTTTTTACCAGGTGTAAGATTGGGGGGGCAGGTGTTTCCCTTGGGGTAAGAGAAGCAGGACATGGTAGCAGTGGAGATAGTGGAGGCTGCTCAAAGCGCAAGGGAAACAGGCTGCTGCTTGACTTGTACCTCCTTACGAGTAACAGAAAAGCTCGAAGCCCCCCTGGGGCAGCTGTTTTTGCCGCTCTCACAACGTTCTGGTGCGCCTGTTGTCACAGCCAAGGTCTGAAGAGCTATAAGGGACAGCTAGGTCGAGTCAAAGGAAATTATTTATTCTGCCTTTGACTTTTCCCCTCCCCTCTTGGCAAGATTCATAGATGCTAGTAAAAGTCCGTTTGAAAAGCAATGGCTGTGTTTGCAAATGTGCCTGTTTGCTGTGCCTGTTCATATGTGCAACTACGATTTCCAAATGCTGTGTATGTGGTTCATTTCAGCATAAGCTTACAGAGCATATATGGCAGAAGCGTGAGTGCATGTGCCTCTCGACAAGTGTGTGGATGTGTGGGCATGCACCTCCTGATGCTCTGTGGTAGAGGTGGATGAAGAGATAGGGGAGGAGTGAAAAGAAAGCTGAAAGAGAGGGATGTAAAGTCTCTGCCTCTGCCCATCCATTAGATCACAGGGCCCCATTTATACTGATTTTTCTTACCATTATGCCTTGTCAGACTGATATAATGGTCAGCATATCAGACATGGAACTGGGTGACCAAAGCGCAGTGGGTGACCTCTCATCACCACCTATCTCACAGAGTTATTCTGAGGATAACATGGTCAGGGGGACAGTCCCACTAAAAATAATATTATCATATTCTTTTCTAACATTCCAAACGGCAATGTAGAAAGGAGGCACCCAGCTTTTGGCACAAGCCAGCCAAAGTTGCCTTCTAAATACTGTAAAACATCTTGAGGCATTCTGCCATGGCCTTACAATCGGCTTTTTCAGCATATAAAACAAACGTTGGTGGTATCTTTAACTCGCTCATTTTTTTTTAATGAACAAAACCCATTTGGTCAACATGAATGTGTTTAAATGTATTCATATTTAATATGAGAAGCCAAAATGGGCTTCATCATGACTGAGCAGGACAGAGAATATGTATTTCATATTTTCAGGTTTTGTTGTTGATACAACTTGAACTTCCCATCATTTTGGGGTGCTTCTGTCAAAATGATTGTTTTCATTTATATATTTTCAAATCCTTTTTCACTTCCCCTTTCAGGGCTGCTATGAAAAAGTCAAGATGTGGTTTGATGATAATAAGCATATACTCGGGACAGTTGGGATGTGTATCCTCATAATGCAGGTAGGTGGCTCATAGGATCCTTGTTTGGGCCTCATTTTTGCTATGGTCCATGGAATAATGCAGTAAATGTGACAACAGAATGTCTAGCGTATTCCCAGTTGGTGTTGATGTTCTGAGCCTGTGACTGAGGTGGTTGAAGAAAACACAACAAAATCATCAAAGACTACGCCTCTCTAACTTGGACTTTTGAACAGGTGTTTCTGCCCCATCCTGAGTAACAGTGGAGAAGTGGGGCTGTTGGGCTTATCTGCACCAGCCACAACTCTTCAACATCCTTCCCCAGCCTAGCACACTGGACTGGAGCAAGACCAGTGGCTCCCACCTTTACACAGCCCTTAAACTTAAGAGAGATGGCTGTGTCCTAGCAGACCAGGCAGCCGCAAGCCCTGGGACTGGTGCAGAGAGGAGATCCAAGAAGTAGCGGGCAAGGCCCGAGAGAGCAGGCAGCACTCATTTCCTCTCCTTTTTCTTCTCTCATTGTTGGGGGAGGAAAGCTTGATAAGCCTTCTCAAGGCAGCCATTAAAATGTGCTTCAGGAGGCCCAGGAGAGAATCAAGTGATAGGAGATATAATTATGTTTCTCTTGCAACCATGTCATCTGTCTCATTCCTGCTCCTGTGCCAGATGCTGCAGCAAGAGGTCCTGAGCCAGGTCCCTTTCTGATCCCTATTCCAGCAAGTACTGATCCCCCGCCACTTGCTCTGCAGGAACAGACAGTGGTGCTGCTTCCCCCATAGAGGCAGCAAAACGAGGGCAGAAACACAAACTGGGCCCCATTCCCAAAGGGTCACAAGAGGATCCTCCAGGAGATCCACCAACCAGCAAATGTCCAAGGAGGGGGACAATGGAGGGAGAAAGGACCAAACAGTGGGCTGTGCAGGAGAGGCTTTTTCACTGAGAGGCCTTCAGTACCGTCATCAAAAGGGTCTTGGAGTATCAGGGACTGAGGCTCAGGTACCAGCAAGAAAGGCCAAGCTGGCAGGATTGGCAGAGTTCTTCCACTCCACCCACAGCACTAGCTGTGCCTCCACCAAATAAAGGCTGGTAACATCAACCCTTCCATGTGGGGATCCCTCCAGATGACTGCAGTGCCTGGAGGCAGTCAGGTTGTGTATCCACAGCAGTGACCAGAGGAGGAATGACTGCTGGGAGGAACACAGAAAAAGAAGAAATGCCGTGGTAACCTGCATTGGCACAGCTGGATGCCTTTATCTGCCCCAACTGCAACAAAGCACGTATCTTGCATATCGGTCTCTACAGCAACAGGCACTGTGACTCTGCAGTGGTTTGACTTCATGCTGACATGGTCTCCTGTGACAGATGGATGCCAACCAGCCAGTGTTGCTTCAGTTTGGGTGGCCCAGGTTTTTTTCACATTACCCAAGCAGCACACAATTAAGTCCACCCAAACTGAAGCAACACTGGCACGGGCTAGAATTAAGTCGTGCTCAGAGACTCCTTATATTGTCTGAGCAGTGTAGGAAGAAGCCATTTGAAATATACCCGGAGTCGTGCAGTGATTTCATGCTCTTTATTGCAGCTTGTAAAGCAGTGATTGAATTGCCCCCCAAACCTCAGGCTTTTATATACATTATTTACACAATGAGTCCCGTCTGATTGGCTGATTCTGCTTCCCTCCTGGAGCCTGATTGGTCTTTTCCTGCAAGCCAATCAGTTGTTGCATTCTAGGATCCTGCCTGCCTATTGTTCTAGGATCGAAGCTTAGTACATAACACCAGTGTTGCTGCCACTTGGCTAATGTCACAACACAGTCATCTCAGTGCAGCAGCAACTGGATCTATGTTACTTGTAAATTTATTTCAAATCCTACCTTTCTGCAATGTGCATGGGCTCGCTGTCTTTGCCTTACAACAACCCCATGAGGAAGCCTAAATTCCAATATAGTGATTGACCTAAGGGCACTCAGCAGGGATTTGAACCCAGGACTCCCTGAGTAATAAAACATTGCTGCATCACACTCATCCTCTGACGTCAGGATCAAGGTAGTAGGCAATGCAATATTCATTTCAGTACAGAAGATAACATAGTACAGCAGTATTATTCTTCTCCCGGCCGCTATGCTACTGCAGTCATGCCTGTTAGGATTCTTGCTTCGTGCTTGCAGTCATGGGATTGTTGTCTATCACATGACAGTGTATGTTTTCATTCCACAGAGTGGGAAGTGACAGAGACAGGATGTTTGGATTACTGTGTTTCCGTGATGTGGGACTATTGTCCTTTGCTCTTTCTCTTTGCTGTCTGATGAGAAAGAGGAAGGAGCTAAGTCAGAATGCTCCGAGTGTATTATATGTAAATAAAGTAGATTAGCCAAATTGCTGTGCTACTGAGTTTGTCACGCGAACTGCCAATACTCTGCAAGTTCCGTAAGTGTGCTGATGCCTCTTGGTATCAGTTGCTGAGATGTTCGGGCTGGAGAAAGCTTTTGAAACTCCCAAATGACCGACCACGAGGGAGAGAACATGCATGCCTAGAGAAGTAGTAAGAGAAATGCTGCATTCCTCCAGCAAGGTCCTCTTCTGCAATCCTCTTTCACTGTAGTTCCACATTACACATGGCATAGCAAAACGTAAAGGGAAGAACTCAAAAAGGATATATCAAAATTGGCTATTAAAACAGCAAAAAACTGGAGGGAAAGATCTTAACATCACATACATGCTATCTGTACTGATAGTGATCAAGAGATAGCTAAATGCAAACACCAGCCCAATTATTTTATTTTATTTTATTTTTAATATTTATGGCATGGCATGGCAGCTGTGGAAAGGGCAAATTCCATTAGGAAATGAATCATAAATAAAAGTGCCAATAAAATAAATATATATAGGGCAACCGCATTTGGATTAGTTTTGGCGACCACTTATCAAAAATGATATTATAGAGCTGAAAGAGGTGCAGAAAAGAACAACCAGAATGAGCAGGAGATTTTAAAGGTTTTCACCTCACTGCAAACATAATTAGAGGGGTATAATCCATGTACACCTAGAACGTGTTTGTGAGGAGCAGGACCGTCCCTACTGGCCAACCCCAACCCCCAAATTCTAACTCATCTACCAGTTGCATGTTAAACATGACTGAGGAAACATTCTATGTGTTTTCCTTGTGGATGGAAATCTTCCTTGAGCAAGAGGTCCCGATTATGCAGAGGAACCCCGTGTGCCTACAGTCCTCTCTTTCTAAAGCTGTACAGGAAGCACGTGAGGAACGGAGCTCTCTTCAGATGTGTGAAGTGGAGAAATATTCTGGGGAATTTTATCAAAAACACACTGAGCTTTCTTTGAAGTGTTTCAGTTTGAGAAAATGGTCTAAAATTGCTTTCAGTTTGCTTTGAATTTCACTTGGCTCAGACGAGTCACAATTCTCCTCTGTACAGCCAACCCGTCATGATAGTCTTACAATAGTCTTATGGGATTATTGTAAAGATTGCTGAGATATGTGTGGTGTGCTAGTCCGAACCATTAAAAAGTGCCATTCAAATTCAGATTCTTGAATTATTCTCTCTGTTCTCTTTCAGATACTTGGCATGGCTTTTTCCATGACTCTCTTCCAGCAGATTCACAGGACTGGTAAAAAATACGATGCCTAAGAAACACTACATTGCTAACTGCATCAGGACTTCTCTCTTGGCACTGTTGGTGCAGGAGGAAGAGAAACAACTCTGAAAAACGAAAATCAAGCTGTACCTGCTTGGGGCCTCCATCCTACCATCCACCACGTGACTAAGCACAATGTATTACTGGACTTCCTTTTTGTTTCTGTTCATTTACCATTTTTGCCAAAGAAGAAAGGAAAATTACTGAGAGCAAATCAGCTTTCTGCACTACTTTGTAGACCCACTGTTTATACTGCTCTCTAACATTATTTAAGGAACAACCTTTACACTGCTATCTGTATTAGACCATTGAGGATAACCCGACTGGTGTGTGTTTAACTTCTAGAAAAAAATTGTTTCGATCTCATGGGTCACAAGCAGCTTTTGCCGAACATAATACTGGGAGACTTGAAAAAGCCACACAAATGGAGATCCTGTGAATTTGAGCTGCTTGGGGTATAGGGTTTTTGTTTTTGATGGGGAATATATTATTATTATCTTACTGTGTATACTAGAATTTAGTACCCTGGTTTATACATTTTTACCGTTTCTCTCCTTTTTCTTATGCTTTTTTTCGCCAGAGTTATACTGTGCAGTCTTTGATGGATGCCATTTTTAGTGTTTGCAATTTATATCCGGAAAGAAAGGTGCAGCTGGAGCTAAATGACTCACAGCCATTGTGTTACTCTCAGCTCAACCCTGGTGTCATGATGGGGCCTGGGTCACTTTGTAAGATGCCTAAGATTTTTTTAAACATACATCTAATGTGAGAAAGAAGCAAACGTTCGTGAGAGAGTCAGAACTGGCTGTGATCCCTTCAGGCCAATACTTTTGATAATTCTGTTAGTATGCATTTAAAAATACCGCACCAGGGTTTTCATCTGTGAGACACAAAGGAAATGTGACTTATGATTCTCCGTAACAAGAAACATCAGACCTTAAGAGAAACTCCCAAACTTTGTGTGAAGGTAACTGCTACTATACCACAATATGTAAAGGCTCCTATGAGCTCCAGTTACCTAACCAGAGGCAGCCCACTATACTTCTGAATGATTCCCTGGTTTTGCTTTTCCTCCTTTCATTCAGACACCATATGGGGCACAGTTGCTGCAGGGTGCATGGCTGGATTATTTGTTCACTCCCAGTCACAGAGACACAGCAGATTACCTGCTGGTTAAGAGAGATGCAGAAGGGGCTCCTCTGAAGGGGGTGAATTCTAACACATTCAGGCTTTTGTGGTTTGAGAATGAACTTTTTCCCAGAAAAATTGTGCTATCAGAGTTTGGGGAATTGTGTATTATTAAGCCAGTACATTTTTAATGCAGATTGCCAGCCCTCTCCATCCTTCTAAGCCCTGGAGTCTTGTGAGTTGACGGGTAAGCGCTGAGGTCATTTTTTTTACAAAACCTTCAGCAAGGCCTGAAAAATCTCAAGCATAACAACCGAACCTATGCCTTGTTCTGAATCCTAATGCACCTTGTGAGTGTAGTAGTAAATTTTGACAAGCTCATCATTACAGTCTCCAGGCATAACCCCAGGGAGAATTCAAAAATGCAGACAGTGTTTTGGTCCATTTTACCCAAATTACATGTTTCCAGACAGTGAACTGCAGTGAACAGCCAGTGTGGTGTAGTGGTTAAGAGCGGTGGACTCGTAATCTGGTGAACCGGGTTCGCGTCTCCGGTCCTCCACATGCAGCTGCTGGGTGACCTTGGGCTAGTCACATTTCTTTGAAGTCTCTCAGCCCCACTCACCTCACAGAGTGTTTGTTGTGGGGGAGGAAGGGAAAGGAGAATGTTAGCCGCTTTGAGACTCCTTCGGGTAGTGACAAAGCGGGATATCAAATCCAAACCCTTCTTCTTGCATCGGTTCATCTGGTAAAATACATTTAGCTTTAGCAGTCAGCTGGTATGCAACCTTTTAATTAGAAATGTAGACAATCTTGCAGATCAGTGTTAACCGTTTAAACGGCTGTTGTGAAGTAGAAACTGATCAAAAGAAATGAAAGAAATGTCTAAGCTCTACTTTACTATTTTTCTCATTCTCCAATTCCTTCAATGCAGAACTGTCATAAACTAACTTGAAATCCTCATGCTCACCACACAGATGACATCCTTGGCAAGTTCTGGAGAAGCTCCCCCCTACACTCTCCTCTGCCCCCCCCTTCTAAAAGAGTGATGAATTGTGGAAAATGAAAATTTACATTACCCCTGCTATTTAAAAGCCCTCTTATGTTGGGTAGTGTAATTTTTTTTAAATTTCTATTAATAACAGTTCCTCCCATAATTCTGACACATTCACACAGGTGTTTTTGCTTCACATCTTACATCTTAGAAATGGAACTTCATGTTAAAAATAAACTATGGGATGGCCCTTTACAAAATGCCTGCCTTATCAAGCTAATCAAGTAATAAATATTTTCCAGGACTGTGCCATTTAGGCTGCAGATTGGGAGGAGATGGCATGCTCAAATACTCCCCTCTTCTAAAATAACCAAAACTAATCATTCATACACACATAAAATAGAATATCAGAAATGAAGCCTTTGTCTTGATACATAGACTGTCCAGAAAAATACACAATCCCCTACCTGTGGCCCAAAGCCAGGGAAATTATTTGCCACTTAATTTTATAAGTGGGTCCTAAAGCGATCTGCATGAGAACACTGGTGCACAAATTTAAAGTCCCAACCTGGGCTGTTCATTCTAATTCCACGAGTTTTGTGAAGCTTGAAATAAGGATAGCACCATCTTGCCCTTCAAGGATCGTAATTGTTAGTTTTTCTGACAAACAGTTTCATAATATTCACAATTATTCCAAACTTTGAATTTCAACAAAGGAGATGAAGGGGGTGAGAAGCAAGTAAAGTGTGTGGCAGATCCAAATAGAAATGACTGGAAGAGGATGAATTTGGTGTTTTGCTCAATATTTTTTACTAGGGATAGCTTTTGTTCATTTCAAATGTGTCTTGTTTACTTTGCACACAAGACTGCTGATCTGCCTTCCATTTTCAAAAGTTGTTCAGAATTGCATCGCACATTGCACACTTTTTTGTCAACATTCCTGCATGTCCTTGAACATACACCTCGTGTCTATTGGTGTTTCTTGCAATAACGCCCTCTCTTTGATCTCAGTTTCACAAGGGGATTTCTGTTTATTTTGCTGCTCCATAAAAAGATGTGAATGGAAATGAAAGCTGAACCATTTTGGTCGACTTGCTTATAGTGTTGCTTATGTTAGGTGTTGTCATTTCAACTGTGCTTATTGGCCCCGAAGTAGCTGTGTAGCTCCCTTATTTCTGACATTCGCCAGAACTGACAACATTCTCTTATACAAGAACACTCACCATGAAAGCAATCACCACTCATATCAGGGGGGTATGTATGGAGTATGGCATATGCAGAGTCACACATTTGTTTCCTTTCTGGCTTGGTTACTGCAATCCATGTTGGGGAACTTCTAGGCCAGTCTTGACCCAACAATGCTATTTCCTCCAAAGCGCACACTCCTGTCAATCACCTGGCATCACTTGTGATGTCAACTGATTGGCAGGAGGGTAGGGTTCAAGTCTGGCAGGACATAATGCAGCAGGATGTAGCCCTCTCTCATCAGCTGATGAGTAGGGGTTAAATTATGCTCCGTTTGGTTACAGGTACCTTCCAAGGGAAGGAAGAAATAAAGGCTTTCCCAAGCTCTGTGGTTGGATTGGTACTTCTCTGGTGAGCACCAACCATAGGGCTGGCAAAATGCTAATTTTTGCTCTCCATGTGGGGGGGAGATAACAGAATGAAGCCTACATTTAAAAGAACCTGCTTGGAATAGGTGTGCACAGCGAAACTGAGCAACATTAAAACCATCCAGTGCTCTTTGTGTGCAGCCGGGAAGAAGCTCTTAAGTGCAGGCTTTGAGAAGCTTGTGTGATCCACACATTCCAAACACTGTCAGGTGCTTGGGAACACCATGCAAGGGATTTTGACGAGTGAGACAACCTGCCTGTCAATCGTGAAATGTCATGTTAACATCATGTGATTGAAAGGTAGGCTGCCCAATCTGTCGAATTTTGTTTGAGCAGCCAAGCCTGATAATGAGCTGACACATGGAATCAAAAAGGTCCCCACTCTTCAAATTCTAAAAGTTTGGCACAGACTTACAAGTTGCTTACCAGGGAAGTAAAGGGAGTGTCCTGCTGTCTCCTCCTGCAGTGAGTGCTTTTGGCTTCTGTGCTGCTCCCCACTCCTTTTTTTGCTTTCTCATTTCTGCTGTCTCTGCCCCTGTATTGAGGCTCTTAATGTGTACAGTTGTGCTGTGTGTACAGCAGCCTCAGAATGGTAGGCATTTACATACTGTCAGGACTTACTGGATCTCAGATAAAGGTGTAAGTCCTTGCAGTGATGCCCTGCTGATGATCTCCTACTAGCCATATTGGGAAATATTTTTTCATTCATATTTACTTTTTAAGACCTGAGATATTCAGATGAGGTTGCAAGAAGATGGCTTACTTTTAAATTGGGGGAAATGGGACCATGTGTATTGAGAGTTACCGGTATGTCTGATTTGTTATGAATGGACAGGTGCCCAAAGTTTGTGTGTGTGTGTGTGTGTGCTTTTAAAAATTGTTTCCATTATTAAATATTACGTCACATCTCTACCTCTTTCTCATTTTTACCATAGATTTTCCCTCATCCAGTTAAGTTAAACTATTCCCATTCTCTCCCAAATCACACATTCTTACGTCAATTAAGCAGGCATTAGAATAAAAAAAGAAAAGAAAAGAAGAGGTGAAAAATCCAGTTTGTATCCCTGCAGCCCCAGGGAGTACATCACGCCCCCATGTCATTTGCTAAGGCTTGACTTCAGAGATGTATATCAGTATGTCACTTACCAGTGGCTCAATTACATGTTGCCATTGGCTGGAGGGAAAACTAAATTGGCACTTGTCCGCAGGACAAATGCTTCAAGTCTAAGACAAATGCTTCATAGTGTAAGATTGAACTGATGTCATCTTGCAACACTCTTCCCGTATCCAAGATAGAACTAGATCTGCCAAGGAACATGAAGCTTCTGCTAAAAAGGGCAAGTCCCACTCTTCCCTCGCGACATAATTCTGATCACCTGAGAGATTCAGCTCTGTTATAATGCTCTGCTTTAATGCCTTTTCCTTCTCCCATTCCAAATCACTGCCTATATGGGATGGAATGTGCAATGTGATCACAGTGTGATATGTTTCATTACTAAACTGTACATGGGTCATTTGAGTTCTATGATGGAAGTAAGGGGATATAAATGTAAGAAAATAAGTAAAGAGATGTTCTGGGGCAGAAGGGAGAACTTAGTTTTACTGGGTTGGGCAGAAAGTTCCATGTTCTTCATTCTAGCTAATTCTGTCTTCATGTGTTTTAAGTTCCATCTTCATTTATCCCCTAATATGGCATTCATACTTGTTAATTTGTGAATACTTTTCTCTAGAATGTTAGAGGAATTAATTAACAGAACTGTTATCCTTGAACCAGCTCTTGCTACCTCTTCATCACAGAAAAGCAAGCAGCAATATGAATTGAAAATCCTTTCAAAGTTGCACAGTGGTATCTGTTGAATGTTAACCTCTGGTTATTGTTTTCTTTTCTTCAGGGTTTCCATTTAAAAAAAGAGACAAAAATGTTAACTATTAGGCAGAAAAAGCCTAATTCACTGATATCCAACAGCAGCTCCACATGTTGCGCATTGGTACACTTACGTTTCTTCCAGCAAGTATGTAAATGTGTTGACAACAGATATCTATACTTAAACACCTGTCTCTGTATATCTAAATTGTGAAGCACCTCTGTACCCTGTTCCTAATGGATAATCCGATTATCTGATTGCAATCCCTGGATTATGTCTTGGTCTCTGACAGTGCACTAGGACACCCTGCTAATTTTCACTGAGGTGGCTAAAGCTGCATCAGAGCTGTTCCATTTCAGGCAGCATATGGATCACACCATATATAGAAATTATGTGCCAGGGAAAAGGGTTCTAGACTAGCCTTCTCCCTGACATGCTAATGTTTTCCATGCAGGAAAAAAACTGCACGGAGGAGCCTTTGCCCATGAATGCACAGTGGTATAGCCCAGATACTACTTTACCTCCTCACTAACAACAAGGCCTAGGATCAGGTAGCTGGCCGTTTTGCCTTCTTTTAAACCTTTTTTTTTTTGTAGAGTGCTCACTTACATTTTATGAATGCATAGCACATAGATATTTCCTGTAGTCTTTTAAGCATTATCCAGACCATGCTGCCGAGAATGAAACAAACCATGGATAGCCACATGCTTCAGAGCTAGGTGTTGGGCATTCTGGAGCCTTGGGCTCATGCCCCGGGGGAGGAACAAGAGGACTCAATTGGCATGTGGGAGGTGTATGTGAGTCCCCCATTGCAGGTAGTGTATTTCTGCTTTGATACCAATGGGGGAGGGGGGGGGCAAAAGGAAAACAGCTCCACTTAGCATGGGAGTGGATGGAATTGTACCCCACAGGGCAGATTGCTGCATAGACAACACAAAAGCAATACTGTTCGTAAGTTAAGAAAACCAGTTATTTTGAGGAAAAACATTGGATTATACTCTTAAGGGATACTAATTGTCCTGTAACTGTTTGGCAAAAGGGATGCTGGCTGACTTTATTTTAAAACAATGTTTTTGGTGGGTGGGTGTGCATCTGGGGGGTGGGTATGCATTTCCTCAAAAAGAAAACAAATGTTGCTTTGATTATTTAACTACACACTTTTAGCATGTTTTTAAATAAAATTTCATATTGAGCAAAAACATTTTAAGCATATACAACTGTTGATTTGCATTTGTATTAAAGGTTGAAGCAAAGCTTCTTGTTTTGTTCATTTTTAATAACGAAGTTCAGTTTTATATGCATTTCCCTTTTCCATTTAGACATATATAAATCTGTGGCACTCCTCAGCTACTGCAAAAAGTTTGTGGTTCTGGCTGTGGCCTATGTGTGGCTGCTGGCCTGCATCAGGAAGCGGTCATGTATCTGGCATAGGGACTTGGCCTGTGGTTGGTCTAACTAGGGCCACACATACCAAAAAGGGCTGGGCACCACTATTTGGGCATTTTTGCAATTCTGATACATGTATGTATCTTATGGTGAAGGAACAGAGCTACTAAAAGCTGCTGCTTTTAGAGGTCTATGCATATGAATATGTCTAATTCTACTGAGAATTATTTTGAGTACACTTGAGGGACACAGTGACAAATGTGGACAGCCTGGGAGGTTGGCATTTATTTATCTGTTTCATAAAATGTATATGCCAGTTGACTGCAGAAAAAAACCCAAAACTGTTTACAAAAAGATTTTTTTTATATTTTTATTTAAAAAGTTACAACCATAATTTAAACCATAGAGAAAGTTCAGACAATAGACTAAAACAAATCAGAACTCATACAAACTTCCTAAACACCTGAATTTGTTGTTGTTGTCATTTAGTCGTGTCCAACTCTTCGTGACCCCATGGACCAGAGCACGCCAGGCACTCCTGTCTTCCACTGCCTCCCGCAGTTTGGTCAGACTCATGTTGGTAGCTTCGAGAACACTGTCCAGCCATCTCGTCCTCTGCCATCCCCTTCTCCTTCTGCCCTCCATCTTTCCCAACATCAGGATCTTTTCCAGGGAGTCTTCTCTTCTCATGAGGTGGCCAAAGTATTGGAGCCTCAGCTTCAGGATCTGTCCTTCCAGTGAGCACTCAGGGCTGATTTCCTTCAGAATGGATAGGTTTCATCTTTTTGCAGTCCATGGGATTCTCAAGAGTCTCCTCCAGCACCAGAATTCAAAAGCATCAATTCTGCGATCAGCCTTCTTTATGATCCAGCTCTCACTTCCATACATTACTACTGGGAAAACCATAGCTTTAACTATACGGACCTTTGTTGGCAAGGTGATGTCTTTGCTTTTTAAGATGCTTGTCTAGGTTTGTCATTGCTTTTCTCCCAAGAAGCAGGCATCTTTTAATTTCATGACTGCTGTCACCATCTGCAGTGATCATGGAGCCCAAGAAAGTAAAATCTCTCACTGCCTCCATTTCTTCCCCTTCTATTTGCCAGGAGGTGATGGGACCAGTGGCCATGATCTTACATGTTTTATGTTGAGCTTCAGACCATATTTTGTGCTCTCCTCTTTCACCCTCATTAGAAGGTTCTTTAATTCCTCCTCACTTTCTGCCATCAAGGTTGTGTCATCAGCATATCTGAGGTTGTTGATATTTCACCTGAATAGGCTTGTCTAAATAGCAGTGTATTTAGCAGGCACTGAAAATAATCCAGGGAAGGTGCCTGCCTGACGTCAATAGGCAGGGAGTTCCAAAGTATTGGTTCTGCCACATAAAAAGATCTAGTCATTACAGATAGTGTGGGTATTATTGCCGGTTCTGATGACTGAAGCAGTCAAATGGGCATCAGGAAACCTATGAGAAGGTGGGACTTTGGGGGGCCTCAAAAGCTATTGGAATCCCAGTATTCCAGCAGGGGCCCACCTGAGAAGCAAACAAAGACAATTTCCAAAATAGATTGTTTGAAAAACAAAAGTATTTAGTGTAAGCAGAAAGAGAGAGAGAGAGAAGGAAAAGGGGGGTAAATATTTTTTTTATACCCTGCCCAGCATGGTTGGGCTTCCCCAGCCATGCTGGGCAGCTTCCAGCACATATAAAAACATAATAAAACATCAAACATTAAAAAACTTCCTGATACAAGGCTGCCTTCAGATGTCTTCTAAAAGTTGTGCTGTTCTTTATCTCCTTGACATCTGATGGGAGGGTGTTCCACAGGAAGGGCGCCACTACCAAGAAGGCCCTCTGCCTGGTTCTTAATTCAATTACAAACTGAATATGAAGTGATTGGAAATTTGGCTCTTTCTGTGTGTCCTTGTGCTTTTTGAAGTTGATATGTTACTCTTTCAGCTACAGCAATGGTCCAAAGCCTACCATACCATGAGTCCAAGGAAGTATCTTCTAATGTGAGCCTTTATTGCACTATTTCTAGGTGTACTGTTACTAAAACAAGAAATACTGAGTCTTTGAATGTGACTTCTTCGTTAGCACCTTCAAATAAGTTCAATATGGCTAAGACTGGCAACATAAAAGGCTGGTCTGTGATATGAAGCCAATGCTATTCTAGGCTGCATCAACAGAAGTCTAGTGTCCAGATCAAGGGAAGTAATAGTTCCACTCTATTCTGCCTTGGTCAGACCACACCTGAAATACTGCATCCAGTTTTGGGCACCACAATTTTAAAAAGGATGTTGACAAGCTGGAATGTGTGCAGAGGAGAGTCTAGAAGCAAAGCCTGATGAGGAATGGTTGAAGGAGTAGGATATATATGAAGATTTCATGTAACACAAGGTGTTGAAATGCACATTGTTGTAAATGAATTTTTGTAAACTACATCCAGAGTTGTTTAGTTTGTGATTTATCTCTCTGCATTCCCAGGGTGTGGTATTGAACTTAGCTGAGATTCCTGCATTGCAAAGGTTTGGACTACAGTATATGCCCCTCAGCAGTTACTACTTAGTTGCCACCTGTCTGATTTGAGAGACAATGGAAAAGTGTGCCATTGGGAGTAAGGTAAAAGTGTTGGAGTTACAGTGACTTGCTATGGGAATACCACTAAAGGTGTGTGGGGGGGGGTCCTCAGTATGCTTTCATGGGAGGTGACAGATCTGCAAGGAAGCCATCTGTGCAATCTTGCCTTGCAAGGAAGCCCAACTCCCCAGTTCTGACTGTTCAGAGGCTGCAGTTGCCCAGTGATAATGGAAAGATACTTTGCACATGCTTAGATGTATTGCTAAATGGGTATAAAATAGAAAATTCTTTCCAGTAGCACCTTAGAGACCAACTGAGTTTGTTCTTGGTATGAGCTTTCGTGTGCATGCACACTTCTTCAGATACACTGAAACAGAAGTCACCAGATCCTTAAATATAGTGAGGGAGTGGGGAGGGGTATTACTCAGAGGGTGGTGGGAATGGGTGATCAGCTGATAGGTGTGGAAAACCTGTTGACGACTCTTAACGGCTGCAATTAGTATACGTGGGTATAGTTGGAGGAGTTGGGGTAATGTACCTTCAATACCCTTCCCCTTTCTGCTTACACTCCTGGAGAGCTGAGGCTCAATATATGCTTGAGGCAGAAAAGCCAAACCGATATGTCCATATAGGTAAGCTGATTGGTTGCCCTTTCACTATACCCTAATGGTCGACTCTGCTGGGGAATGGAGGAAGGGAGCTTTTGACACTGTTTGTTCCTTAAGCTGCCCTTCAATGGAGCTGGCGGTCTCCTCTGCGTCCTCACCCAACGGGAGCCTGCGCTTCTGCTGCACTGCCTGCCAAAGAGGTCTTTTGAGGACAGAGCAGAACTGGAGTGTCAGGTGCTTTCACTTCCAAAGGCGGGGGGGGGGGGCGGGGGCGGCTCTATTGTTTTCTATTTTTATCTTCCCCTCTCAGCCCGAGATGCTTCAACAAGTGCAACGCAAGGTAATGTAGCCCCGGCGGCAGCACCACACCATTTCCAAGGCAGAAAGGCGCGTTGGCTTCTATGGGGCTCATAGACACGTCCTTGGGAAGCTGGGGCTCTTCAGGAAGGAAGCGGGAAACGGGGGAGGGGGATTCCGGGAAGCGGAGGGGCGCCGTCCCTTCTCTGCCGGCGGGCCCGGCTTGCTGCTCGGGTCGGAGCCGGGTACTCTGCAGCGCAGCTCCAGCAAAAGAGCCCAGCGGGGAAGCCCGGGAGTTGCCATAGAGACTCACAGCGCAAGCAAGACGTGAGGTCCCTTCTGAGGAGCCGGAGTGAGAGGAGTTAATGGGCTGACCCACAAAAATCTTCTCCGGAGAGGCTCGACTGGCGAGCGGACCGAGAGCGAGTTCCGAGCGGAGCCGCATCGAGGGCGCCGCCGAGGTCCGGCGCGGACGGCGGGCGCGTTGCCGGGAGGGCGCCTTCGAGAGCAGGAGCGGGCCATGCCGACCGCCGGCCCCCCTCGCGCTCCCCGTCGCCTCCGGATCCCGAGACGGGGCAGCTGATCCATGTCCGTCCAAGTTCCGCGGCGTCGGGTCTTCGCTCTTCTTCGGCGGAGCCAGAGGGCGCCGCGGCCGAGGGGCCTCCGGAGACGGCTGAAGCGCCTGTTGCTCGCCCCGGGCGGCGGCGGCGGCGGCGGCAGTTCGAGGCAAGCAAAGTCGGCCGGGCTGGAGAGGGAGCCCGGGGAGCCTGGATGCGGAGCCGACGGGCGCCGGAGCTTTGGCGGGCCAGCCGAAAGGCACGAGCAGACGGACCGCCGGCGCCCTCTCGCTCCGCGGAGCGCGCCAACCTTGCGGAGGGCTGAGGAAGCGAGCCAGCTGCCACCCCCGGACCCCTCGGCCGGCTCCTATGGGCACGAAACACTCTTCCCGCTGCCTGCTCCTCAGGAGGAAAATGGCGGAAAGCGCGGCGGAGAACACCGAGGTGAGAAAGCGGGCGACGCCACCCCCCCCCAGCCCCGTTGGCAAGCGCCCACCTGAGCGCGCCCAAGAGCCGGGCGTCGCCAGCGCCCTCGGGCTGGCGGAGATCCCTCGCCGGCGCCTCGGCTCCCCGGCCGGCGAAGAAAGGGCAGCGCCGCGGAGACGGACACCTCGTCTTCCCCGGCCCCTCGCCGAGATGTCCGCCGGGGCTTAGTTCTCCCTGCCCGGGGGCGCGCGGGGCTCCGCGGCGTCTTGTGGTTGGGTTTGCCGCGGAGTGGTAGGGTCTCCCGGCCGGCAGGACCACCTTCTCCGAGCCCGGCCGGGGTTCCCTCCTCTCCGGCTGCCGCAGATCGGCTCCTTCCCGGGCGGGACAGGCGGCGCACCTCGGGCAGCTCTCAAGCGCCTCCGGCAGCGCGGCTGCCTGGAGCGGAGCAGCGAGGGCAGGATTCAGCCCGCAGTGCCCGGCGAAGCTGGTCCGGGCGCTGCAGAGGGAGCGAGCGGCGGGGGGCGCGATCGTTTCGGCTCGGTGGGCTCCACGTGGCGAAGCAGCCTCGCCGCGGAGCCGGGAACTACTTGGGGCAGGGAGGGCCTTTCCCGGCCGGGACTCTGGGCTGCGCGCAGGCGGGCGCCCGAGGAGCCCACGTCCCTTTCCGTCTGCAGGTTGTGCGCCGCGCTCTCCTTCCCGAAGACTTTCGACTGGGCGCAGGAAGCGGCGGCGCTGCTTGGCCGTCCGTTTGCAAAGGCTCTCGCTCGCAGGACGCTGACCTACATTGCCCGGGTCTTGGCTCTTGGGGTGGGAAGGAGGGAGGAGGGTGTCCTGGAAATATTTAATTCTCCCCGCAACGCAATCTGCCTCCAATCTGAGCTCCATAACTCTTCGCCTACGTGCAAGAAAGGTTTCTAAATGCGGCTGAACGCAATGATCTCAAAGGAGAATGATTGAATTTGAAGCAAAAAAAAAAAAAAATCGAAACAGGAGCCTTGGCAGGTGCTGCATGCATGGAAGCTCCTGCAAACACTTTGTGAGGGAGACGATTCTAAAAACAGCACCAGGCGGGCGGAGCATCTGCAAAGTGCCGGAGGAGCAGCGCGCCGCGTAGCGTGCAAATTGGGGTTCGAGTGAAGGTCACAAGCAGAGTGCCTGGCTGGTTAGATTTTTTTTAGGGGAGCATATTAGCTGAGACCTTAAACTTTAATTATTTGAACAACGTTATGTTCTCCCATCCTCCTCCTCCTCCTCACCCTGAGTTACGGCTCGGCTGTGAAGGCACCTAGAAATTTTTCAGCTTGGAAATAGAAAGCAATGAGTTTGCCCTCCTTAAAGAGGTAAAGGGACCCCTGACCACTAGGTCCAGTTGTGTCCAACTCTGGGGTTGCAGCGCTCATCTCGCTTTACTGTTGATTTCTTGAATAGCTGATAACCAATGGCTGAGGACAATTTTGAAAGTGATTACTAACTATTAACAAGAGCAGATGGGTATCATTGATGTTTGATCTTTTTAGACTGACCTGCTCCTTCAAGAGAAGTGCAGCCTTAATCCAGGGAAGGTGTCCTTTGCACCTCTTGGACCCCCCATGAAGCCACCCTCCTGCCTGGATTCACATCCAGGCACTGGTCTGTGTGCGACCTCAGTCCAAATTTCCTGATTTGGCATCATCTCAAAATGGCTTCATATAAGTAGCATGGGGAACAATAACTGCTCTGCTGGCCAGATGACAAAAAACCATCGACTACATGAAATAATTGGTAGAGGATGCAGGTGGTAGAGAAATAAGTTTCCTTTATCATTGCTTCCACAATAATACACTGTTACCAATTTTCAGTCAGACTCAGCTTTGTACCACCTGCATTTCCATAGTCACATACATGTCTCCGAGTACTTCATGGTGTTGGCAAAGATACTCAGGAACAATTCCATTGAAGGCCTACACATCTCACGATTCCCACAGTAAGAGAACAGCCTCAACAGGAGTGCCAGCCGTATCAGCTAGAAAATTCTGCAGAGCATTCAGGAAACAATCTGATTCTGTAATTCTCCAGGGCAGACTATCTCAGTGAGCCAGTGTGGTGTAGTGGTTAAGAGCGGTAGACTCGTAATCTGGTGAACCAGGTTCGCGTCTCCGCTCCTCCACATGCAGCTGCTGGGTGACCTTGGGCTAGTCACACTTCTCTGAAGTCTCTCAGCCCCACTCACCTCACAGAGTGTTTGTTGTGGGGGAGGAAGGGAAAGGAGAATGTTAGCCACTTTGAGACTCCTTCGGGTAGTGAAAAGCGGGATATCAAATCCAAACTCTTCTTCTTCTTCTTCTTCTTCTTCTTCTTCTTCTTCTTCTTCTTCTTCTTCTTCTTCTTCTTCAGTGGGTCTCCTGCAGAGAGGCACATCTAGCCCAGACCTCACCAGGGAATCATTTGTCCATGACCGTGTGCTCAAATCAGCTTTGTTGCAAAAATCAGGTCATGTTCTGCCATATTGGGACAGATCCGTGGTTCTCGTGGAGGCCATTTAAGTCCTGAGCCAGAGCACTGAGGCCACCTGCAGATGAATGTAGAATTCTCCCAACACATTAAAAATGGCCTATACAGGCGAGGGCTCTCATCCACTGAAATTTTGAGGAATATACTAGATCTAAATTAGATCTATTCCAGATAAAGATGTGTTTTCTCTTCTGCTGCGTGTGCAGAGGAGTGGCTAGGACTCGTGGGTGTTTTACAGCCAATATTTCCATACTTTGCTGCGTATTTTGTGATTTTAAATCTCTGCTGTTCTCTCACGACAGAGTGAAAATTTCCATAATTCTTATGTTTCTCTAGGTTGGCAGTGGCTCTTCCCAGCCCATTCAGCCTCCAGCTGTTCCAAAGCCTGTCCAATCCACCATTCCTGTTCCAGGCAGAGGAAAAATAGCAAAACTCCTGAATCCAGAAGAGATGACATCAAGGGATTATTACTTTGATTCATATGCCCACTTTGGGATTCATGAGGTAATCCCTTTAAAAAACAGTACCGTATTGGCTCGAATATAAGACGCACCCGCAAATGAGCCGCACTTTTAAAATTCAAGGCTTATTTACGGCTGTGGCCGACCTCCTGGCACTACTGTCTCCTGGCACTCCCCCCCCAGCCGGCACCGGGGGAGGCTTGGGAGCAGCAGGCAGGCTGTGCGCCACTGACCCATGCTCCCAGGCTGCTGGAGGGGGGGGTGAGCCATGCCACTTATATGTAGTAAATATTACGGTGATCAAAATCAAGAAGGACTTATATTAAAAATGGAATTCCCAAGGTCTAGTTGTACCTCAGTCCCTCAAACATGAATTTTTATATGTGTATAATACTTTGATTAAATCAAACAACACTTGGATTAAAATTTGGTGGAGATTTCAGTCAGCATTACCTTTGATGTAGTGGCTGAGAGATGTAGCCTGCAGGCCACCAGCTGACCATGAGATGTAGCCTGCAGGCCACCAACTCACCATCACCAATAGCCAGTTTAAAATGTGACACACATTTGAAGCAGGTCCTCAGACGCAGGGAAGTAGTTGAGCAGGTGGAACTCACCGTGCCTTATCTTAAAAACGTATTAGCCATCAGCTCTGCCCTCTAACCAACTGAACTGTCTACAGCAACACTGTTAGCTGCTTTAACTACCTATTTTTTGCTCCATAAGACGCACTTTTTTCCTCCTAAAAAGTAAGGGGAAATATCTGTGCATCTTATGGAGCGAATGGTGGTCCCTGGAGCTGAATTGCCCAGGGGCCAAAAGAGGATCATGCTTTTTTATTTTACAAAGAGAAAAGGGGGTGTTGAAAGGACCCCGCTCAGCAGCTGAGTAGCAAGAGATCGGGAGAGAGATAAGAGTCCCGGCTCCCTTTCAGCCCCGCCCCCTTGCCCAGGCCTCCATTGTTGAATGTGCTGCAGAGGGAGGTTGTTTGTTTCCCCAGCGACATGTGACTGGCTGATTAGATTATCTGTCTGGAAACTGTAGAAAAGGCTCCCTTTCCTTTAGAAGCTGCAGAAATGTGAGTTGAACCCCATAGAAACAGGGCTTTTCCTTTTTGCTTTTCCCCCTTTGCAAAAGGAGCTTTGCTTTTTCCCCCTTTGCAAAAAAGCTGCAAAACTTTTAGCTGATCCTCATAAAAACAGGGTTTTTCCCTTTGCAAAAAAAGTTGCTAAACTTTTTGCTGATCCTCAAAAAAACAGGGCTTTTAGAAGAGGAAAACCAGATTTTTTCCCCTGGGTTTCCTCCTCTAAAAACGAGGTGCGCCCTATGGTCCGGTGCACCCTATGGAGCGAAAAATACTGTATATAGCTAAAATGGCTGCAAAACTTTGCTCAGAAACTTCCACTTGTCTAATTCCATGTTACATCAAATCAAAGATAGTGCAGATAACTGAACAGCGACTTTACTGATGTTGTTCATGTTACTGTGGAACATGAGCAAAGGATGGACTAAACGACCTCCAAGATACAGCTGCGAAATCCACAAATCTGTGAAAAGTTCCAAGTGTTTTCTCCCCAAATTTGAGAACATTTTTGGTAGCTAAAACATATGATGATTTTAAAAAAATGGAACACAAGTAAATCATGTATTTTCAAGCAAACATATGGTGCCTTTTTCTAACACAGGAGATGTTGAAGGATGAGGTGCGCACATTAACGTACAGGAACTCCATGTATCACAATAAACATGTTTTTAAGGATAAGATTGTGTTGGATGTTGGAAGTGGCACAGGGATCCTTTCAATGTTTGCAGCAAAGGCAGGAGCCAAGAAAGTTTATGGGGTAAGAAGAGCGTTTTCTGAAAAATCCTGTCATATTTGCATGTATATTTTTGCAACTTTGTAGCAGCGTTGCCAACTTTTGATTTAAAAAATTTAGATGCCCGCAGTGAAGTTCAATGGACTCTTGACTAGTCAGGATATGGAGCCAGGCAGAGATGCTGATGTGAGAATAATCTCTGAGACTCTATCACCACTTTTTCTTATTGTCTTCTTTTGGTTTCCTTCAGCTTAAGAGAACTTTAGGAACATTGGAATCGCACAAATCACACATGCCGAAATCTATTTAGCATGTGCAACCACCTGGTTTCCTGGTGTACATGTGTGAATGCGCCGTTGAAGCAGACACATTAAGTGAAAATGCTGCTGGTGCCGCCAGCTTTGCTCAAAATGTTCTGGCAATCAATCAAAATGTCTGGCTTTTACATTAAAAATTCTAGCAATTGGCCAAAAAAACCAGCTAGGTCAGTTCCCCACCCCCAGCCAAGTTGGCAACCCTACTTAGAAAGGATCTGCGCTAGATATTCTTTCCTTCTTGGTGTCATTCTCATCCATTTCTTTTCTTGCTACATGTCACTTGGTGCAATCTTTTGTGTGTTTTCTCCAAGTCCCCCAATTTGCAACAGGGCCTACTGACAAGGAAATGTGCATAGGATTGTACCTACAGATAACCCCTTTGGCTCTTTTCAGCCAGATCATGTGTCCTAATATCTGTGAGGTTGGAGTCAGACATCTGTTTAGTGGTGGTGGTAAACAAGGTGACTCAAGTTGAATAGGTTCCCCCCTCCCCCCCCCCCCCCCAAAAAAATGTGACTGAGTAATTTCTAACATGGCAGCTGCATATTGAGATTGCGGCTCTGCACTTCCTGGTTGAGATTCCTTTGAAATATTTTCTGAAAATTGATGAGAATTAGATCTGCCACCTAGGCTGGAAGGGGGTGGGTTTCAGTGAGATCAGAAAAAATATTTCACTGTGGGAAAGGGTGTCAGTAACTCTAGAGTCATAGCTGTCAAGTTTCGGATTTGAAAATAAGGGATCAGCACCCTCACCCGTCCCGGGGACAGTCTGCGGTTCTCAGGGACAGTCCACGCCGCGGTAATCCCCCCAGGCTACAAATTAATTTACACCAGGAAAGAGCTCCCAGGAAAGAGAAATCAGGGCAGAGAAAAGAAAGCACTTATTCACACAGCACACGGTTAACCTCTGGAACTCCCTGCCACAGGGAGCAGCGATGGCCACCAACTTGGATGGTTTTAGAAAAGGATTAGGCAAATTCATGCAGGAGGGGAGGACCACTGATGGCTTCTGCCCAGGTTGGCTCTGCCCTGCCTCCAGTTAGGGGCAGCAATGCTTAATCTGAGCACCTGTTGCCGAGAAACATTCGTCTATTTTATCTTCTTCTTCTTTATATATCTGTCTGTCTGTTTGTTATTAGGTATTTATATTCCACCTTTTTCTCCAAGGAGCTCCCTGGTCCTAGTCCTCATTTAATCCCCACAACAGTCCTGTGAGGTAGGCAGGCAGGCAGGCAGGGCTGAGAAAGGCAGGGACCCAAGGAGTCCCCGAACTCCAACTCTCCTTCCCGGAAATAAGGGAAATTTAAGGGATATCAACAATAAGGGATGGCAGCGGGAAATGGCTTGGAATAAGGGGGTTTCCCGCAAAAAAAGGGAGACTTGACAGCTATGTCTAGAGTGCTTTCTTGGGGAGGGTTCTAACCCCTCAGAGGAACTTTCTGGCAACCAGTCACTCTGCCCCCCCCCCCCCACTTTGCGCTTTATTTATTTGCCTCTCTTCCAGACTAAGCTGTGCCGGAAGCAGCTTAAAACAACATCCAGGTAATATCAAAATACAAAGCATTTTGTATTTCCTCCTGTCACTAACATACACTGCCAAAGTACTAATTTAAAAGAAGTTCACGTAATAAAAAAATGAACAAAAAGGGATAAATATACAATTATTATCTATGTTATGAAAATACAGTAATAGTAATAGTATATTAGCGTGTTGGAAGGCCACCCAGAGTGGTGGCTCAACCCAGCCAGATGGGTCAGGTATACATAATAAAATAATTAATTATAGCGGTATATAGTAATAGTATCAATAATAATAATCAATCAATCAATCAATAATATGACAGTAAGTAAGTAGTAAGTAAATTTTTATTTATACCCCGCCCTCCCTGGTCAAGACCCGGCTCAAGGCAGCTAACATCAAATGTCAAATACATTAAAACACAATCAAACAATTGATTTAAAAACAGTTTAAAAATTAGAATCAGGGTAAAATTAAATGACTGCCCATGAATTACAACCTTGGGGTCGGAAATAGGGTTGCCAGGTCTGCTTCCAAAAAATAGCGGACAAGTGGGGGGGGGGGGTTAAATTTAATTAAATTATATATTTTTCTTACAAACATTTTAACACGTATTAAAATACCATTTCATCATAAAACTTTTGAATAAAAAAAATGTCAGAAGGTCGGTGGTTCGAATCCCTGCGATGGAGTGAGCTCCTGTTGCTCGGTCTCTGCTCCTTCCAACCTAGCAGTTCGAAAGCATGTCAAAGTGCAAGTAGATAAATAGGTACCGCTCCGGCGGGAAGGTAAACGGCATTTCCATGCGCTGCTCTGGTTCGCTAGAAGCGGCTTAATCATGCTGGCCACATGACCCGGAAGCTGTACGCCGGCTCCCTCGGCCAATAAAGCGAGATGAGCATTGCAACCCCAGAGTCGTCCATGACTGGACCTAATCTTTACCTTCATATAAAGGCAGCGACTGATTTGTGAGGGGTTACGTTCCAGACTCCCACACTCGTTGGTGGGGCCTGTGTAAGCTGTCCCCGTTCTACCCCCTTTTTGACTTTTTGGGTCACTCACTTCCAGGGTTGGTATGATGCATGCGTGCAGGGTTGCACATGTACTGGACACACCTAAAACGATCACTGGCTGTACACTTTGACCAATCTGGTTCTGTTCCAGGTTCAATAATTACTGATCCAATAAGAAATTGATTAAACATTCTTCATTTTAGTAGAGAAAGGGAATATCAGCGCCTTTAGCCAGTGGCGTCGCTAGCCTCTGCGCTGCTGGGGGCGGCGGCAGCGCAGAGGCACCCCCCTGGGGGAGGGGCACGACGCACGCGCCGTGACGTCATCATGACGTCACAACGCACGTGTATACAGAAAGGGGGGATTTCCCCCTTTCCGAGGCTTTTTTTCGGCGGGGGGGTGGTGACAAGCGAGGAGGGGGTGACAAGCGTGACACCCCCCCCCGCCGAAAAAAGCGGCGGGAAGGGGAAAAAGAAGCAGAGCGGCGCTTAAACGCGCCTGCTCTGCTTCCTTTCCAGGCTTTCCCCGCCCCCCCCCCGCGGTTTTTTCGGCGGGGGGTGGTGACCAGCGAGGAGGGGGTGACAAGCGTCACCCCCCCCGCTGGTCGCCCCCCCCCGCCGAAAAAAAAGCGGCGGAAAGGGGAAAAAGAAGCAGAGCGGCACTTAAACGCGCCTGCTCTGCTTCCTTTCCAGGCTTTCCCCGCCCCCCCCCGCGGTTTTTTCGGCGGGGGGTGGTGACCAGCGAGGAGGGGGTGACAAGCGCAACCCCCACCTCGCTGGTCGGCCCCCCCCCCGCCGAAAAAAAGCGGCGGAAAGGGGAAAAGCAGAGCGGTGCTTAAACGCGCCTGCTCTGCTTCCTTTCCAGGCTTTCCCCGCCCCCCCGCGGTTTTTTCGGCGGGGGGTGGTGACCAGCGAGGAGGGGGTGACAAGCGTGACAACCCCCCTCGCTGGTCGGCCCCCCCCCCGCCGAAAAAAAGCGGCGGAAGCACCCCATCCGTGTGCTGCTGCTCCTGGGGTGACGGAGGGAGCGGTGGCGCGTGGGAGTGGCGGGAGGGGCCGCCGCTTGTCACCCCCCCCCCCCCGCCGCTGCTCACCCTGTCACTGGGGCCGTACCGCCCCCACCGCCCCTCCCCAGCGACGCCCCTGCCTTTAGCAAGTGTCTCATTTGATATTTTTTAAAGCATTTAAATGTGTAGATCCAAATTACAGTGGTACCTCAGGTTAAGAACTTAATTCGTTCCGGAGGTCCGTTCTTAACCTGAAACTGTTCTTAACCTGAGGTACCAGTTTAGCTAATGGGGTCTCCCGCTGCCGCCACGCGATTTCTGTTCTCATCCTGAAGCAAAGTTCTTAACCCGAGGTATTATTTCTGGGTTAGCAGAGTCTGTAACCTGAAGCATCCGTAACCCGAGGTACCACTGTATCTAATGGAAGTAGTTTAAAAAATTGGATTTGTAAAAAAATTGTAAAAACTTCTGGAAGGCATATATGATAGAAGACAGGCTGCAATTAGAATCAATAATTCAGATTCTCCAAAATGTGTTCTTAGTTGTGGAATGAAACAGACTGCTCTCTGTTGCCCCCGTAATTTGTCTTAATTTTAGAACCATTAGCAATTAAATTATACAATGGCCTCTCTGGTACAGGAGTGGTTATAAATGGAAGTGGTTATAAATGGAAAAGAACAAAATTTAGGCCTCTATGCACATAATATAATTTTATGCACCTCTGACCCTATTACAGCAGGCAACATATTATGTACGGAATTGGAGCAGTTCTCCAGGGTCTCCGGATTGCAAGTTAATTTTCAAAAATCAGAGGTAATGTCTTTTCATACACCACTCCATATACAACAGACGCTTACAACAATGTTGAAGAGTTCAATAGCGAGGAAATTTTTTAGATAGCCAGGGATACAAATGACCTATAATTTGAATGTTAGTATAATTATAGCACTGTTTCAAAAAAACACATGTACAGATATAATACATTGGAA
This sequence comes from Lacerta agilis, assembly GCF_009819535.1. Taxonomy (NCBI): domain Eukaryota; kingdom Metazoa; phylum Chordata; class Lepidosauria; order Squamata; family Lacertidae; genus Lacerta; species Lacerta agilis. The sequence continues at coordinate 11,508,021 of NC_046320.1, read as the reverse complement.
TAAATTGACACTCTCCATTACAGACAGACTGGCCACATCTAAAATTACGATTGCACCTTAATTGCTCTTTTTCTTTCAAACGCTGCAAGGTTGAATACAAATCTGAACAAAGAGCAGAAAAAACTTACTAAGTTTCTATTCAGTTGGACCAACACATTTAAAAGGGGGAAAAATCTTTATTGTATCTCCACCCATTGGTCGGCAGTTGGGGTATTCCAAACTTAAGTAGCTAAGTAGCTATTATGAAGCAATCTGACTTAACTATATGGAATTGAGGTCATCCAGTAAGAGAACGCAGTTGTCAACACTGAAAGATATAGAAACTGGATGGTGTTCCTACAGGAGTATTAGCATTAATGAAAAATGGGCCAAGGTTTTTGTCCTAGGACTGTCACTGTCACTATACAGTAAGTAGGCCTACAGTACAGCATCTTCCTTTATCTCAAAATAAAAATAGATCATAAAATGTGAATGTATGGAAGAACGCCAGTTATATTATTTGAAAGGTCTTTTTATAGCAAGGGACAACCTCTTTACAGCAGCAGAGATTAAGTTTAGAAAATAATCAAATTTATGGTTGTTAGGATATCAGTTTCTTACACATATACAAATTGAAAAGGAAGCTATGGGGAAACTAACAGAATTTGAAAAGATAAGAGGAAGCATAATGACTAAGGGATTAATTGCCCTTCTATACAAACCTTGATTGAGAACCAATTTTGCCTTCAACAAAATCTTAAAAACTGGTGGGAACTGAATTGGGATATAAATATTGATAAGGATAAGTGCAACTATCTGTGAACGAAAGCACCGTATACATCTCTGTCAGCAACTACTAGGAAATGTTCACTAAATTTGTGCATGGGTGGTGTTTCTTATGTAAAGTCCAATAGCTTCTCATCGTGTTGGAGAGGATACCAAATTATAGTACATATCAACACATGTGATGGGAATGTCCACAGAAAGAAAATGGAGACTATGCCTCAATGAGCATATATACACTAAAAGCTTAAATTTGTAATTCCCTCTTCTTTTAGTTATATGTTTTCATATTCTATGTTTTTTTCCTCTCCATACAGTTTCTGGCATGATTCAAATAAAATGCCTCTCATTGGTTCTGCAATACTTAATGCAAAGCACTTTCTCCTTCTCTCCTGCATCCTTTAGATTGAATGTTCCAGTATATCTGACTACTCAGAAAAAATTGTCAAGGCAAATCACTTGGACCACAGTAAGACATATTTAAGGAAATTAGTTGTGCCTAGTGTTTCTGATGTATTTACATACCCATGTTTGCATTTTGGTTTATGGATTTATTGTGATTAATTTTTTTAAAACACACACACACACACACACACCCTCTCTATATTACAGTCCTTCTATAAATATTCACTAAAAACAACTAGAGTATTCACACACATGAAAACATCTAAGAAAAAAGTAGAGTCCTGTTGGAACAGACCAATAATTCATCTAGTCCCATGGTTGGGAATCTCTGGCTTATTAGTCCAGCAGACTCCAAACCATGCCCACCTGTCATCAGGTGTGAGCATCATGCACAGAAGGACAAGTAAAAACATACCACTAAATTCAAAAGGAAGAATTGGGAGTGTGCCCTAAGTATGTTCCTAGTTCTTCATTTGCAGCCGTGGGCTTAAGGTCACATCCTCTGACAGCACCAGGTGTTTCACAGGTGTGTGATGTTGGTGAAATATGGAAACACGGGTGAAATTGCACTAACTGCTTGGTCTGGGTCTTGAGTTGCCCATCCTCCATGTCCGATTTCTGTTGAGAGTAGGACAGCAGCTGCAGTGGGTTGTTAGAAACAGCTGAAGGTTAGAGGCCGCTGGCAATACTCATCTAACCTCCCTTTCTCTAAAGTAACGTCTGTTCGTGCATTGGCAGGTATAAAACCAAGGCTGCAGTCAGCAGTGTGGGGCGGCCTGGAACTTACCTTTGATCTCCCAGGCCTTTGGCTAATTTAACAATATATAGCCTTTTTAATGGGGGGGGGCATCGTTTTTGTTTGCTACTACATTATATACACACACCACCCTGTGATCCTCAAATGAAGGTCGGTATAGATATTTAATAAATTTAATAAATAAATAAATTTATCATGTTTGGATTTTCCAGATTATTTATTATGTATTTTATTACATTTTATATATTTTAATGTTTTACCAAGACCTGGGTGTGATTTTCATGAATACCAGATCATAAATTACCAAATAAACTGATATAACTTTTTTCGATAAAAAGTAAACCTCGGGCACTTTCCAGATCTTAGGAGTAGTCGTTGTCCACAGGACTCATCTCATATCTTATCTGTCACTTTGGAAAGCAGCACAACCTGCTCCGAGTTCCTCTACTGAGTTCAAGTTGTGTTTTGCGTCTAAAGCTGTTTTGCTGGAAAGTAAGTTCTACCATTCACCATTATGGAGAAGGAAAAAATTGCCATGACGTTTTCCCTCCTGACGGATTGGAGGCTAGAAAGCTGGATTTGTTTAGAAAAAGGAAACCTTTTTCATTTTATTTTGGATGAAAATGGATAGATTTGTAGTAAAGGGCACCCCTTTTTGTTTCTAGCTAAACCAATTCCCAAATACTTAAAATCCTTAACTCACCATATTTTAATGTTTTCCATTTTTCCCTTATGTGAGCCTGGTCTTTTAAAAGACAGAATAGTCTTAGTTTATGCATAATAAGAAATTCACCTTTATCAAACAGTGCAAGATATCTGAGAAGATGTCTCATACCTATCAAAATATAGAACAATAAGCTTACGATCCAGAACTGTATGAGAAAAAACTCAGGCCCTTCCAGGGGGTTGGACTAGCTGACTGTCAGGGTCCCCTCCAACTCTACAATTATATGAGATCCTGGACAAAAAAATAATTTAAAAAATACACACAGAGACACACAAAAAGTAAACACAAATTAGTTAATAATTATCTCCCACACACTTTAAACCCAAAAAAGGGCTCCGAAACATGCAGAAGCCTTCACAGTTACAGGAGACTTCCCAGTTGCCATGGAACTTGTGATGGGTGATGAGGAAGGAGCTGACATGCTCACTCATAATCTCTCCTCCTTACATGTTTTTCTGAAACTCAAAACCCTTGACAAGACAATCTGTCAACCAGTGCTTTGAATAAAGTCCGATGAACAATAGTCCAGTATCAGGAAACAATGTACAGTATATCATCCTGTGAAATAGCAGACATTAAAAAATTATATATATACATAAAGGAAATAGATGTTTGCAGATTTGCATGTGCACATAGTTGCCTATCTAAAAATAAAAATAAGCCAGGTCTCTGTAATCTATAAAGTGGGGTTAATGAACAATGGTACTAAGTTCTAAATGAATAAATGAAATAATATGTGAACTAGCAATTTGTAAAATCTTACCCCTTGTCTCCAGTTATAAGTAGTGTTCCAAACATAAAACACTTTCACTTTTGGGTAAGGTAGAAATAAAGAAGTTTCCATTCATCCCTGCCAAATATGTGGGATCCTACATCCTGTTGCTGTTTGCAGGGAATGGGTTTATTTTTACTAAGATTAAATTTTAATATGTAAATGAAATTAGAAGAGACAGAATACTGTGTTTCACCAAGACTTTCCTGAGTACGGTATATGAAATCTGTTCTTTTTTGCTTCTTACAGTAATCACAATATTTAAGGGTAAAGTAGAAGAAGTTGAATTGCCTGTGGACAAAGTAGACATCATCGTCAGTGAATGGATGGGCTACTCACTTTTCTATGAGTCCATGCTTAACACTGTCATCTTCGCTAGAGACAAGTGGCTGGTAGGTGCTTTGTATATCACACTTGTTGCTGGAATGAATGGCCATTTGCCAGCCATTGTCCCCCCCCCCCATCAATACCCCAAGTTAGCTTGTTGGAATGGGAGTCATTTTGAGACTCTCTAAAAGATCTGCAGAGAGGGTGAAATAAACAGAGGAATAGATCTGTTTGATTTTTTAGAATCAAAGCTTCATTTTGAAGTGACACCCTGCATGCAGTTCTCTAGAAGCAATGTCATGTAACAACCTCGTGACTTAGTGACATGAAGGATTTCAAAGAAAGCAAAGGTGGGTGTTTTGGTAGGAGCAGTTCGAAAATACGATGTCTTTGTCAAGTGACTAGATCTATTTCCCCATAATTCATCAACAGAAACCTGGGGGACTTATGTTTCCAGACCGGGCTGCATTGTATGTGCTAGCAATTGAAGATAGGCAGTACAAAGACTTCAAAATCCACTGTAAGTATGTAGATATTAAAATTCTTCTGTGCATTTCATTCAAGCCGTTTGCTAGCTGATATTGCTGTGGAGAGGATTATTGTATTCCTCCATCAAGTGCAGCCTGTATGCAAGTCCAAGGAGGTCAAGGCCTAACACACACAATTGGACAAGGGCCAAGCATCCCTATGGTAGGCCGAACAACTTCAAGAGACTTGCATCACAGTCTGTCTGGATGTGAGCAACTTTGCCCTCAAAGTGCCTTGCCACTGCAGGTTCCTGAGGTCTCCAGACCCAAAATTCTGCTTTTGACTTCCATTGTCAAAAAGCTTTGCTATTCCATTTCTCCTAATGTTTAACCAAAATCTGCTTCTTAGAAACTTCCAACCTTTAGTCCTGCTGTCCTGAAGCAAAAGAAAACATCTGCTTCATCTACTGTGTGACAGCCCTTTAGATATTTGAAAGCAGCAATTATCCCTTAATCTTCTCTTCCCTAGGCTAAACTTGCACAAATTGCAAATGTTTCCCTTTTATTTGTGCTGACATTTGACCCTCTCCATTTGTTTTGACAGGGTGGGAGAATGTATATGGCTTTGATATGACCTGTATCAGGGATGTTGCCATGAAGGAACCCTTGGTGGACATTGTAGACCCAAAGCAGGTGGTGACTAATGCCTGTTTTAATAAAGGTTTGACATTTCTAAAAGTAAAAATCTTCAGGGATCCAGTACTTCTGTCTTTGTCCTTTCGCTCTGACTTTTCACGCTGCTTTGTTGTTGCTGTTTAGTCATTTAGGTCATTTGGTCCGTGTCCGACTATTCGTGACCCCATGGACCAGAGCACGCCAGGCACTCCTGTCTTCCACTGCCTCCCGCAGTTTGGTCAAACTCATGTTAGTAGCTTCGAGAACACTGCCCAGCCATCATCATCCTCTGTCGTCCCCTTCTCCTTGTGCCCTCCATCTTTCCCAGCATCAGGGTCTTTCCAGGGAGTCTTCTCTTCTCATGAGGTGGCCAAAGTATTGGAGCCTCAGCTTCAGGATCTGTCCTTCCAGATGCTGCTTCCTTTCGTGCTGCTAATCAGCTTCAAAATGCTGATCCTTCTATATATGCCCACAGACTGTCTCGCCAGAGTGGTGCATGCTCTAGTTATCTCCCGCTTGGACTACTGCAATGCGCTCTACATGGGCTACCTTTGAAGGTGACCTGGAAACTGCAATTATTATTTTTTTTTAAACAGAATTTATTAGCATTTCATATATAACACAAACCCAACCCCACAACCTACAAATACAAAACAAATACATATACACATAAAGTCAGGATTCTTCTTCTTATTTATAACCTTACAAAAAAAAAAAATTCTAGTTCTGATCGTGACGTTTGACTTCCCCGCCTTTTCACCTTCGGTTTTAATTCAATATACTATTTCCTTAACAACTTTCTCTATAAAAAAATTTAACTTTACGTAAAAAAAAGAAACATACTTATCTCAATCTTTGCATTATACCCTAAATCATAACCAAATATTCTTATAGCTAAACTTATTTCTTCTGTCCTTTATCATGCTGCTTTAACTTAAAATTCAATATCTCCTTACTTATTTAAAATAAACTTATCATTAACAGACTTCACACTCCGACTTCGGATACCATGGCAGACCATTTAGATTATACATTTAACACTTCAACCCACTCCCCTCTATCCATTGTCTTTTTCTGTCTTTCTCCAGCGCCAAATCTCCCATTGTCTTCCTCCAAGTGTCCACAGATCCAGGCAGCATCCACAGCAAACCCCGCATCGAGCCTCAGGGCGTTTCTCATCTGCATTCTGGGCTCCTCCGTTTCTTTTGCTTCTTCTTCTTGTAAAAATTCTAATTCCATGTCCCTTGCCCCCGAGCTGCCACCTCGGAGTCTGGATATTGTAAGTTTTCCCATTTCCGGTTGCTTTTCCCGGATTTGCCCAGCCATCTCAAACCATCTTTCAAACGCCCCTCCCAGCTCTTTGCCAAGGCATGATTCCATTGTGTAGAACTTTTGAAAAGCCTCCTCTGTGGAAAGTAGATCTTTTTTATGAATAATTCCACTCAAGACTTGTAGTTTCCGATTAAGCAATTCCATCTGCAAGACAGTGAGCTTTTCCTCATCCTTTAAATCTGAGTTCGATGCCAGTGTGAGCGCGAAGTCCAGCATTTTAAGAGAGAGGGTGAGTGTCAGATTTCAGTTCCTGTCTCTTCCTTCCTTTGTTTCAAATTTTTCCCACGACAAACCAAGTCGCCGCCATTTCTCCGAAGCCGGAGTATAAAGACCAAAACTTCAAGCGGAGATATTTTTTCCCCAGTTAACCCCCGAAGGGAGATCTCAAGAGACTCAGTTTTTAAATTCCAAATACTTTCTATTGATTGTTGTGGCAGCAGTCACTTAAAGAGTTAATTTCTTTCACCAGCCCGAAGGGAGGAAGGGGGCTGCCTTTCTTCTTTCCCCCAGAGCGTTCCAGGAAAACAAAGAATCAATCAATTACTCACAGCCTCTGGGTTCTTATCAGCTCCTTAATGACAGGTAGAACTTAGACGCTCATCACAGGCTTTGCCGCCGCATTTCCATCCCGGTTGGGGCATGTCCCCTATAGCCCGGCTCCGTCGTCCCTTCACCCCACTCCCCCTTTACAGGGGGTGCGGGGGAAGGGTTCGGAGCCACAACGGGCACAGCCGGGGAGCCCAGGGTGCGGAACGCTCTTCCCGCACCCCAACGGAGCCCCGCTATGCGGCTGCAGGGCTCCTAACCCCCGGAATGAACTGGGTGCTTCGCAGCCGAAGCATCCCACGACCACCCATAATGGCGTCAGCCGCCGGAAGCCCCTGGAAACTGCAATTAATCCAGAAAGCGGCAGCTAGACTGGTGACTAGGAGTGGCCGCCGGGACCATATAACACCGGTCCTGAGATATCTACATTGGCTCCCAGTACATTTCCGAGCACAATTCAAAGTGTTGGTGCTGACCTTTAAAGCCCTAAATGGCCTTGGTCCTGTATACCTGAAGGAGCGTCTCCACGCCCATCGTTCTGCCCGGACACTGAGAAGTGATGATATATTGTAGTCTGTTACCAACAGTAAATTATTTTAGCATGTTTTTTTTTCCTTTTCTTTTGTAGAGATTTATAATTATAGCATTGCAAAAGTACCAGTGAGAAATTTGTGGGTTTTACAGTTATGGTGAAACATTAACGTGCTGTTTCTGTCATCCCACCCACTTGGGAACGGCAGGGGTCGGAATGTGATGTAACTCAACAACCAAAAACAGCACACTATGATGCACACAGAGATGTTGTCCATGTGTCTAGCTCCAAAGAGGGAACTCTCCCAAGTTGGAGAACTGTGGAGAAAGAGAAGTTTACACAAGAGCACAAAAGGGGGGACTTCGCAAGCAATTTGCCTCTTGGTCACTCCTAAGAACTTGCTCTCATTGCTAAAACTCAAAAGTCTTTTTATTTAACATGTACCCTGCCTCAGTACTCAGGCACAAAGAGCCAATAGCAACTTTCACTTCACTACACCAAGTCTTGAGTGCCAGGGCGCAGCAACCTACAAGCATGGGAAGAGAGGAATCATGGAATCCTAGAGTTGGAAGAGACCACAAGGGCCATCCAGTCCAACCCCCTGCCAAGCAGGAAACACCATCAAAGCATTCCTGACAGATGGCTGTCAAGCCTCCGCTTAAAGACCTCCAAAGAAGGAGACTCCACCACACTCCTTGGCAGCAAATTCCACTGTCAAACAGCTCTTACTGTCAGGAAGTTCTTCCTAATGTTTAGGTGGAATCTTCTTTCTTGTAGTTTGAATCCATTGCTCCGTGTCCGCTTCTCTGGAGCAGCAGAAAACAACCTTTCTCCCTCCTCTATATGACATCCTTTTTATATTTGAACATGGCTATCATATCACCCATTAACCTTCTCTTCTCCGGGCTAAACATACCCAGCTCCCTAAGCCGTTCCTTATAAGGCATCGTTTCCAGGCCTTTGACCATTTTGGTTGCCCTGCTCTGGACATGTTCCAGCTTGTCAGTATCCTTCTTGAACTGTGGTGCCCAGGAACACTTGCTGTAATGGGTCATTGCTCCAACTGTCCCCCCACCCCACCCCTTTGCCATATGGGAATACTGTGTCTTTACTCAATATTCTTCCTCCAGAACAGTGGGATGAAACTCATCCCATAGCTATGTAGGCAAGTTCCTTGTGGGTGAAGGCCAGGCCCTCAGTTCTCTCAGCTGCAACAAAGACCCCACTCTGTTTCTTGCCATTTGTGTGGGTTCTGTGACAAAATTGTCACACTCGCTTTCTGTAGATTTTTTTGGGTTTCTCAGAAGTGTGTGTGAATACACATGAGTGCTGGACACACACACATGCGGGGGGTTCAGACACATGCTTTGTAACAGTTCTGGTGGGGAAATACAGGCAGCAAAGGTGGCTTGAGGCATAAAACTTAACCTGGAATGTGTTGCTCGTAACATGTGGACAGCCTTGCTCCTTGAAGAGTGTGTAATGAGTTTTGAGTGTCTACCTCAATATGATTAGATAAGTTTACAATTTTAATAGGGTTCTTTTGAAAATTAAAAGGTGTTCGTTGTGGGTGTTGTGAGGGATCCTATTCCCTCCCCTTCAATACTTCCCCAACAGTGAGTCTCCCTAGGTTTCACTGCCAACTAGGATGAATCCTTCATATGGGAGTTGTCTCTGGGGTACCTCAGGGCTCTACGGTTGAAAACCTCTTGCCACCTATGGGATCTCCCTACCAGGGTTCCCACCTACTGCAGTTGCCTTCCCTTTAGGCAAATAAGTGGCACACTTGGCTTCACTGTCCAGCCCTCTGTATGACAGGAGAAGAAGCAAACAGTTTCCTCTTCCACAGGAAAGCTTTGTTCTCTCCTCTTAGTCACACCTCTTAAGGTACTGATACACTGCCAGAGTCAACAAACGTTTAAGCACAGTTACCTTTATTAGGTAACTAGAAAACATGGATGTCTCGGGTTATTACTGGTACAAATCTTCTTCTCATGTAATTCAGCTTAGTTATTATATTTCCTGCATCCCTTTAGCAATGGTAATGACCTTTCCTCCCATTCCCCCAAAAGCCTAACCTCGCATTTTCTCTCTCTAATCCTCCACCCCCAACTGCCAAACCCCCAACTGCCTTTTAACGGTTGTTCCCCCTCCTTTTAGAACGTCAACTAGCTCCGCCTCCCAGGGAACGCCTACCTAACATGGGAGTGAGAGGTTAACCCATGATGAACCTGAATCAGCAGCAGGCATTATTCCGCCACAGGTGTCACTTTCCTCTGTCTGCTCTTGGCAATGTATAGCTTCTTTGCAGCGAGTGAGGCAGTGGTTTTGCAAACCATTACCTGTTGTACCACTCCCTGCTGGAGGGTTCCCAGGAGGGGGAAGTTATAGGCCTTTTGTAAGCAGTGGACATAATCGAGGTACCGTTGCAGCAACTCAGGGTGGCAGAGGAAGTTTTGGCAACATTAGTTTGGGCAGAGAAGTTGCCAATTCCCAGGCAGGTTTCAGTCAAGGACCAGGGCAGATGCAAGAGGTTGGGTTTGCATGAGGGGGTTGGGCAAGGAATGCAAGGCCAACTTCATCAGGGATATAACAGGCCAGATACAGGAGATCATTCTAGTTAAACAGGCAGACTTGTTTACCTAGGTGATATAAACTGCCTAGCCTTGGTATTTTATATTGATGTTTTCTATGGCTTCTCTCTTCTCCTTCTGCAACCCCCAACAATACAGGAAGTGGATATTTATACAGTGAAGACTGAGGACCTGGTGTTTACCTCTGCCTTTTGCCTCCAAATTCAGCGCAATGACTACATTCACGCCTTGGTTACTTACTTTAATATAGAATTTACAAAGTGCCACAAGAAAATAGGGTTTTCTACAGGTAAGTTCTTTCTTTGGCTTCACGCTGGTTCAAGGTGTGGGTTCTGTCTCCGATTACAGACATCAGGGTCAGAAACGTGATAGCACTGAGTGAGGTTTTGAGGGATAAATGCTTGAGTTTAGAAAAAGATCACATTAGTAACATATTTTAAAACACAATAAAAGGAAAGCATTATTGTGGTGTGCTTCTTGATTATTTTTGTAGGGAAAATCAAGGCAATTAACAAATATTTTAATAACATTAAGTGACATTAATAGCATAGGAGTTAAATAATATTAGCTAAAAGAGAAAACATTATGTAAAGAAACTTACAAATGTTACGTTGCTCACCATGGAATCACCCGACAATAATGCCAGATGACTTTGTTAAATCATCCATTTCATTGGTGTAAATATAAACAATATTAGATGGGTGGGGAATTTCTTACATATAATCTGTCTCCTTTTATAGCACCAGATGCCCCTTACACCCACTGGAAGCAAACTGTCTTCTACCTGGAGGACTACCTAACTGTAAGAAGGGGTGAAGAACTCTATGGAAGTATATCCATAAAGCCAAATGAAAAAAATGTGGTAAGTTGGGCTCACGTAACTGAATTTAGATGATCAGCTTAGGAACCTATGGGTGTCTGGGACAGGTATTTCTGAAACATTTGTTCATGGACATTTGTTGAAAAGTACCTGAAACTACCTCAGGACTCAATCATTTTTGATGGTCTGATTTGACTTTTGACACTTTAGTAGACCATATTTTAAAAATGGATCTAATTTCCCCCCCAACATCCAATCATGTCTCAAGATCTGTCAGTTGTTCTGGTTAAACAAAAGACCACTCAGTTACAAAGCTATTATTTCACAGTGCAACCCTTCTCCAAAAGCAGGCCCCATTAAGTTCATTAGAGAACATAGAAGTACGGGAATAATTGCTCTACTTCAATTCTGATCACATGGCCATCTCTTCCTCCTGCAATGGCTGCCAGTGCTGCCAGCAGCTGCAACCGCTCCCTTCAGGTCCATTCCAACTGTAAAAGAGAGGGGGAGAAAAAGAATTGGCAGATGTAAATACAGATACATGTGAGGTCATAATGGCAGAATGCAGAAATATGAAGCTTCACTTTGCAGTTCCCTGCCTTGCCACTCCTGCCACCACCATACCTGTTGCTGCTTCTTTGCCCGCCCTGCCACTTCCGCAATTTTGGGGGGTGAGATCTTGCACACAATCTTGCATGCATCTGTGCCAGCAGCAGATGCAGTGGGTGCCTGCAGAGCTCTTGCCTTGGGGCTTCTGCTGCCTAAGGCAGCTGCCTCAGTATGCCTAATGGCAGAGCTGGCCCTAATTATGTAGCAATGCTCTTTTATGCTCTGCAGGATGCCCTCCTGTAAAAGACACAACTAGCATCAACATCCTTAGCATTTTGGCACCAGCTTAAGACTTATTTATTTGCCCATACATTTTATGTTTTTTAATTAAACACTTTATTGTTCAAACCCATAGGGCACCACGATTCAAGACAAAATGCATGTGAAAATACAGTTCAGTTTAGCATATTCCATCAATCAAGACAGAAAGAAAGGGGACACTGACCCTCCCTATAAATTTGTGCTCTTAATTTTCTAGCAGACAGAACACATTTTGCAGTCTGGATGGTAATAGAAATGTCACTGTTTTCTAGCAATGTAGTTTATGTTCCAGCTGCGTATCTGTTTGACAGGAGGCAGAGGATATGGATGCAAAATTTATACCTTGGGGACTCAAACAAGGGGCAGTGAGATATCCTCAACTTCATTGGACTCACAAATACAACTTCCTATCCGAATATACAGAGTACATACACCAAGCAATAAAACTGATTTTCTCAAAGGAGCTGCAGTAAAGGATGCTCCAAACCAAATGCCATTTTATATAAAGGGCAACAAATAGGATAACCGTCATCACATTTATCTGATTGGATAAATGTCTTATCATTTAGAATAAACATTTATTCCTTCTTTGAAAACTGTTTAACTTTGGTAGAAGAGAAAGTGGATTAACTTCCATATTAATCCCATAAGCATACAGGGTGGTTCAAACAGAGTTTACCCAAGATTTGGGGCTGAAGTCTGGAGTTGTTCTAGAGAGTGTTGGGGGGCAGGGGGAGCAGGCAAGAACCATTCATACATACCGACCTCAGTCAGTGCTAGCAAGTATAACATGAGCAATCCTGTTTCTGCCTTTAAAAGAGGTGCAGAGGTGCTTTGAGGGACAGCTAATAGGAATCCCATGAAAGCATTCTGCACCACCTCTAAAACAGAAACATTAGTCTACCCCAATACACCTGTACCTTACGTTAGTTGTGATAATATTTGTTTGATGGTGTACTTAGTATGTACTGTTCATTGTATGATTTGGTCAGCTGCTTTCATATTAAGTTACCTTCCCACGCTATGTTATTTATAGATCATGGGGGCGTAAATATTTTCACAAATCTGCATAAATCATTCCTGCTAAGTACTTGAAGGATGGAAGTGGGGGAGCACAAACTGAGTCACATGCGAAGCCCCCCAGATATATCCCCTGTATTCAGAAAAAGGGCTAGGGTTTTGGTTTTTGTCTTTGTATTTTTTGGCTATGCCACCTACTGAATTTAAGAAAGTAGGAAGCTTTGAAGCAGAACCTTCCAAGTGCTAAGATGTATATGCCACAAAAAATTATTCTTAATCTGCATTACAGCGTGACTTGGATTTCACTGTAGATTTGGATTTCAAAGGGCAGCTCTGTGAAATTTCTGTATCTAATTCCTAAAATGCGCTAGTAAGCAACTGTCTCACAAGAGAAGAAGAGAGCAGCAGCAATTCCTGGTCTGCACATCTCAAGCTGGGAACAATCGCTTCCAGATTTTCAGACTACCTGAAATGAAAAGCTGACAAGTCCTTACAGCACAAAGCGCTGGCCGTGGATCTCTAACATGAATGTATGGATATGTTTCTGTCTATATCTCTAACATGAATATGGATATAGTCTGTCTAGACTACAGTAAACAACCCTCTCTGTCAAAACCAGCAGAACCCACAGCCCACTAGGCATATAACTTACTATGGTAAGATTCTTCCAAGCTTTGCATGCTATATGTATTTTTTCTTACTGAAAAGGTCTTGTACGACATCGTTGTGCATAGATGACAAGAGTTATATTAATAAAGTATAGAACATTAGTCTCTGAACTGGCTTTGTTTCCGTTCCAGCTAGCTGAGGAAACATTGAAATTGCAATCCTGAACACACATTCTGCTGGAACCAGCAGGATGGACGTGAGCAAAATCTTTTAATGAATGAGCAGTCTTTCTTACCTGTTTACTGTACTTTCTGAAAAATGCTTGAACTTGTTAGTACAAGCTAGGAGTTGGTTCAAAACAAATAAGCACCATTATTTTATGAATACAGTGTTTGTTCTATTTCTCTGTCTGTAAAAGTCGATTTTGGTTCCTGGTTCAACGGCGGCAGTGGCAGTGAGGGACGTTGGAATTGTGTTTCCATTGTGATGAGTTGTATGGAACCGTCCCAAAATTCACCACCTGGCATTTAAGTATGAAACATACAGACTTGGAGCTTTATGAAATGGTGTGTTCCTTTCTTGCTGTAAACAAGAAAAAAACAAAACATAAGAATAAAAAATAAATAAACAAAAGCTTTCTATTTATTCATCAACTCCTTTTTTATTTTTCCCCTTGCCTGGTTGGTATATAGAATGCAGAATTCTGTTTTCCTTGGTGCAGGTTGGATTGCCTGATGGGAAACCTTCCTTTAACCACAAATAGCAGTCTGCTGCCCATAAGCAGATCCACTGCTGAAATGCCCCATGCTTTCAATTTAGATAGCTTTCTGTGGTTGGCAAAAGCTTTCAGCAGTGAAGTGCGGGTGGGGGGGGGGAGAGAGTCATATTGTACCTCATCTTTTAGATGCTTGTGCCGGAGGTGGGCAGGGCCAGTGCAAAAGAAAGCTGGTCTTCTTCAGTCTTCATGCACGCACCCACACTTGCATTCATACACAACCACACAAGCATATAGGAAGCTACCAGTTGCATATTGTCAGACCTTTGCTTCATCAGTGTTGCCTTCATGGAGTCTTTCCTAGCCCCGCCTGGATCTGTGGGTTTGAACCTGGGACATTTGCAAGGTGTGTTGTACCTCTGAGCTCTGGCCAACCATAAAACATTCAGTTCCAAGACATAAAATATACTCGTGCGCACAGAGTTTGCACAGAAGGGTGGTGGTGCTTCTGGTGTGTGGCTTTTTCATCACGTGTTAAGATTTTGCGGGAGGCAAGGCTGTGGTGCAGGGTAAAGGGAGTGTGGGGACGTCTCGGTGAGGATTATTACGGGGGCTGATGTGCGTGACCTGCCTTGTAATTTAGAAGTGGGAATTTGCCTCCTAATACTTCAGCCACACAGGTTCGCTGTGATGACGATGATGGTTCTAGGCCCATTTCCTCTCCCTCAACCCTTGTCTCCTCCAACCTGGCATCTCTCATGGTTACTGTTGTAAAGGAGGTGTAAAGGTGGAGGAACACTGCTCTGTTCATGGAGACCAGAGCTGGTCTGAGGACGAGTTAGGACCTTCCTAGCCTCCTCCCCCTCCTGTTACACCACGGCCTTTCTGGTTGCCCCCGTGGTTGAAATTTAGAGGGTCAGCCCCTTGGGGGCAAGGGCCCTGTTATAATGATGGTATAACAACAGGGTCTAGATGGACCCAGCGGTCCGACAATGCAAGGTGGGTGCTTCTCCCCACCCCGTTGGATGTGTTGGGGGCATAGAAGCCTCTGTGGCTCCTCTTAATGCCTGTCTGCCTGCCTTCCGGGCTGAAAGGGATGAGATGGAGGCACGTGACCCAGCTTTTTTGGACCAGAGCCCTGGCAATGATGAGGCCTCCACCACAGCTTCATAGCACAGTAAGGCCGTGGGGAATTTGCCTGCTAGTAGATGTAGAATGTACGTCTGGAAGTAGGGCTGGGTGCACCAGTCCACACCAACCCCTTGCGGTGTTGGCGGATGTTTGGCCCCCTGGGAGAACAGGACCTGGGCCCCTTTCCCTCATCAGTCTCCCCTCCATGCATGTTGGGCTAGCAACACTTAAAAGTGAGCTTGCAAGGGGAAGAATCGGGCCTCTTTACCTGCCCCCCATACCATTTGGGTGCCGCCATGCTGTGTCTACCTCAGGAGCACCCAGTGCCTGTGACCATCCTCTGCCGCTTCCCGTTTTCCTCAGTCCTGCAGTGAATGAGTGTTTTGGGCAGGGGGCCTTCACATTAAGGGGTCTTTGGAGATGGTGGCTGGCCTCTGCAATGAGGAACCAGGTCAGTGTAAGTGTCCTTTCACCTTTGGTATTGGCTAAAGTGGTTCTTCCTTCCCTCCCATCTCCCCACACTGTGGCCCCCAACCGCTTACCCCCTGAATGAGAAGCTTTATGAACTGGAAGCAAAAAGAGGGCAAAGCATTTCATTTCATCTTTTATTTCACAAGCCTTCAATTCAAAAAAAAAAAGAACCACAACTAGCAGATCTGATACATTATAATAAAGTAAAAATGAAAGTGATTTATAAAGGAGAAAAAACTTTTACAAAAACATTAAAGTCCAACAGCAAATTGAATTCTTTATAAGTACCAAATACTTCATGCAAAAGGTGAGCGCTACTGGCCAGTTGTAGAAATCCCCTGAACAAGATGGCAACAGCGTCACTATGTGGAAATTATGGCTCTTTCTAAAATCAAAGTCACAGACTTGGAATGTACTAAGTGGGTCTGAGCCACTAGGCCCTCCTCTACTGAGGTTTCTTGGGATTTAATAAATTAAAAAAGACTGCGCCATCCTCTACTGAGGTTTCTTGGGATTTAAAAATTAAAAAATAACAATTAAAGAAAGACTCCTGTCCTATTCTGCATATTTTAAAAACAACCAGTCTTCCTTCTTACCTTGGCATCATGGTAATTATTGGCAAAATGTTCTTTCTAAAGTGGACTCACTCACAAACTGTAACATGCATCAACTACTCTAGCACGGCTAACGGGTGGGTGGTGCAAAGGAACTATCGGGTCATTACGAGACAAAGCTAAAAGCATCCATCACTAATGGAGAAATGGAAGCACCATGCTTTAGAAGGTGGCAAAGGTATGAAAGCACAATTGTGAGGCAATTTATTCCAAGCAAACACGCTACACAATGATGACTTCTTTCTATTCACTTTTCTTGGGGAGGAGGAGGAGATTCCCTTCCACACACACACGCACACGCACACACACACACACACAATACCGAATAAAAGTGTGGGATCAACAACACAGACATAGAAAGGAAATAATATTGTTCCTATGAGCCTTTATTCTTGGTTTCTGTTTCCATCTGAGTTCATCCAAGACTAGTAATATTGGAGCGGCCACCAGAGGCGCAACAATGCGATGCCCAGTGCGACGTGGGTTGTTATCATCTACCTGAGCACCTGTGCAACAGCAATCCAGAAACAAGGTGAGAGTCAATAGCTTCTCCAGACTTTTAATTTACTCAGAAATCAATGGCACAAGTAATTGCAAATGTTTAATATGAGCTAAACATCGTACCCTTTTAAACTGAAAATGAGACGTGACCCGCACAAATACTGATTTTACAAAGTAGGCCTACACCTCTGCGACATAATGTTTAGGAGATGGCACTCTGAAGCGACAGTGCTCAAATTTTCATCGAACACTGAATCCTAAGTCTCTGCTGTAACTTTTCATCAAGGCTAATGGGTATTTGCCTACTGCACTAGTAGAGGCATGGGTCCATCTACAGAAAACCAGTGTGGATTCCTCTGTGCAGTTGTCTTTGAGCTACACCTGCACACAAGACTGCCGGGAATGGGCATCCTTCATCCAGACCTGAGCATGCAGGTGTAGCACTGGAAATGCCGAGAGACATGTACAGCACATCACAAGGCCGCAGTTCCCTCTGGGCTTCCCCTTACACTGAAAACCTCCTCCTTTCTTCTGCCAGTAAGTCATCAATGTTGGTCCTTACTAAATTACTGGTGGATGAATTTGTAAGCAAATCTCTGCAGTGGACCCTGGTTCTTTTTGTTTTTGTTTTTTAAAGGTTGCTGATACTGATAGTTTGTCACACCTGATAAGCTAAAGTTAGATTGATGGAGGTTCCTGATTGGTGGAGGCTGGTTTTTGGCAGGAGATGATTTAGTGGAAGGTGCAGGAGTTGCATATTTTGGTGTTGCTGGAACTTCATAGACTGGCCCATCATACATTCCTCTGGAGACACCTTGCAATTCTGTTACCTGCATATCACAAACAGAAATGCAATTACATTTCAGTGGCCTGGCATTTGACCCACCCACCTCACTCATAAGATCAACGCAAAAATGTATGCAGCAGAGCAAGGTTGTTGAGTCCCACTTCCTCCATCATCATTTCCATCTTCTCCCAAAGTGGGAAGATGTGCACATCGTAAGATTTACTATTTTCTAAGCACCTAAAAGTGAAGTGCCATGCAATCTAAGAGAGGGTTGCCAGCCTAATTGGGCCAGAAGGCCCCTTTGGCATTTTGAAAAGGTGCATTGGGCACTAGTCACAAATGGCTGCCATGGGAACATGGCACAGCACAAAATGGCTGCCACATCTCAAAAAGGACCACGAAGTGGTGAAAGCCTGCCCTCTCCCTTATTGGCACTGTGGTTGGTCACAGAGAGAAGCTCCTTCCATCTTCTGCTAAGAATGGAAGACAGAGTGGGCACTGACAATAATGCCAGTCACTGGGTATGCCAACCTGAATTCCCTGAGGGCCCACAAATGACAAATGGATCATTTTCAGTATGTCCCCCAACCCTGTAGAATGACATAGCTTCAGACAGCATTCTCTTTTTTTATTTGACTTTTATTCACATGTACAATGGCAAAACTCATGTCTCAAAATGGACTGGAACTGGGCAGTGGATCTCAGGAATGATACAGCCACTGCTATTTCCTCAGGCACATTGCTCTCTCTGAATTACAGAACTGGAGAGATGGAAGGGACCCCAAGGGTCATCTAGTCCAATTCCCTGTAATGCAGGAATCCTGCCCATTGCCATCCCTGGGTGGGCTCAGCCACATGAAATGACATTCTATATATAAATATTAAAGCATTTGTACATTATAACATGTTATAGAAATGATTAGCAACAACAAGTTTGGATATCTATACAAACCTACCTTATTCCTAATTTTGATGCGTTGATAAAGGTATTCAGGGAAGGGCTTCCGGGGAATGAAACGGCCCATTCCTTTACTTACATGGAGATTTCCATCTTCAAACACAATCTTCCCTTGGCTAATGACTATGAGGGGGGCACCGTGACATTCCATGCCTTCAAATATATATATTCAACAGCCTGCAAGGGGGAGACCAGAACATGCAGTTAATTCTCATTTATTGATAGGCATGAATGATTTATATTACATTAAATTATAGAAGGTGTTAAACATGACAGTTAATTTTCTTTAATTATCAGGGAGTCAAAACCATTAAAACATCATGGTGTGGTGGCACAAAGTGGCAGCAATGATGGCAGGTTTCGGCAAAGTCTCACCGGAAATTGGCACAGAAGCTGGTGCCGTTTTTCTGCCAGGGGGTGCCGCCTTGGGGGCTTCTGCCATCCAAGGTGGGTGCTTCACCCCGCCTCACAGGTGGGTCAGCCCTACTGCCTGTGTATCTTTGGAGCAATTGTGCACATGTTGTGCTGCCGTGGTTGAGGGTATTTTTTGACAGCCTGCAGCAATAGTGCCTTAAGTAGTACTAAAAAAAAAATTGAAGAGCTTTTACTCTTACCGACTTATGGCTTTTGGCTGTGATGGTCTTCGCCTTCTCTGGGTCCCAGATCACAATGTCAGCATCCGAACCCACAGCAATTCTACCCTTTCGCGGATAGAGGTTAAAGATTTTGGCTGCATTGGTACTAGTAATGGCAACAAACTGGTTTTCATCCATCTTACCTGAAGACTAAGATAAATTTTCCATGAGTAACATATCTTAAGAAGAGTGGTATATGCATTGCTGCGGGGCGGCTCTGTGCTGCGTGTTTGGGGGCGATTGAGCCAGCAAGATGCTGAGGCGGCCAGCCAGCTCCACCCCCTGTGCGCCTGGGACTGAGCAACCTGGGAGGGGGGTGCCGGGTGGATTTTTGCACCCCGGCGCCACATATGCTTAAGACAGCCCTGGTAACTAGTGCCACTGATTGAGGTGTGCAAAGGTTCCGTCTCCCAGAAACATTTTGGCAGCACACTTTGTACAAAAACGAAGTTTCCTGAACATCTTTAAATGCAGTCCCAGCGTCATAGTAGAGCATTACAGCAGCCCAGGCTGGCGGAGTTGTGGGTCCTGAGGCCTCGGTGTGTGAAGTGCAAATAAAAGGCCCTGGGTGTTGTCCCGCTGACCCCAGCCCCTCTAGCTAAGAGTTAGATTGGAAATCTCTGAGCAGCAGTTGCCTTTGCTTACCACACACTTATCCCAGACCACGGTCATTCTTTCTTCAATTCCATTTACTCCTTCTGGAATCAGAGTGAAGTTGTCCTTTCCAACCGCTTTCTGGGCTGTGCTATAGTACAGTGGGCACTTCCAGTCACTTGCAGGTCACCACTGAAGGAACAGAGAGAGGAGACAGAAATATTTTTAAAGGCTAGAGGCAAGGATGTGGGCTGCTTACCATTTGTGTTTCTAGCTATTAGAGACACACATTCATTCGGGAATGTATATTCTATGGTTAACCACTGCTTTTCAATTCTGTTAACCTCTCCAGTCTCTGCTTCCACATTCACATCAATAATATTCTTCAAAGTATTGCTATTTCCTAGTGTTTTCAGGTCTCTGTAACCGCATCAGTAAGGCAAACCAAAGTGAAACTAAATAGAAAATTCTTTCCAGTAGCACCTTAGAGACCAACTGAGTTTGTTCTTGGTATGAGCTTTCGTGTGCATGCACACGAAAGCTCATACCAAGAACAAACTCAGTTGGTCTCTAAGGTGCTACTGGAAAGAATTTTCTATTTTGTTTCGACTATGGCAGACCAACACGGCTACCCACCTGCAAAGTGAAACTGAACAGCAATTTTGTTTACATACTATTTTTTTAAAAAAAAAAATTAACTCTATACAATCATCCTACTAAGAACCTAGTTAGATGTTCCACGTGAGGCCTGTGAACCATCTGATGATGGACTGATTGATTGATTTGTACTGAAAAGCAGTCACAGAAGACTGCCAGTTTGAGTGGATGGGGATGAGGCTATTTAATCCTTTTCCTTCCTGTCACTTCCTTTCCGAGCCGATTTTCTTGTCAAAGGGGAAGTGGGTAAGCTGCCGTCTGAACAGGGAAAGGTTAGGAAGGGAAAGGGCTAAGCAGACTCCTCCCCCTGTGCTGGGGCTGTCACATGTCTCCTGCATAATGTCTAATTTCACTCTGAGCTAAATACAGTATTTGCTGTTCCCTTGCAAACAAGAACAAACTTGACAATAATCAAACCACATCAAAATACTTGTCTATTATTACTTCTGCACTTTAGCTCAACATCCAAGAGGATCAAGGACTCCCTTGGCTGAATTGGTGGTTTACAAGCAGTTGCAATTTAATACCATGCTAAAAGTGAGGTCAGATGATCAGGTGTTGCAGGATCCAGGCTCAGAGGCGGTGAGGTCACAAATGCTGCAGCCTTGGCCCAATTTTTGCTCCAATAATGTGTCCCATCTGTCCCCAGGCTGGCAGTGATTGGTTCCCCAAAAACAAGAGCACCTTGGGGAATGGAAACACACAACTGATTATACCATCCTTTTAATTTATTTTTTATTTATTTATTAAATTTCTATACCACCCTTCATCCGAAGATCACAGGGTGGTTCAAAACATAAAAACACAAAATGAGAACACAAAATACAAAATAAGACAAAAACAAGCCAATCACCCCACCTCCCACAAACACATTTAAAAGGACATAGTATGTCAATCAACCAAAGGCCTGATTAAAGAGAAAAGGTTTTTGCCTGGTGCCTAAAGATATGGAAGGAAGGCACCAGGCAAGGCTCCCTGGGGAGTGCATTCCACAAATGGGGAGCCACCACAGAAAAGGCATGTTCTCATGTTGACACCCTCTAGATCTCTCATGGGGGAGGCACACGAAGGAAGGCCTTAGATGATGACCGCAGGGTCGCATGGGAAGAGACAGTCCTTGAGGTATTGCAGTTGTGAGCCATTTGAGATTTTATGGGTCAAAACCAGCACTTTGGATTGGGCCCAGAAACTAATCCGCAGCCAGTGCAGTCAGGCCAGGATCAGTGTAATATGCTTAAACTGTCTTGCCCTGGTGAACAACCTGGACACCAAATTCTGAACCAGCTGAAGTTTCCAGACCATCCTCAGGTAGCCCTACATATAACGCATTGCAGCAATCTTACCTAGAGATCACCTGAGCATAGACGACAGAAGTTAGGTTTGCCGGTCTAAGGAACCGCCAACATCCTAACAGCAACCCATAAACAGGTCACATTCCCCTAACTTTTGTAAACTAACACTGGAGACAATGTAAAAACTAGTCAAATTAAACTAATGTTATTGTAAATGAATCAACTAACAACTATCGTCCACTTCAACAAATGTCAGCTGAGGGTAGCACTTTGTGTATGCTGAGACATGGACTGTAAAAGCTTCTGCTACAATAAATCGGTTAGCATTTAAGGTTCCACAAGTCTCTTTGTTATTTTTGCTTCCAAGTAAGTGGGGACGCGGGTGACGCTGTGGGTTAAATCGCAGAGCCTAGGGCTTGCTGATCAGAAGGTCGGTGGTTCGAATCCCCACGATGGGGTGAGCTCCCATCGTTCAGTCCCAGCTCCTGCCCACCTAGCAGTTCGAAAGCACGTCAAAAGTGCAAGTAGATAAATAGGTACCACTCTGGCGGGAAGGTAAACGGCGTTTCCGTGTGCTGCTCTGGTTCGCCAGAAGCGGCTTTGTCATGCTGGCCACATGACCCAGAAGTTGTACGCCAGCTCCCTCGGCCAATAAAGCGAGATGAGCGCCGCAAGCCCAGAGTCGGACACGACTGGACCTAATGGTCAGGGGTCCCTTTATCTTTGAGTGGCAAGAACAAAGAAAGAGCTCCACAGAGAATTTGTTTCTCTATACAGCCATGGCAGCCCGAATGATATATGCTCAGAAATGGAAGGAGAGAAAAGCACCAACAAAGGAGGAGTGGCAGGTGAAACTGATGGGAGTATGCAGAATTAGCAAAATTAACTAACAGAATAAGAGAACAGGAAGAAGAGCCTTTAAGGAAGATTGGAAAATGTTTGTAGAATATTTGAAGAATTATTGTAATGTTAACAGGGTTATAGTAAATTCACCAGTTTAAATTAAGTGCAGATATAATGAGGAAGGGGATAAAATAAAATATATGGAGTAATTACAATATGCACTAGTAATGGATAACTAAACAAACCATGGAGGAGGGGGGAAGGGAAGTCAATGATTATGGTTATATTGATTTGAATTTGAAAATCTGTAATGGAAAATTATAGATATATAAAGAGCTCCAGAGAGACATGTTTAAACAGAAGAAAATATTTCCTCACCAGGGAGCTAGTCTATCTATTGGGATTATCAAAGTAGTTCATGGGCCCCTTCACTTTTCCAAGCTCTCAGTCCTGCAGACTTTCAGTAGAGATATGCAAGTTCAACCAGCATTTCAGTCATCTTGCTCAGACTGACATGCTCTCAGTTGTTTGACTTTCAGGGATGCAACAAAAAACACAAGTAAATGCATATCTGAATAAACTGAATGTACAGCAAGAATGTGATATATAAGCATGGCTTGATAAAGTCAATAGAGAATTGCTTAGTGGACTGTCAGAGCTAGTTAGCTTCCTTAAAAAAGGTAAAGCAGCACAGCCAGAGAGGAAGTGGGGGGAAGAACCCCTTATTGGGATTTTGGTGGCCCCTTTCTCCATCTCACCCAGTTCCCAGGTGACCAGTCACTATGGCCAGACTGTGTGACAAATGGTTCTCATGTGCACAGCCAAGAGGTGAGGTCTATGAGCTATGGATTGATTTAATGCAGAAAGACATGAACCAGTTCAGAAGGAGAACCAATGCGCAGAAGAGAGGTGGTCCAAAAGAACCAAAAAGAAAGGAGCACTGCAAAAGGGGAATGTGAAGCAGCACAGAACCAGCTCAGAGCATTCAACAAAGTTCAAGTCCTTCCCTTTAGCTTCTCTGTCATTACCATTTTACCCTCTTAGTGATTCCTGCTGGTTCGCACATAGGTATTCATCACTCGATGACTCACTGCAGTATCAAGTAGCAATTTTCAAGGATAAATGAGGCAGCGCTCATCCAGCACCACAGACAGAATGTTTGCATGGTCTCCCCGCATATACAAGGCTTTTCACTCAATCAAGTGACAAGGTGTCCAGCGATGAGAAAGCAAGCCACGGATATGCAGACGTGGGGAAGACCTTTGTGCTGTGGCTTGGGAGTTCAAAACGGAGTCATTTGTTCTTTCTAGCACCTTGAAAAGAAGTGACATTATGTGGTGTCTCAAAGCACTGGATAAAGGTACTTCTGTTTGTATTGGGATGAGAACAGTCCTCTCTTCAGTGTGCTCATTCACGGAATTACTACTGAAGCAAGTCCAAATAGCCTGATCCTATGTGGTTAAACCACAGAGCCTAAGGCTTGCTGATCAGAAGGTCGGCGGTTCGAATCCCCGCGACGGGGTGAGCTCCTGTTGTTCAGACCCAGCTCCTGCCAACCTAGCAGTTCTAAACCACGTCAAAGTGCAAGTAGATAAATAGGTACAGCTCAGGCGGGAAGGTAAACAGCGTTTTCGTGCGCTGCTCTGATTTGCCAGAAGTGGCTTAGTCATGCTGGCCACATGACCTGGAAGCTGTACACCAGCTCCCTTGGCCATTAACGTGAGATGAGCACCACAACCCCAGAGTCGGACACGACTGGACCTAATAGTCAGGGTTCCCTTTACCTTTATAGCCTCGCCTTTGCCCCAAGAGCCCAGAGTCCCCCAGACAAGGACCCATGTCTAGAAGTCCAACATTTCAGATACATGATATGAAAGGCTGCATTCTGTACCTTTCTTTCTAGCCAGTGAAATGATGTCGGCTGCACTCTTGCTCATGACCTTGGTGATATACAAGGGACAGTTGGTGCGACTAGCTATGGTGATGGCTCGGAAAACAGCTTCTGCTTCAAGCTGAAATAAGGAAACAAATTCAGTCAAGGTAACTTCATCGCCACCTTGCAAATTTTTCACACGGGTATTTCCGAGATTCCAGCCACTTTCCTCTTCTGCTTTCTGAACAGTTCCTCATCCCTCAACCCCCTTCCTATTTCAACTGACTTACAAACATATAATCCTTCCTGCTACTTCATGCTTTGCTTTTTTCTACAAGCAGATTTAATTTTAATCTATACACAATTTCAGAATACTGCTTACAGAAAAAAAGATTTCTCACCCCTGATCTAAATGGCATGAATGGCTCAAGGAGGTACCTGAAAAAAACCCTACAACTTCAAAAACATTAAAAACTGAATGTAATCAGCTTGCCACACTGCAAGCAACTGCTGTAGGAAGCTATACTGAAATGTTCGTCACCAGAACGACCCCTTTCTTCTTTAATATTCTCATAAAAGTCAATGGAGCATTTGCAGGCGATCAGCTTCAAGGCCACAGCTTAAAATCTTGTTATTAAGGTGTTCTGTATTAAGGCATTAGGGACGCGGGTGGCGCTGTGGGTTAAACCACAGAGCCTAGGGCTTGCTGATCAGAAGGTCGGCAGTTTGAATCCCTGCGACGGGGTGAGCTCCTGTTGCTCGGTCCCAGCTCCTGCCCACCTAGCAGTTCAAAAGCACATCAACGTGCAAGTAGATAAATAGGTACCACTCCAGCAGGAACGTAAATGGTGTTTCCGTGTGCTGTTCTGGTTCGCCAGAAGCGGCTTAGTCATGCCGGCCACATGACCCGGAAGCTGTACGCCAGCTCCCTCGGCCAGTAATGCAAGATGAGCACCGCAACCTCAGAATTGGACACAACTAGACCTAATGGTCAGGGGTCCTTTTACCTTTTATTAAGGCATTATTATCACAGAATCATGAAGTGATGTGAAGTGCTTATAGATTTCTCTTGGTTTGGTTAGTTCTGCTAGAAAAAAAATTGTAGGCGCTTTAATGCCTAGCTCCTGCAGCCCTTAGACTGAACTTCAACACAGCTCTCACCTCCTCCGGCCTGCTCAAGGCATGGCCCTCTGGTCCAGTGATGCCCATCTCCAGCATACGCTTTTGTTCCTAAGGAGGTAATAGGCAAAAGATAATGGCCAATAGGTTACAAATATATCAACTGATATGTGTCTCTTGTATACACTGTATTCAGTCATGTCTGTTGGTTAAGGAACGATATTTATTGTTAGCATTTAAATACCATCCAATCAACTATGTATTCTGCCTAGTTTACAGATTTCGGATATTCCAATCTGCTTTTACTGCATAATGTTCCTGATTTATACTTTTAACTGCTGCTGTTTTAACTATGTATTATGCTAGGTGCCTGTTTTATTTTTAAATTGTTTTAAACTACAGGCATGTCTGGAGGATGTGGACCATTTGGATCCCTTCCAATCGGGATTCAGGTTCCACCACGGGACAGAAACCACCCTGGTTGACTGGTCGATGATCTCTGGCAGGTTAGGGACAGAGGTGGAAGTTGTTTCGTGGTTCTGCTGGATCTCTCAGCAGCTTTTGATACCATCAACCATGGTATCATTCTGGACCATCTAGGAAGGTTGGGAGTGGGGGGGGCACTGTTACGCAATGGTTCCACGTGTCCAGGAAGTTGCATGGGGAGATGAGTGCTCAGACCCCTCAATACTCACTTGTGGGGTGCCTTATGACTCCATCCTCTCTCTCGTGTTTTTTAACATCTATATAAAACTGCTGGGAAAGGTCATCAGGTGGTTTGGGCTGGGTGTTTACCAATATGCAGATTACACCCAGCTCTACCTCTCATTTAAATCAGAAACAGTGAAAGTGATGAACCTGGTCCTGTGTGTCTGGAGGTGGCTGGAGGATGGATGGCAATCAATGGATTCAGGTTGAATCCTGACAAGACAGAGGTACTGCTTCTGGGGGATGGGGGGCAGCCAGGTGTGAAGGACTTCCTGGTCTTGAATGAGGTAACTGTGCCCCTAAAGGACCAGGTGTGCAGCCTTGGGGTCATTTTGGACTCACAGCCATTCATGAAAGCACAGCTTAATTTTGTGTCCAGGGTGGCTGTCTACCAGCTCCATCTGGTATGGTGGCTGAGACCCTTCCTGCCTGCACACTGTCTCACAAAGTGGGACATGCACCAATTATTTCCTGCTTGGGACTACTGCAATGTGACTCAGAAACTACAGCTTTACCAGAATGCGGCAGCTAGACGGGTGACTTGGAGGGCCACTGGGACCATATAACACCTGTCTTAAAGGATCTACGTTGGCTCCCAGAACATTTCTGAGAACAACTCAAAGTGTTGTTGTTTGCTTTTAGCTGGAACTGTTTCTGGCCATGAATATCACCACAAAAACTCAAAAATAAAATGAAATAAATGTAATTTCTGGCAAACTCAGAGGCCCATTCGCTTCTTCCACCACAACTAAAATGCACTGATAATTATTACAGATTCTACATGCTAACTGCCTGACAGAATTTTGAAAATGTCCACCTGTTCCAAGGCCTCCCTTCTTGACTGTTTCATCACTTAAGATCTGCCTGGTTCTAAGCATGGACATCTAAGGCCAGGTGGCACTTGAATTGGTACCAAAACCAACTATTTGTCACATAGGTCTTTCTGGGACAGTTATGCAATAAAGAACCTCTTTTTGATACTAGCATCATCATCATCATCATCATCTGCACCCAGTACTGAACTTTGTGCCAAATAATAATGTCTGCATGTTTTGGGTACCTTTCTGCAGCGGCGTAGTAAGCCCAGACTGCACCTGGGGCTGAATTTTTTTTGGCACCCCATACAGACTGCGCATGTGCGGCACCCTGCGCATGCACACTCCATACAGAATGCCGCACATGCGCAGTCCGTCTGTGCTGCTGTCACGCACGACAACCTTACAAGCCTCCAAGTACCAGGCGGCGGGGCTCAGCTTGGGAGTCGTGGGGGGGCGCCGAGTGTCACCCCCCTCCCCCAACGCACCCACCTTGCTCCGCCCCTGCCTTTCTGCAATCACAGCATAGCTTAAACACAGCCCAGTGTAAGCGGTCCAATCCAGAGAAAGGCTAGCATCCATTGAAGCACACAATTAAGCACATCTGTCCAATTGATATCAGTAGATTTTTCTATGTTCAAGATTAACGAGAACCAATAAATTACTTTACATCTTATTTTAATTTTTCATGGCGCCAAGTAGGGCTCATTTTCAATCTCTCCCTGTCACAACCAGCACCCTGTCACATTCAGCACTCGTTACATTTTGCGAGGGCCTGATGACCATTGCTAATGCCACACTGCAGTACTAATCTGCAACCAAATGAGATGGGTGGATAAGATGGCAAACATCTGTGCCCAATGAATCTACCTATCAAGGGTATCAGACAGTTCAAAGAATAAAGGTAAATGAAAAGTTTTTCTCACCTGAGCTATCAAATCTCCATTTTCAGCATGGACCATGATTACAGCTCCAAGACTTTTCAGAAAAGTAAAGGCTTCATAGAGCTGCATACAGTATCAAAGGGGGGGGGGGGCAGTCAGCAATGACAGGTTATTGTATGTCCCAATTCTTTTATCCACTTCTTTAAAACACACACACATACACACATTTCCTTTCATTTTAGGGTAGCACCACAGCCAAACAAGGTGAAACTTCATTTCACTGTGTTTATTCATCTCATCCCTTCTCATCAGCAAACTTGCTTGAGCCACTTACGGAAGTGGGGGGTGGGTCTTTCATTCCCCATTCCCCTCTTGGTGCCGATGTACTAAGTGGGGCTAGCAAGAGGGAAACACAGTGCTTGACACCAATGGGGAATTGGTTCCCCCTCCCTGTCTGCTGAAATCCTAAGAATTAACCCCACCCAGATATGCTTTGGAGAATACATTTAGCATCACATTTATTTTGGCTCTAATTCCACCATCTTCTAGGTAAATGTTGTCAATATAAGTTTGAGTTCTGATTGCAAAATACACTGAAATAAATGTTACTAAGAACTCTGGCCGCAAGCTTCAACAGCAAAGATACGTTTACTCGTGAGTAAATTCAAATATAGTATCAATCCTGTTGAGAGTTACAGTTTTAAATAAAGACAATGGTTTCACATTTAAAAGTCTCTTGAAAGTCTTTTAGAGGTCGATGTAACGGCTTCTACGATACGAGTCAGATAATAATAATAATAATAATAATAATAATAATAATAATAATAATAATAATAATAATAATTTGTACCCCACCCATCTGGCTAGATTTCCCCAGCCACTCTGGGCGGCTTATATGATATATGATGAGACAACTGGAGACCAGGACAGGGCCCCGTTTCGGCGTAGATGCCTTCCTCAGCTCGTTTTTTTTGAAAGAAGTGTAAAAAATATATAATTTCTATTTCTCTGATTCTTGAGTAAATGTGGCGTCTTAGAGGGGGGAAACGAACTGAGGAAGGCATCTACGCCGAAACAGGGCCCTGTCCTGGTCTCCAGTTGTCTCATCATCATACATCTGACTCGTATCGTAGAATCCCTTACATCAACCTCTAAAAGACTTTCAAGAGACTTTTCAATGTGAAACCATTATCTTTATTTAAAACTGTAACTCTCAACAGGATTGATACTACCGTATATTTGAATTTACTCACGAGTAAACGTATCTTTGTTGTTGAAACTTGCGGCCACAGTTCTTAGCAACATTTATTTCAGTGTCAATATAAGTTTGACAGGAACCTGGACATTAAAAAAATAAATAAAAATCTGTAGATGCTTTCTTGTTTGTGTTTTCATGAGGAGCTCACGTTTAACTCAGATTCCTACAATTAGAAGGCAAGAACTTCTAAAATGATTCCAAAGCTTTTTTTTCTTGGAGGATAAGTAAGAACAGAAACTAAGCCAACTCTTGATTAGATGCTAAATGCAAGTATTAAATGTGCACAATTCTTGTTCTCTAAAGTGCAGTAGAACTGGGAGCCCAGCACACAGGGAGAGGGGCAGGCTACTGTCCTGCTAAGCCCCCCCCCCAGCCCTTTCCAGAAGCTGCTATAAGCCTTGGGAGGAAGATCCCCTCACAAGACTAGCAGCAGCTTCCAGGAAGGGGTAAGTTGGGGGGGGGGTGTTAGGGTATGTGGAAAGGGTTAATCCCACTTCCCCAAATTCTGTAGTCCCAGTCCTGCCCAGAGGCCTCACAGCTACACGATAATTAACAAAAATAGACATTTAGACATTTACAAGCATTTGCAAATGTTTAATATTCTAAAGCAAGTTCTGGATATGCTCCAAGCATGAGAAGGCCTGGAAACGATGCCTTATGAGGAACGGCTTAGGGAGCTGGGTATGTTTAGCCTGGAGAAGAGAAGGTTAAGGGGTGATATGATAGCCATGTTTAAATATATAAAGGATGTCATATAGAGGAGGGAGAAAGGTTGTTTTCTGCTGCTCCAGAGATGCCGACACCGAGCAATGGATTCAAACTACAAGAAAGAAGATTCCACCTAAACATTAGGAAGAACTTCCTGACAGTGAGAGCTGTTCGGCAGTGGAATTTGCTGCCAAGGAGTGTGGTGGAGTCTCCTTCTTTGGAGGTCTTTAAGCAGAGGCTTGACAGCCATCTGTCAGGAATGCTTTGATGGTGTTTCCTGCTTGGCAGGGGGTTGGACTGGATGGCCCTTGTGGTCTCTTCCAACTCTATGATTCTATGAGAAGATACTCCTTGAAAACAAGAGGCCATACCAGTAAAGGTTCTGGAAATGACACGTTTCAAAACTCCAAATTTGTGTGCTCAATAGATTCTGCCATAATCCTATGTTTTAACTGTAATATGTACAATACATTCATCACAATTTCAATTAAAAACTAAGTGTTAGCCCACCTGAAACTCATGACTCCAAAGATATTACAATACCTTTCATTTCAGAGGAAGGAGAGGGAAGTGACTGGTCACATTTCAACACACACCCATATGAAACTTAAACTTAATTCAAAAGCATGGATCCCAATTAGGAGAGTTCCTGTGATTCAGAGATCTCATATGAAAATACACAGGTTACCTGGCTGTCAGTCATTTGGTAGAGATCTTTGTAGACCATGTAGACTTGAAAAGAATTAACTCCTATTTACAAGGAAAAAAATTATTCAGAATAAAGCGAATGTGCATTTTTTAAGCATTCTGAAACAGTTACCTTCATAAATATTCACATATATACCACACATATTCATATTAATACTGTTCATGTTAAAACAGTTTTAATTTATTTTTTTATTATTTGTTTACTCCCATATCATCTCAAAGTTGTATACAATATTTAAAAATATATCAAACATTAAAATACGGAAAGATAGTTCAAATAAAAATATAAGGCAGAGTTAAAGATATGATATATCCAGGTCAAGCACCAGTGAAAGCTGGGAGCACAGCTGTTTTTGGGTTTTTTTTTTAAAAGGCAGGGAAGGTGGATGCATTGTGCAGATGCCGCCACAGAAAATACGATGACGGATGCACGCATGGCTACTTCTATTTTAAGCTTAATAGTCCAACTAGTTCATTTTCTGCTTGCAAAGTCAAGTTAATGATCAGATCCACTTAAGAGTGCAAGCTTCTGGCAGGAAAAAAAAAATGTAATTACGTGCAGCTGTCTTTTAAGAAAGTGTTGTCTCCGCTTTTATTTCACAGTTCTTTTTCCTGATTCACAGAGTGTTCAGTGTATCACAAATAACCTAGCCCAGGCATGGGCCACCATCAGACCACAAGCTACATTAAGCCTGCCAGAAGTCCTATTTTGGGCCCATGAGTCCTTTCCTCCCTGCAGGGTCGAAGGAAGGAGAACCGGCACCTGGTGCTGGGTGTCGGGGGGCAGGGCAAACCGCCCGGCGGCACATGCGTGTCCGCCGTACGTAGGGCGCATGCGCAGCATTGTTCATAGCGCAGTCGTGCATGCGCCACCGGGCAGTTTGCCACCGCCACTTGAGCGCCATATGGGCAGAAGCAGAGGATGCAGCCGTGAGCGGAGGATCCTCCATACACGGCTGTGGCAGCAGCTCACCCAGCCATGCCCGGGGGTGGCAAGGCGAGCCCCCCGCAGGATGCCCACTTGTCACCCCCCTCAGAGGTGGCACCTGGGGTGGACCCCACTTCCTCTGCCCACTTGAACCTCGTCTGATGGCAGAAGGTATCAGGTGCATGTCAGGTAAAGCCGTAACTACAAAGGAACAATCCCAACCCTTGGAATGCATTCCCAAGTGTTCCTTTGCAAGCGTGGCTTGTGCTCAGCACTGCTCATATTTGGCTACACCGCCAGATTAACAATAAAGGAACCTACGGAATGTTCCTTTTTATTATTGTTGCAGAAAATTATTTATATATGCTAACACTGGAAGAGCTGTCAGACACCAGACTTGAGAGGATGGTTTACTGAGTTATGGAGAGAAGCAGTGTTTAGTGAATGAACTTGGGCTTTATGAGTGCAACAAGCTATTTGTAAAAATACCACGTTTGAGAATGAATGGAATTTTTAAATACGTTTTTGGAATGCAAAAACAGGATAGTTTGTGATACAAGAGACAGAGAGCACAGAGAGGCGCTTGGAGACGTGATCTTTGAGAATTCTTGGAGGACAGGTGAGGTCCCTGAGGACTGGAAGAGGGCAAATGTTGTCCTCATCTCCGAAAAGGGGGGGAAAGCAGATACAGGTAACTACTGACCAGTCAATTTGACATTGATACCAGGAATGTCCTAGAAGAGATAATTAAACAGTCTGCAAGAACTTAGAAAAGGATGCTGTGATTACTAAGACCCAGCATGGGTTTCTCAAAAACGAATCATGCCAGAAAAATCTCATTTCTTTTTTTCTTTTTACTGAATTGCAAGCTTGGTAGATCAGGGTATTGCTGTGGACGTTGTGTATCATGATTTTAGTAAGGTTTTTGACAATGTCCCCCATATTTTCATCTCTTCATCTGACTATTCTGCTAGGCTGTTACTAACCTTTATCTTGTACCAGGATATCCAGCTCTTCCCTGATTCCATCATACCAGTTGGTGATATCCACATGGAGAGAGTAATCGCAACAGCACTTAGTGTCTGCTGCCTCATGCCACTTTTCAAAGGAGGTTAATAGACTGGAGCTGGGTTCGGGAAGTACATGGTCAACTGCAATGAGGATGAAGTATTTGTTAATAGGCAAATAAAGTTCAGCCCACATTTTATCAACAGATGCAATAGTACATGAAACAAAACAGGTTCTGAAACCTCTTGTTTCATTGCCACGCTGTTTTTGAAGGGTTTAAATAAACTAGTCGCTTCTCTGTGCAAGGAAGAACTATTTGAATTAACTTAAGTTAGATCTTGCCCATTTCTTCCGAAAAGCAGGACACTGAGCTGACTAAGCCAGTAAGAACAGGCCATCCCCTAAGAAATATGTGCAGCCTTGGAGAGCCAGTGTGGTGTAGTGGTTAAGAGTGGTAGACTCATAATCTAGTGAATCGGGTTCGCGTCTCCACTCCTCCACATGCAGCTGCTGGGTGACCTTGGGCTAGTCACACTTCTCTGAAGTCTCTCAGCCCCACTCACCTCACAGAGTGTTTGTTGTGGGGGAGGAAGGGAAAGGAGAATGTTAGCCGCTTTGAGACTCCTTCGGGTAGTGATAAAGCGGGATATGAAATCCAAACTCCACTTCTTCTTCTTCTTCTTCTTCTTCTTCTTCTTCTTCTTCTTCTTCTTCAATGCACACTTAGGAGTAAGCACCAAAGCGGCCCATGTTGGAAGTAACACCAAGCCATAGGGTTGGGCTGTTGTTGTTTTTTTAGCATAACCCCAGCCTGTCTGCATGCCTGAACCCCAGCAGGCACACTGACCATAGTATGCTTGAGACAGCAAACTAGGATCATAAATCACAGTTTGCTGTTATGCCCATACTGACACCCTGGCTTAATCATAGCTTGTTGTCTTCCTTTGCCCCGCTGCCCACCCAACTGCTGAGAATAAAAGAGCTGGAAAATGAAGCCACTCTCAATGGCACCTTCACACACTGCTCTCTTCTCTCTTCCTAGAAATAGGCTCCTTTTCCCACCTAGCTCCTCACTGACAAATTCTCTCGCCCAGCTCCACAGTTTAGCTCCACGGCAGTCTTTCAATTTGTTATATAAATAGACTACATGCATCTAACAGGGGGCATATGCTGAAAAAACACCTTTTACCAATCATTCTCAACAGTTTTGTTTATTTTATTACCTGATTAGTATGTTACTTTTTAAGGTGCAACAGCCACTTCAACACAAGTGTCCAAAATTTATGACTTAATAACAACAACAACAACAACAACAACAACAACAACAAGGCATCATACCTGATTAAAACTGAATAATAGCCACTAAAACATTAGAATAATTTTTAAAGCAACAGCAGATAATAAAAAGACAGAAACAAAAAGTTTTAGTAGTTTCTTAGACATTTCGAAAAATGGGGTCACTCATGCTTTCCAAGGGAGAGCACTCATAACTACAAGGCCACCACCTGAAAGCCCCTGTACCTGGTACCCATCAGACTAATGCAGGGCCTCAGAAGCAGGTCTGAAAGCCCAGGAAAGCTCATATAGATGCAGGTGGCCCCTCAGATAACTTGGTACTGAATCACATAGGGCTCTAAAGGCCAAATCCAGAACTTTAAACTGGGCCCAGAAACAAAGAGGCAGCTGTAGTAACCTGTGCAGAAGTGGCACAACATGTTCTGAACGCTTGGCCGCTACCAGCATTCTTGTTGCGATGTTCTGTACCAACTGGTTTCCTAACAGTCTTTAAAAACAGTCACATAAGGAGCGTATTACAGCGATACAGAGGGTGTATCACTGAGCTAAGCTCAAATTTTCTGCACAGGGCCACAAGTAAACCAGCCAAAGCCGGTGTGATCACACACTAAGATGAAATGTAAAGTGTTTTACTGACGTTATGACACTAAAACTGCTAAGTGGGGTCGTACTCAGTTTTGGAGTGCATTGTTATCAGTATCCTGAGGACAGCCTGTTCTGTTCCTCATTTTCATCTTCTGCAGGTGCGGCAGCGGATGTGCTGAACTGTTGCCTGGTTACAAGGGACTGAATGAGGAGCAATGGGCTGAAGTTTAATCCAGACAAGACTGAGATGCTGCTAGAGGATGGCTCTCCTGTCCAGTTGAGTGGCATGCAGGATGCTCTAGATAGTGTCCCTCTCGATTACTGCAATGTGCTTTACACAGGGGTGCCTCTGAAGAGGATTTGGAATCTAGGCAGCGTCGAATGGACCCACCTGATTGCTAAGAGGTTTAGGGCAAATGGATCATGTGGCACCAGCCCTTGAATCAGCCGCAGCGGCTGCCAGTCCAAGCCCCATTCAAAGTGGTGATTTAACCTTAAATCTCTGTATGGCTCACAGCCCCAATATCTTTCAAACCCCACTCATGATTTGAACCTACCCAGACCCTCTGGTTTTCATCCAGGGCCCTTCTCTGGGTGCTCATCTCATGGAAGTTGTGAAAGCTCTCCACAGTCAGGTCCACCCTGCTTCATCACTTAACCTATGCTAAGTAAAAAAAAAAAAAGGCAACCATTTTCGGCACCTCTGGTTGACGCATGATCACCGATGCGCGGGTCCTTTCAGAGACCCAGAAGGTGGCAAAACGAGGGAAGAACGGGGAGAAAGAGGGTGGGGCATAAACTCGTTTGAATATTGAAAATTTAATTAAGGCCTTAGAAGACTTCAGAAGTACTAAGAGGCCGAGGTCGAGTTAAAATTATGAGCAATTAAGTCGGATGAACAAATATTTTTAAAAGTGATAAGGAGGAAGGTTATAGTGTGTAAAGTAGAATAGAGGGTGAATTGGAAAACTGGGAATTAGGTTTTGATTTGGAATTCAACGGGGGGGGGGGTGGATGTGAGGAAGTCAATTGAGGATGAAATTAAGGAAAGTAAGAATTTCTGGCCAGGAAAAGGGCCAGGCTTAAGCAATGATTTATACAAGTTAATTGGTTAAATTTGAAAAGATTGTGTAAGTGCTCCAGTGAGGGGGGGGGGGCTTGGTTATTTGCTCCCCTTGGTGGGAGAAGGGGGAGTATGAAAAAATTTAACCATGTAAATGTTTTGTGTTTTAAATTGTAAAAACCCTATAAATTTTTAATAATAATAAAGAGGGTGGGGCATAATGGTCAGGCAGGGCACTCTTATACACTCTCTGCCAACGCATGTGGGGGCTGGGAATGGAACCCCTGTGAGAAATGGTCGCTGCCTGTTTTATTTTGCTGTCTATTGATAGAGTGCTTTTGCTGCTGAAGTTCTTGCTGCTGTTTTGATAGATTTCTTTTATAGATTATTTTATTCCTTCCTTCCTTCCTTCCTTCCCCTTCACCCTATGGCCCCAGGGCAGATATGGTTACTATTGTATTACATTGTTCTTTTTCAGGATTTTTTTTTTTTTTGCCATTCTTTCAGCTTTCAATTTTTTGAAGTCACTTGGAGAGTTATGTGGTAAGGGACTAATAAATTGAAACAACAACAACAACAACAACAACAACAACAACAACAACAACAACAACATACCCAGTTAAAAATCTAATGTTTTCGTTCACCAGCAGTTCGTTTTCCTTCAGCCACTGAAGCTTCAGCTATTCCTGCCTTCTATGGGGAGAGGAGTCTGGACTTGCTTGTTTGCTCTCCTGTGCCATATGAAACTAAACCTTTCTCTAGTGCTTCTGTGAAAAATGGGACACATCCTCAGCTTTGCCATTATGAAGTGCTGAGCATTTCCAGTACTTACTGATCATGGTTGTGCCTCCTCCTAGAGCTGCCTTTGTGCCATGATAGAAATCATCAATAGCCATCATGCCTTGAGAGGGCTTCTGCAGATAAGTATTGACATCGATGCCTCCAGGAATAACCATAAGCCCATTAGTCTCAATGGTCTTCACTCCACCAGGAACAATCAAATTCTCTCCTATTTGTCTGACAAAAAGGAAGAAGGGCTATTTTGGTTCTTTTGTCTAGAAACATTAACAACAATCTTGAAGGTTTCAAATATAAACCTCAACTTCAGTTGAATCATGTGCATATTAGGGTCTAACAAGTGATTATACAGCTTCCTGCATCCCAATAGATCTCACTGCGTTTTGCATGCATTTTTCAATCATAGATCCTGCAAATGAAAGTTTAGCTACAGTATTTCATGGGCTGGTTTTTATGCTGCTTAGAATTCCTGCAAACCGCTTGTGTCATATACTGTAGCTTTCCTTACACCACAGTGAAGCTATTTCTATGTCCACTACCAGAAAAAATATCACAGATGCAGTTCCAAAACATTCAAATCATAACACAAATGTTGGCAATGGAAGAATGGTGCAAATTGCCCATGCCTTTGTGAAGTGTGATGAACTATTTGGGTTGTATATTTCTTGTGATAATATACCGGGTAATTGATTAAACTTATCAGTTGCTACTTGCAAACCTCTCTCCCACTGTCCTTCTCATACCCCCCCCAATGGGCTCTTATGATATCAAAGAAGAATCACAGAATCACAGGATTGTAGCGTTAGAAGGGATCTCAAGGGTCATGTAGTCCAACCCTCTCCAATGCAGGAATCATGAACATTCTTAAGATGTATCAGAACTTAGAAGCTGGAGCTAAAGGTAGACCCTGGAACCCCATGGACACAGTTGCCCGTAGGCAGTGCTACAGTGAAACAACAGCTATGCAGCTGTGCGGTGGCTGAACAAGCTTCAGGCATGCCAATTAAACATTTAGAGATGTGGTTCCCGATTGGTGGCCTGCGAACCTCAGGGATTCCGTGTAACCCACCCAGGGAGTCCTTGACACCATTCGTGTAACAAAAACTGCCATAGAGGTATCAAAAATTCCAAAAGGAGGGGGTCTATGGCTTGGTTTTTGAAAAACAGTGAGTGCACAGTACTTACTGGTAGCTAATTGTGAACCACTGATTTTGAGAACAAAGAAATTAAATCTCATTTATCTGAAGTTAATCATTGTAGCTGTGGTATAAGGGATCTTTATCAAGAATGGATTGTATTTGGTTTGAGCAATAGTTTGGAGGCAGAATTAAAGGGAATCAGACCCTGAAGAACAGCACATGGGAAGCCACACAAAATTGATAACTGGCTATGTAATTGATTTGTATCTGAATTGGTATTGTTATTTGGTATTAATATAATTTGGTGCATATTGGATTTCTGTAATTGAAAATTAATAAAAAAATATTTAACAAAAAAGAAGATTGCAACCCACTCCCAACCAGTAATAAACTGGACCACAGCAAAGATTAAAAAAAAACCCAACAACAATTCTATACCTCTTGCAATTTCTTACTTTTCTGCTATTTCTCTGATAAACAACACTCTCCCCCCCCCCCACACACACCAAGGCATATCTAGTTTGGCCATCATAGTGTCAAATCTACATCCAAATCAGTAGTTTCACGTGGGGAAATCCTTTTTTATTTTTTTTATTTTTTATTAAAGATTTTCTTGATTTACAAAAGTGTGTGCAATGTCTCTCTCGTATTTTTTCCATGTAACATTTTTACAGATCAGTTTTGGTTGTTGAGACATTAGGTTTTAAAACAGCTAAGCCCCTTCTATGCATCATTAAAATTCTTTGACTGGAAGTACATGCTTGCCTAGGGACGCGGGTGGCGCTGTGGTGTAAACTTGGCGATCAGAAGGTTGGTGGTTCGAATCCCTGTGACGGGGTGAGCTCCCGTTGCTTGGTCCCTGCTCCTGCCAACCTAGCAGTTCGAAAGTACGTCAAAGTGCAAGTAGATAAATAGGTACTGCTCCAGCGGGAAGGTAAACGGCGTTTCCGTGCGCTGCTCTGGTTCTCCAGAAGCAGCTTAGTCATGCTGGCCACATGACCCAGAAGCTGTACGCCGGCTCCCTCGGCCAGTAAAGCAAGATGAGCGCCGCAACCCCAGTCGTCAGCGACTGGACCTAACAGTCAGGGGTCCCTTTACCTT
Organism: Lacerta agilis; assembly: GCF_009819535.1. Taxonomy (NCBI): domain Eukaryota; kingdom Metazoa; phylum Chordata; class Lepidosauria; order Squamata; family Lacertidae; genus Lacerta; species Lacerta agilis. The sequence continues at coordinate 11,469,617 of NC_046320.1, read as the reverse complement.
TACATGCTTGCCTAACAGCCTCTATGCTGTGATTTCTACACTATACCAAGGGCATGTGTCCCCCACCAGAGGCTGTTACTTCTGGGTAGTTTGTCCACCTTTGGTCCTCACCCTGCACCCTTTCCCGTGTGCCTCCTGTAAGCTGTTAGCATGTGACAGTGGCCACACCCTGGGAAACGGCTTCGACTACCTAGATAACCCATTGAGTTAGAGACTTCCCCTTGCATGCCAAGACAAGCTCCAGTGGATGGGGTGGACAAGACCAATGGTGGGTTTCAATGGTCAAGAAGGTGGTTTTTGCATGCCCTGTAGGGGGAAATGGGGGGGGGAGCAGATGAGGCTCATCAACCTGGGAAGGTAGCTCACTTAGGAGAAGGAAAACTCTGATCCTAAACCTCTGGTGCCTTGTGGGAAATCTTCAGGAGAAGAAAAGCCTAAGGAGTTAACCATACACAAATCCAGAAGGGAATCCCTAAGATGGTTGGGTGGCACCTTGAACTCCTCCTTCCGGCAACTCCTGCATCCCAGCCATATTGTTCTGCTTTCCTTAGGACCGCATTAGCGAAGCTGAAAAGGGGGTCCAGCCCAGGACTTTGATACACACTGCCCAGACTTGCACCCCAGGGAGGTCACTAACACAGCGGTTTACACACTCCAATGTCTCTCAAGACAGATAGATGCCTATAACTAAGGGCATGTTCACTTACCACTTACCACTGTGCTTCCACGGAAAGTTTTTCACATGGCATCTTGCTTAAGCCAGGGGCGGAGGAAGTCTCTGCGCTGCCCAGGGCGGCGGCGGCACGGAGGTACCCTCCTGGGGGAGGGGCACGACGCATGCATCGTGACGTCGTCGTGACGTCTCGACGCACGTGGATGCCGCTGAAAGGGGGGAAAGGGGAAGCTTCCCCTTTTCCGTGGCTTTTTTTCTGTGCGAGGGGTGGGCCAGCGAGGAGGGGGTGTCATGCCAGCGACAAGCGTGACGCCCCCTCCTCGCGCCGAAAAATAGCCGCTTGAAGGGGGAAAGGTGGCATGCCCCCATTCGGGCCCATCCGGTGGGGTGTGGTAGGGAGGGCCAGCCAAAGTGTCACCCCCCTCCCCTGGAACCCGGGGCGGGCCGTCCCCTGCCCCTGGCTCAAGCCAACTTCAATCTAACTAAAAAACTGGATGCAGAAGAAGTGGTTAATGTGAACATATCCTAACACCCATCATACATGCACAGATGAGCAACCTGCACAGATGACAAAATAGGAGTATGGGAGGGCAGGTGTTGCGGGAGCAGAGAAACCAAAAAGTGTGGGATGTAAACACAGAGCAGTCAAAACACAACATTGCTAGAGTGGACATGAAGGTGTCTCAGTCCTCCAGCCTTAACTTCCTGTTTACCTGGACTGAGACAACTTCCTCCATCTAACTGGAGATGGGTGTGGCTTCACCTAGGCAGGTTTTCACAAAACCACAGGAAGCAGCCCCCATCTTCCCCATTTTGCCTCGTCTTTTGAACAAGCAGGATCCTCTCTCTCAGCTTGCAGCTGAGAGGAGCAGAGGTGAAGCCTGTTCCCCTATGGAATCAGCTTCACTACATGTAAATACATTTATCTAAGGTTATCTGCCTCTCTGAGCCTGTACTGTAACTCATGGATGACTGTAAGTAAACTCTTTTATATCTTATAAATAGTACTGTGTTGTGTCTTTACTTTTAAGAGGGAACAAGGGGAATATACCAGGAATATATATTTCTTCTAGAGGCTTTAGCAAGCCTATGCAACCGTTTTCTGCTGTGTTTTAAAAGGGAATGTAACTCTGCTAAGTTTGGAGCTTGTTAATTCAAGCTGGGATGAGATATATGAAGTAATATATCATCATCCACGCTCCTAAACATTCCCACAAAAAGTTCATGTCTGTTGGGTGAAGACACTCCCCCCCCCTGATGTTAACAACGCTGTGAAATGCAGTTTGAAACACAGAAGGGGTGTATGTTTGACCTTGCTAATGTGAACATACCCCAAATAGAAACTTTGGGCTGGAATCAATCCAGTCTACTGATATCAGAAAAGACTGGATGGGGAGTCTATAGCTTTGACTATAGATAAGAGATGTTAAATAGGCAAGTAAACCATAATGTTGCTAGCAGCTCTTGCATCACCAAACATACACAGAAACTTCAAAGTTTTAAAACTAACTTTATCAGCCCATCTTCCAGGTAAACATCTGCATAGAAGGAGTGGTCATCATTAATAATCCGTCCACCTTTAATGAGCAGGCGTTCACTCTGAAGGGGGGAAAGGAGAAAAAGAATTAGGTCTAATAGCTTACTTAAAAACATGTAGTTAACCATCAACAGCACAAGGTATTAAGAGAACTGCAGTACTATCTTCATGTACAATATCACTGCTAAATAATAATAATAATAAAAAAATCCTTCCAGTAGCACCTTAGAGACCAACTACTATAAGTTTGTTCTTGGTATGAGCTTTTGTGTATCACTGCTGTAATTCAAGATTAGGATATCTGTTCTCAGGTCACATTTTCTGAGTGTTTTTCTTAAGTTTTTAGCCACTTAATGTGTTTCTGGTAACTTGTGAGAAATGAATTCTGAAATGTTCAACATTATCTCCAACCAAGCATATAGCAACACAATTAGCACCCTTTCCCAACACTGAAGTGGACTACGGTTGCTCTTCTTAGCAGTGGGCCAGGAACCTTCACAGATTGGCTTTTTCAGCAGGACCAGCACCAGTTCATCACCAAAGGAGATATCAGTGCAGAGCAGGGCTGTTCGGCTTCTGTGATGGTGTGTGGCCCTGACTAAATCCTCTTCTTTGCCCAATTCCACCTTCAAGCTAACACTTATTTTTTTTTATTCCAGAAAACATTCTGTATCCAAGAAGTATGCTCCCCTAGCCTCCTGGTCAGTTATAAACATCCTTTTTATTTTCCAAAAGTTAGTTTGGTCAGAGGGGCTATTTATAGGGTCTACTACATTTTTCCAACTGACTCTCCAACCAGAAACACTTTCAGTATTTGATTATTATGAGTTACAGGTAGGTAGCCGTGTTGGTCTGCCACAGTCAAAACAAACTAAAATAAAAAATTCCTTCCAGCAGCACCTTAGAGACCAACTAAGTTTGTTCTTGGTGCATGCACACGAAAGCTCATACCAAGAACAAACTTAGTTGGTCTCTAAGGTGCTACTGGAAGGAATTTTTTATTTTATTTTGTTTTGATTATTATGAGTTTTCAACCAGGTTATGTGTGAGCATTTCTACAACAGATAATCCCGTCCTGCAAATTCTTTTCTTTTTTTGCTTCCTAAATTTTGTTATTGGGAGTTGCTAAATCGAAGTACAACTCTGCAATAATTTGGCTCCAATTTGTAACTGGGCAACAACAAAAAATTCCAGCCAACCTTTAAACTTAAAATAAGTCTTGATCATTTTGCTCATAATGTGTGCTAGAAATATGGTATGTTAACAAGTTTCGTGAATTTACATTTAGCATTGGACAGGATAAAGAGCCTCTGTTTGAATTTTCAGATACTGATGAAGCTAACCATTATAAGAAAGCTATATGAATTTGTTGATTCTATTCTAAAATGGGTAACTGAAACAGTTCATCTAATTTTCCTGTACGAGTTAGCCTTTTCCCTGAAGAACTCCAACCACCCTGTGGCTCAAAATAAACCTCATACTTAATATATGGGCATACACCCACAGGTGTGCCACAGGTGTGTGTTGTAATGTAGCTTTTGAAGGCACAGGGAACCTGGCAGGAAAAATAGGGCAACTCTGTTTCCCTGACTCCTAGACTGCAGCAGCAGAGAAACAGCAGTTAAGGCTGAGGAGCAGTTAAAACTCAGAGAGTCCACAAGATTTAAGTCAGTGTGGGGACCCTCCAGGTGATCTTGGTGTAACACCTTGCTTCCTGGACTTGCTCCTGCATCTTGACTAGCTGTCTAGTGTGCAGACTTTCAGCAGGTGAAGGCTTTCTTGACACAGAAATAAACAGCAGGGGAACGTTTGCCGACTAAAAGCTTGTGCATTAAAGAGACATTAGCAGGTGCGTTGAAATAAACCAAGCTGTTCCAGCGACCCTGCCTTTCCCCCTGTGCTTCAAATTCACATGTTTTGTCAAGAGGATGTGATGAGAACTTCTTCGTTTGTCTCACCTCCCTTTCCACCTCATTGGTTTGTTCAAAATAATTTTCCAAATGCTGTTTTTCTGTCAGTAAAAGTAACAGTTGGTGTTCTTTTGAGCAGCTGTTGGAGTTAGCACTAACCTGGTCCCCTGCTCTATACTGTATTCAATCCTTCTGGTTACATACATACAAATCCTTTATTCGACCGATAGTCAGAAAGAAGAAAAACATTTCTCAATACAAGATTATAGAACTAAAAACATCAGAGGGATACACAATTAAAAATTAAAAATAGGACAGCACTAGTAAACCTCATACAGATAACCCACATCGAGACATTCGATTTTGCGCTTCCGACACTTGAGTGCCAGGAAGAGGAATTTAGCCACAGATAAGGCTATTTTCCCAGTGGGCTTATTCAGCAGATATGCTACCTGCCTTTCTCTTAAACGAGAGCTAAACTGAGATAAATATGGGGCTATGAGATACTGCCTTAAATCGTTATAAAAGGGACAACTCAGTAGAATGTGTTCTGTGGATTCTACCTCTCCTAAAGCACAATGGCACGTTCTCTGATCATATGGAACTCCTCTAAATCTTCCCCTCAAAACCGCCGAATCAAGAACGTTCAGTCTGGCCGCAGTGAGAAGTCTGCGGTATTCCACATAGTGGATATCCGCCAGGTAACAGGCTGGTGCAGCCCGATACACCTGCTCCCCCAGAAACATCCCAGGTTTCACGCGGGCTATGTCCTCGTGTCTGACGATATCCCCCAATCTCTGAGCAATCACCGCTTTAGCGTGTTTATAAGTCATGGACTCTATATAGAGGGAGGACAGTCCGCACTTCTGCACTTCCTCCACCACCTCCCCTTCCCATGGTGATTTAAAATTATCCTTCAGTATCAGGGGGGCCAAACCCACCGGTCTAAAGCACAACTTGAGCCATAGCCATAATTTTGCCTTCAGGGCCACATACCTAAAGGCTTGGCAGCCGGTCTCTAGTCTCATGACCGCACCCGCAACGGAAGGGGGGATCCTGAGAATGGCCCTAAGGAATTGTGACTGGATAGATTCCAATCTTTCAAAGTCTCTACGTGAGCCCAAAGCAATGCCCACCAGTAATAGTGGAAGGACTTTCATTTGGAAGAGTCTCAGGGCAACTTCCACTGTTTGGGCCTGTTTCTTGGCATACAGGGATCTAATCAGCAAGGCTGCTTTAGATGCATTTGTGGCTATATATTCTCTGTGTGCCAAGAAAGACCCGTTTGATCGTACTACCTGGCCCAGGTATTTGAAGCAGCTAACCTGCTCTAGGGGAATACCATTAATCGACCACGAATGGAGTTTCGGTCGAGCAGCAAAGACCATTATTTTGGTCTTGGCATAATTAAGTTGGAGCTCATGTTGGATCTCGTATTCATGAAGTGCTCGAAGCATCCTCCTCAGCCCAATGGGGGAAATAGCTAAAAGGGCAGCATCGTCCGCATACAGGAGGACATTCAAAGCTCGGCCTGCTAATTTTGGAGGATGGAAAGCAGCATTGGCCATATGAGCCACTAGCGAGTTAATATAAAAATTGAACAGGGCAGGGGCAAGCAAACAGCCCTGTCTTACCCCCCTAGTGGTGGCAACCGGATTGGAAACTAACCCCTTATTATCTAACCTAATTCTCAAGAAGGTATTTGTATGCAGGTTGATAATCAGGAGAAGAAGACGGCGGTCGATAGATGTCGCTGCCAGTTTTGTCCATAGCTGGTTCCTGGGAATTTGGTCAAAGGCTTGCTTAAAGTCAATAAAGGCGACATGGAGAGCTTTTGGGCCTTTGCCAGCATACTTGTCTGCCAAATGGTTCAGGATTAGAATTTGGTTCCTAAGGGGGTGGATCATCTCCAAAAGCCCCACAAGGAACGAGTCTGTTCAACGGCCACAAAATGCCAAATGTCTGCTGGGGGCAAGAGGAGGAGGGTTGAAATATTGCCCAGTTTGGTGCTGGTGTGGTTCAATGTCCTCCAAATACTGAAAATTGCTGCCTTAATGTTGCTGGACAGTTCTAAGATGCTTGCATCTTCCTTATGCAATTAAGCTCCTGCCAACTTGTTGGACTAACTCCTAATCAAATTTGTCCCTGGACCCAACTATCCCTTACTTAACGTTGTGATCAGGGTTGCAATCAAGAATTTCACCTAACATGCCATTTGAAACAGGTTTGGAGGTCCGTCAGATTTTGATGTTTTGGGGAAACAGACAATCCACACATCTGCACATTACAACCAGTTGCTGCCACAAGGAAATTTAAAGCAAACGTTACGGTTTTTTCTTAAGCTATAAATCTGAGAAGTTTTAATGAAACATGGAGACGTCTAGCAAGATTCTTAACAAAATAGGTTTGCACAACCCTGGGTGTCTGGGTAAACGGGTGGAGTCTCAAACAGAAACAAGTACATTATTTATTGTTTAAAATAAATCCTGTGAACCGCCCTGAGACCTGCGGGTATAGAGAGGTACATAAATTTAATAATAATAGTATCCAGATGGATTCCCGGTTGCTCCCAGCAATACCTGGATTTTCAGAGGGAAACTTGTGGGCATCCACAGCTTCTCCTTTTCCATTTCCATGTGGTGCTACAGCGACATCGCGCTGCATCACACCCCAATGTTTCTATCTGTGAATAGTACACAATGCGCCACCTCCCACCCTAGAGCAGCAGGCAGCCTTTTGTGCGTCTGCAAAGGGCACTTCAGAATTTCCTGTGCCGCAGAATTTCTTCCTTCTCTGTGTTGTCCTTTAAAAGAAATCTAAACATGCGATCCTAATCACACTTACAGGGAGTGAGCCGCACTGGACACAATGGGACTGACTTTCGAAGCAAGCATGTGGCAGGATTATGCCACGCAGGAGCGCTCCCGCGCACCTATGGACAGCCTCGTGGCGCTCCGTGGGAATTCGCGGAGGCCCGCGCCGGCGCTGCGCGAAGAAGCACATAGCTCCCGTTTTCCTTTATCGCGGATGACTGCAGCCCGTCGGGGGTGGGCACAGAGGGAAGCGCCCCAAATGCCTTTTTCATGGGGTGATGTCGGGCTGGCTGCTCTGCTTCGGAAAACCGAATGCGCCTCCACGATGGACATCAAAGCTCCCTCGGAGCTCTTAGCCGCGCTGCTTCCATCATTCAGGCCCCCGCCGTGGGATCCTATTCTGGAGACACACACCCCGCCCCCGCCCCCGCCCCCGCCCCCCAGCAGGTGCACCAGCCTCGCGGGGGCGGCGCGCCCTCTTGCCCGGGGGTCCTGCACGCGCGCGTCCGGTTCCCCGCGCTCTTTTGTTCTGCTTCGCCCGCCTGGCTCCGCGCCTCTGCAGCCAGGAAGGGGCGCTGCTGTCCCGTCGCGTCCCCAGAGGCCGTCGCCTCACGCCCCGCCAAGGCAGCCCGCCCGCGCGCCCTCCCCACGGCACACGCGGCGTTGGCCCCCAAGTAACTACCTAGGCGTCCACCCCCCCCCCAGCGGACAAAGGGAGGCTGCCGCACGCGGAGTGTCCGCGCCTGCCCGCTGCTGCTACTGCTCACCGTGATGCGCGGGATATTCTTTTTGCCTTGGTGGCCAGACATGCCGCCGGCTGCGGAGAGGGGCGCGCCCGGCGGCGGCACAACAAAGCGCGGCGGCCCCGGCCGAGGAGTCGCCAGGCAGGCAAGGTGGGGGCGCGGCGGATCGACGGAGCGGCTCCCCCCCCCCCCCGCGCCCCGCCCGCGGGACTGGAGGAGGACGAGCTCCGTCTAGAGGCGGCTGCGGTCGCTGCAGCTGCCAGGGGTCCGCGCTTCACCACCCAGGAAGCGCTTCCTCGGACCCGGCCTGCCTCTCGCGCCGGAAAACGCCGCCTCCCGCTCGGCCCCCGGCCGGCGATAAGGGCCCTTCTCGGCCCCGCCACCGCTCTCCTGGCGAGAAGGAGCTCGCCAAGCCCGCGCCTTTCCTCAGCCTTCCCCGGGAGGGCCTGGCCGGGAGTGGGCGCTGCCATTGCGCCCCAGGCAGCCACGAAAGAGTCCTGGCAGGTGCAGGACGGCGCCAGCCCAGAATCCTTCCGCTGCTCGTTCTGGCTGCAGAGGAAGGAAGCGCCGTTTGCCAGAGAGGGGGAAATGGTCAGGGCCGGCTCTAGACCCGGGGGCCCCTGAGGCGAACCCCAAAATGGCGCCTTCACGCCAGGGAAGAAGAGATGCGCGAAAAGCATCATCGGGAACAAGGGGGGGGGGTGGAAGGAGAAAGATCAACTTCAGGATCTGCTAGATCTGACTTAGGTGTGTAAGAGGCTGGTGCTATTACAGTATTAGCTTCTGCCATCATCACCCGATATTGTTCCGGGGTGCTTCACATCCCTGCTAAACCAGATTAGACTGGAGGGGAAATCAGAGGCAGATACGCCCCCTTCAACCCTCTTCAGCTGTCTCTAGGCATCCGAAGGAACAGGACAACCACCCGCCTTTTCAGCTGGTCCCACCAAAAGAGAACTAAACAGGCCATCCTCTGTCTGCAAGAGCTTTTAAGAACCACTGGAAGGCATATACACACAAGTAAAATTCGATATAACTATGAGAACCAAGTAAACTGGCACATGTTTTCTGCAAAGCCACTTCAAATGATGGGCAACAAGAATGCGGCTGAGGAGACACATGTGGGGCATACATGTAGCTAGCGTGTATGTGTCATGATGGTTGCAGCTAAACATGAGTTGAGGGCTGCCCCTCTATGACTTTCCTAGCAATATGATGCTCACTGATGACAATTTCATGCTATGAATATAGGAGGGAGACAAACTCTCCCATGCCATTCATTTCTTAAAACACAGTTCTGTGCTGTTTCTAATAGCCAGCTTCAAGACATCTGAAAGTTAGTACTTTGGCTGCAGTATTAACTCAGTTCACTTTTTCTTCCTCCCATATTTTAATAGCACCAGGTTGGTTATCTTAAATCTAGAACCCTGATTTTTCTAGGGTTCTAAATCAGGAGAGGGGAAAGCATATATGGATAGAGTAGGGTCCTGCTCCTGAAATTATTGCTCCAACTTGTGGAAGGCAACAAGGGGCCAGGGCTAACATGCCCATCCCTGCTTTCCCTTACTGCCTGAGGGATGTGGAATGCCCAAACAGAATTACGTTCTTTATCATCCTACGCAAAGGATTGTATCCAGTGCTAGTCTTACTCAGACTAGACCCATTCAAGTTGGTGGACCTGATTAATTTAGGTCCATTAATTTCCGTGGGTCTGTAATATTGTGAATAAACAGATCCTGAATATTTAGAGGGTGGATCATGGTGCATGGCAATGGCAGGCAAGTCCAACCAGCCTATTTGGTGAGCATATTATGGGATGTTTGGACTGTTATAAGCTTGGCTAACTGCAGTCACAATGGGTTCCAGTAGGGATAGCGGGAAACATATTTCCCTTTTAATTTCCCACATGCCAAGAGGAACAAATTATGGCCTTGAAAAATTGATACATTTCTGAAGGATTCAATATCTGGAAGAATTCCAATAATGACCTTGCTCAAAAGGTTTTGCTACAATTTTACAGTCTTCCCTTTCTCCAGTGTTCATTGCAATGCACAGCTGAAGACATACACATGTCAGCAGGTCACAAATCACTAGCAAGTTTTCTTGTACAATAATAAAACAATGCCATTATTTCAATAGCTTCCATTTCTGATCAATCCTTGAAAGACACTTGATTTTTCATTTGGGGGAGGAGATAACGGTAAATATCTGGATGTATACGAATGATAGTAGGGTATGTGAACTAACCTTCCCAAGTCTTGCATGCCATGACAACTAAAAGCTAGATGTTCTTCCTTAACAAAAGGTTACTAGGCAGCCAATCAAGACGGGTTTCTTGATCAGCTCATTAGTCGTTGTCCCCCCACAATCCCCATAACCAAACTTGACTGAGTGTTTCAATGCTCCAGTGGCTCCAAATAGAAATTAGCTAACTGTTCAGCTTTTCTGAAAGAAAGGTCAAGCAGAGCACAGAGGAGCCATTGCCCATTGATGAGCTCAGAAAACCTGGAACTGCACAACCAGAACTCCAGGTGAAAACTGTCTGACTTTACAGAATTCTAATTTCTTGAATTTGCAGGGCTTGCAACTGCTTGAGCTACTCCCTAAACTCTTAGCCACAGAGGTAAGATAAAGTGTGTTAAAAGAGACAGCTCCACAACACACATGTATGGCAGCCATGCAGGGATAAGTTGATGTAAGTAAAACATGGAAAGGAAAACTGACACATTTCAGTCATAGGGCATTCATATTCAGAGCATTTGCACACAAGTTCTTAGCACCTGCATGCACATCTGACTGCCCTAGCTGAGCAGCCTCCACTGAATAGCTTTCTTCCAGACTTGCAAAGGAAGGGGATTGTTGGCTATTGGCATCCTATCTTGAGAGAGAATGGACTGCAGCTCCCGGGGTGAAGTCAAAACCCTGCATTAGCAGCAGGGAAGCGACCTCCCAGTGATACAGGCCTGGGCAGTGTGTATATGGAGGTCCTGGGCTGTCCAGATGGCAATACCACTCTCTGGACCTCTCTGATGTGGTCCATTATTACGATATGGCTGTTTTGTATTAGTGGGCACTGTGGGTTTTATTGAATTTGCATTTTAAATTGCTTTGACGGTCACTCGGACACCTTTGGTTATGAGACTACAGCTAAATAGAGAAGCAAATAAAATCAGATTTCAGCGCAGGGGGGCACTTTTTGCAGTATTTTCATGATATGCTAGCTAAAGGCCAAGTTACGCTTGATGAGCGAGAGAGAGAGAGAGATGACCGCATTTCCCACTGCATTCCTCCTCGAGAGACATGCTTTGGCCCAGAGAACTCAACTGCAGACCCGGAGAACCCAGCCCGCCGCTCTCCGGTCTCCTTCTCGGGCGCTGCCTTCGAGGCAGATCCTCCTGGCCTTCTAGCTGGGTTGGCCTGGCTGCTGCCGGCGCTGCCAGGCCTCGTGCGGGTCTCCTCCCCGATTCCGCGGGCGAGAAAGCCGCAGCGAGCCCTGCAGGGGGAGCCGCGACGAGGGCTGGAGGTGTGGAGCGGGGAGGCCCGGCGGCGCCTCCTCGGGCCTGGGGAGCCCCGCGCTTACCTTGCCGCTGTCGGCGCTCCGCAGCAGCCCCTTGCCGGGAGGATAGCGGATCTCCACGCCGGGCGCCCGGGCCTCCCTGTCGCCGCTGGGCGAGCTGACCACGGAGCCCGAGATCTCGCTGACGTCGCTGGCCGTCTCGCTGTAGCTGTCGCCGCCGGCGCCGTCGAGCAGGTCGTGGCGGCTGCCGCTGCGCGGGGTGCGCGAGCCCTTGCGGCCCACGCTGTAGGCGTCGAAGTCGATGGTCTTGTTCTCGTAGGCGCCCTCGACCGAGGCGAACATGCCGCCGTACTTCTGCCGGGGCGTCTGCGCCGTGGTGCCCGGCCGGGCCAGGTAGACGGGCAGGTCGTCCTCCGTGTTCCATATCCTCTTCCTCTCGGCCATCCTCGCGCCAAGTGGGCGAGGGCCGCACGCACGGCCCGCGGGGCCCTTCTTCGCACCTTCCCAGGAGAAGCCGCCCGCCTCCCGAGCGCTTCTCTTCCCCTACCCGGGACCGACAACCCGCCCGCACGCCCGGAACACGTGAAATAAAGTACAAAGGACCAGGCGGCGGGGAGGGGGCTGGAGAAGCCGCGGACGAATGGGAAGAGGCGAGCCGAGGCGGCGTCGGCGTCAGCAGGGATTGCAGCGCCGCAGCCCGGCCCGGATCGGAGGCGGAAGGTCGCGCGCAGCAGAAGCGCACGCCGAGGGCCGCGCGGCACGACGCCGGGGTCCCTGACCCTCGGCGTCTCTCCAGGGGAGTGGCTTCCCGGAGCGCACAAGCGCAAGGCGAGGCAACGGGGAGGAGGCGGCGGGCGGCGCAGCCTGTGCGCAAAGGCCCGGCGAGGCCGGCCTGCCTCCAGCCTCCAAGCGGCTGCCAGGCTCCAAGGAGCGGCAGAGGCGGCGCGGCAGCCACCGCTTCTTGTCCCGCTGTGGCTGCCCCGGGCGGGAGGGCCTGGCTCTCTGGCGGAGGAGGCCGGGGGTCGCCGGGAGCCTCGCGGGGAAGGGGCGGCCTGGGCCCGGCCCCGCCCCTGCGCGCCAAGGGAGCTGTCCGTTCAGCACCACGGAGCAGCCGCCGCCGCCGCCGCCGCAGGGGAGGGAAGCGCCGGCAGAGAAAGATGTCTGGGTTGCCCAAAGGCAAGGGCGCGCTTCGGGGGTGGGCAAGCTTGGGTCCCACCAAGGGCGCAAAAGTCACGCCTCTGCAGTCCGGCTCTCCGCGTTCCTCAGGCCGCTTCTCCGCTCTTCTGGGTCGCTGTTAGAAGTGTTAGCGGAGCGCCCAGTAGGGCTTGGAGGGGAGAAAGACGGAGAGAGGCTGCGAGAGTTGCAGGAGGGGGGAAAAAAGTAAGGGAGGAGCAAGAAGGGGAAGCAACCAGCGCAGGAAGGAAGGCAAGACGGACTGATCGAGGAGAACGCGGGGAGGCGAGACAGAGTACATCCGACGCTGATGGCTGCGGAGCAGGAGTGCCAACTTGGCCCCGCGACCATGGGTGCCAGGGGCCATGGGTGCCATGCAGCGTGCATGGCCTTGGCACCGAAATTTGTGGGTGCCCGGCCCCTTCATGGGGAATGCTGCAGAGGAAGTCACTAGCGGAGAACAAGAAGCAAACTGTTCGAGTTTCTGGTCCATGCTCTCCCGGCTTTGGAGGCACGGATACAGATTCTTGCCAATCTGCTTTCTAAACGTGACTCCAGTTCTCCAGACTGTATTCCGCACTAGTCAGAGCTAGCTTCGGGTAGGTGGGAATAGCCAATTTTCTTTCAGTTCTTGATAATCATACAAAAAATGCAGGCATGTGGATGCAACAAATGAGGGGCAAAACGATGTCTTGTTCAAATATTAAATTAATAGTATCCATTGAAAAATTACTTCATGTCAGCCAGTCTTTTGTATTCACAGCAGAAATCAATGCATGCTTAATCAGAAGTCAATCTCATTATGTTCAATTGGGTTTAGCTGCCTTCCCAGGGTCTCTATAAAATTAATCTCAAGACTGAGTATTGGAGGCAACTTATCTTTGTGGGTATGTATGTGTGGACATTGCAAGGCAGCACACAATCCATACTAGGGTAGGATGGCTTGCTTTGAACTATAATTGTTAAGACAACAATGTTTTTCCCCAACTATATATATATATATATAACATTTTGTTTCATTCCATTAATCTGTTGGACATAAATGTGTTGTACATGATCCTTTCCCCCAAGCATTTTTTCCTCACAACAAACCTGCGAGGTAGGCTAGACTGTGACGCTCAGGTTACGAACTCTCTCACCAGGAAGACTTGCCTACAGCCATTCTATTGTCTTTCATCTTGCCCCAAATTCTTGCCCTCTAGTACAACCACACCATAGGTCAGGGGTGCCCAAACCTTTTTCAAAGAGGGTCAGATTTGATGAAGTGAACATGTGCAAGGGCCGACCATCGTTGTTGAGCTTTTTTTTTTTTAGGATTGAAGTTTGCCCCAAAGAACTTTTTAAAAGGGTTTTACCCTGGGACATATACCGGCGGGCCAGATTAGGCCCCCAAAATGGACTTTGAAATACGTTCCAATTTCTGAACATCTCCACCAACACCTTGGGGAAGCATATATTATATTATCTTTTAGGTATTGGATTCGGAGGTGTGCCCATGTTTGAGGAGGCCCTGAACCAGGTGCCTTCTGGGAGCCCCTCTGCCCTGGCCATCCTACTACCCTCCCTCCCTGCTAGCTGGATGGGTGGCAGGCAGGCAGGCGACGGCACAGAGGTTGGCTGGCAGGTGCTACACTGGGCTAGCTAGCTCCTCTGAAGTTCCAGTAGCCTGTCATTTTATTTTATTTTAATTGCTAATCCCAAGGGAGGAGAGCCAAGAAGATCTGCCTATCAGATGCCAGCTCTGAATGGGGCCCTTTGGGTTGAACAGGGTGCCAGATGACTGGCCCTAGCAGTGCCACCAATTCAGTTAAGGTATAGTGGTGCCCCGCTAGACGAATGCCTCGCTAGACGAAAAACTCGCTAGACGAAGGCATTCGTCTAGCGGAAGGCTGCCCTGCTAGACGAAAAAGTCTATGGGGCTGCCTCGCAAGACGGAAATTTTTTGTCTTTTTTTTTTCATTTTGCGGAGCGCGGCTGCCATTGCCGCTCCGCAAGACGAAAAACCCGCTAGACGAAAATTTACGCAGAACGAATTATTTTCGTCTAGCGGGGCACCACTGTATTTTCATTTACTCAGGGATTTTAATGATGTGCATTTTTTGTATTGGAACAATGCTATACTTTAAAAACACTGGGAATAAGTAATATCTGTGTTTCTTAATAGTTGAGCATCATTACTGTTGTTTTAATATGCATTGTAAACTGCTCTGGAATAAATACTTTATTTATTGATGTTTGAAATTTATATCCTGCCTCTCCTCCATCATGGAACCCAAGTGCCATACATATGCTTTCCAGGCAGTCATCACCAGTAAGATGAAGAGCTGTACATACTTACCTTTAAAAAATAATATTAAAAATTGCCTACCTGGTATGAAAGTTGTAGACATTGTGCAACAGGAGGATAGCCAGGAACTACTAAGGAAGGACTAGAAGAAACACAGTGCTGACTTGCATTAGAAACTCTGCCATGGTGTTATACACAACTTTGTAAATAAAGTTAACATCATCTGCATGGAGCCTGAATTCAGAAGTCAAGATGCAACAGATAAAACAATAAGGGTCCCCGTTCTCCAAGGTTCATGGCTCAGCAGAGATCTCGTTCCAAGCTGAAGTCAAGCGTGCATTCACCAAGACTCAGTTTTGCCAATTCAGGTAGCAACCAATTGTTGCAAGAAGAAGAAGAGTTTGGACTTGATATCCCACCTTTCACTCCCTTTAAGGAGTCTCAAAGCGGCTAACAATCTCCTTTCCCTTCCTCCCCCACAATAAACACTTTGTGAGGAGAGTGAGCCTGAGAGACTTCAGAGAAGTGTGACTAGCCCAAGGCCACCCAGCAGCTGCATGTGGAGGAGAGGGGAAGCAAACCTGGTTCACAAGATTACAAGTCTACCACTCTTAACCACTACACCATATAATAACAATACGGTGGGTCAATCATATTGCAGGGTTGGTTTAAAAAATAATAATTCTAGAATAATGCTCCAAATCAGCTAAACATTTTTCTTCAATCTTTAGTCCAAGGTTCTTTACTCTCATATATAATGCTTTTGTAACATACCTGCTTTCCAAGTTGCCCAATAACATTTCCTGCAGAGTATAGACTTACAGATTTTTAAGCAAAAACACATATTTTACTTGTGCTTGTAAGCTGATTCCCCAAACTTTTGAGGCTGATCTAATAAACTTTATTCAAGGCTATTTTTTTTCTTGTGAACAACAGTGCCAATTAGTATTTCAGATTACTTCTCACATTTGTGACAAGAATATCTTTCTTGGCAGATTTGTTACTGTATTATATCCACCACTGCATACATAATTCCATTTTCCATTTTAAATATAAAGTTGGCCAATCCTACTTTTTCCATGTAGGTCATGCCCAATTCAAAGTTGGCAAGTTGCTGGTTTAATAAGTTAATAATAATAATAATAATTTATTTATACCCCACCCACCTGGCTGGGTTTCCCCAGCCACTCTATTAATACCACTGTACTTCTGTCTTTGATGGTGGGGAATGGATATTTCAACAAGTTTTTTTAAAATAAAAAAAAATCACTCCCCTCCCCCAACATCACATGAATTTAACCACTTTTGAGATCATTTCTGACTTATTAGCATGATTGTTGTATGTTTTCTATATTTCTGGACTGGTATTATGAAAATATTTTGGCATTTGATTCTTTACTCTTTTTTTTTTAGGTTATTGCTTTCCGTTTAGCTAGCTTTGTACTTTTTAATGCCTAAGATTTAGCCTGTTCTTTGCAGTTTATCATCATTAGAGTTAAATCTATGTGTAACTAATTAAACCAGATACAAAAAGTTATTTGAATTCATCCAATGAATACTTTGCCACTGCTGCCTCCCAATATCCCATATGGCTATCTTTGCACAATCTTTTGTCAAGAAACATTCCCAATAAGAAATTATTTTATTTTTGTGCTGTTGTAACTTTTCTTAAAGGTGAAGAAGTTGTATCTCTATTACCAATGCTGTAAAAATACGTTCATCAAATTTTTTTCTGTGTCAAACATTGTGTGTCTTCATATTCTAACCCATCCTCATTTTTTTGTTTGATTAGAACTTTTTAAATATACTGTAAATGGTCATTATTGTAAATCCATATAAATGGGGTTATGACCAGGTTTTTCCCTACCCTGGCAGCATTAAGGTGCTCTATTTAACATGTTGTGTTTCTTTGAATGTTTCTTTCAGTAATCATTCTTTCATCCTCAGTTTTTCTAGTTCCAAACCACACAACCTAAACTTCAACTGAGTGTTTTCTCCCCCTCATTGCATCATAGTAGGCTTGTCCAGAATTTTAGTTGTTAATACTCAACATCCCCAGTCAAACACTTTCCAGAAACTAAATTTTGTTTCTGAGATTACAATAATCTCTTTGCGAGCATTTCAGATTTCACAGAACTTCGAGTTCTTCTTCTAACACAGAAGCTGCCTCGATCCGCATGGCCATTCTCTCCTCCTGGTGTCATTTCTTGGTAACGGCCAGTCTTTGTAAGTTGCAGTTAGATGTTAACTTGAAGTTCTCCCTCTTAAAAGGCTAGTAAGTGTTTATAAAGGTGCATCAACATGTTCAAAGCAGTTTCTAGACATACACCACAATAAGACAGATGCTCCATACATATTATGGGGGACGCGGGTGGCACTGTGGTCTAAACCACTGAGCCTCTTGGGCTTGCCGATCAGAAGGTCGGCGGTTTGAATCCCCGCAACGGGGTGAGCTCCCGTTGTTCGGTCCCAGCTCCTGAGAACTTATAATACAGAGCCTTAACTAATTACAGTATTGGCATTTCACAAGGATTGGAAACAAATTCTGAGAACTTCTTTCTCTGAGCAAGCTTCTTCTACAAAGTCAACCTGGAAAGCTAGGAATTTTTGAATAAAAATGATGCCCAAACATAAGTTGCAGTTAGCTTTATCAAACGGAAATCTGAGTTCTTTAATTGGTTCCATTATTGTAGTAGCTTTCATTCTAGACTGAACCAGCACTGCTTCTTTGCACTGAAAGCTCCAGTGCAGATGTCTTTGTGTGAAACGAAGACTGTGTTTTTGAGATCATGCAAATGGGTACAAAAAAGTGGATGACTAACGATAACACTCACAGAGGTAGACATAGTTCAGACTGCTGTCAATAATGGCCCCTGCATTTTTATTCATTGTTTTGTATATAAATATAATAAATAATAATAAATAATTTACTTGTCTCAAAAGTGCACAAAGTTTCTTAGTGTGTGCTGGCTTATATCAGCTTATCAAACAATTCCAGTTTATAGCTATAATTTTATAAAATACCTAGAGGAACCCAAATAGCCCACAGCTTAACATATAAATACAAACAGTTGCAAACTGCATCAAGGAAAAATAAAGAGACTTTGACTTTGAACTGCTTGTACAGTTTTGGAATTTGCACACCAATTCATTGGTTCAATCCAAAGGCCCTTTTCATGCCCTAAGGAAGAGAGAGAACATAGCAGATAGCAAGTAAGTTCATTGTTATGCACAATTTTAAAAATCTTTTAGGCTTCTTTCTTCTAATACAGTATATGTCCAAAGCTGATACTGCAAAAAATGTTCATAGATATTTAAAAGCAATTAATTGGTAAAATAATCTAATTCAAGAACAAATAGATACAGGACTTCATCCTGCACCTTTTTAGCAGTACTCCTGAGACAAGCAAGTTGGACTGGACTAGATGAACCTTTGGGGTTCCTTCCAACTTTACAATTCTATAACATTTGAAAGCTAGCTATACAAACCAAGAGTGCCACATATTACTGTTCAAAAGCAATTCCTTCTAATGTTCTAAAAAAAAAAGTGAAGGGTAAAGGACCCCTGGCAGTTAGGTCCAGTCGCGGACAACTCTGGGGTTGTGGAGCTCATATAACTTTGTTGGCTGAGGGAGCCGGCGTACAGCTTCCGGGTCATGTGGCCAGCATGACTAAGCCGCTTCTGGCGAAACCAGAGCAGCACACGGAAACGCCGCTTACCTTCCCGCTGGAGCGGTACCTATTTATCTACTTGCACTTTGACGTGCTTTCGAACTGCTAGGTTGGCAGGAGCTGGGACCGAACAACAGGAGCTCACCCTGTCGCGGGGATTTGAACTGCTGACCTTCTGATCGGCAAGCCCTCGGCTCTGTGGTTTAACCCACAGCGCCACCCGCGTCCCTAAAGGGATACATATTATGAACCAATTCAGTTGCATTCCCAAACTCTTAGTACAGAATTTATGGATAGCATTGAAGATCTAGAGTTTGGTCATTTTTATTTCTTATTTCAGCCTTTTACGGACGTTCCCAAAAGGAGATCTTCAAAAACCTAACAACAAATTAGCCTTGTAAAAGAAAGTAATAATACCAACCATATATCCTTTCGCTGTAGATTCATCAAGACCACAGGATGAATGCTAATGAGAAAAACAGAAAAAGAAACAAAAACTATAAAGTAAGGTCAAAAAGAAAAGAAGAAAAAGGGAAAAAAAGGATGTAAGATATGCAATATTGATTCAGCAGTATCAAACCTCAGATTGCTAGAACACTATTTTTTTAAAATGCAGAGGGCCATACGATATTGCTTTTCATAATTTCCATATGTTTCCATAAATCAGGAGAAATAAATCCATTCATGAAAATGGTAGCTGTGTTGGTCTGCCATAGTCAAAACAAAATAAAATAAAAAAATTCCTTCCAGTAGCACCTTAGAGACCAACTAAGTTTGTTCTTGGTATGAGCTTTCGTGTGCATGCACACGAAATGGTATCTGAAGAAGTGTGCATGCACACGAAAGCTCATACCAAGAACAAACTTAGTTGGTCTCTAAGGTGCTACTGGAAGGATTTTTTTATTTTATTCCTAAATATTCAATGCTGGCAAAATCCCACTTTACTTCCATCATATTTCTAGTACCACCAATGCCAGTGTCCAACACTTTTTATGGCACCGGCACTCATGCAGCAGAAAGACTGGGCTATTGCAGCACTTATTTCCAAGCATAGATTTTTGATCAGGCTGTAAGGGCACTAAGCCCTGTGGCATTATTTTTAAACTAACAAAGACACATGGAAGTAAAACAGAATGGAACCAGACAAATCTGTCCATTCTAACACTGCAGTATCTTAGGTGTGCCTTATGTGTGTAGGGGGGCCCTCCCAGAATTTTCAAAGGTTGATCATACCCAGAATTTAGACATGGTACTTCCTGGGTCTGAGACCTGTGTGTTGTTGCCCCATCTTGCCCCATACAGAATGGCTTCTTTGTCCCACACAGAAGAGCTGTTTTGCAAAAAGCGTGCAATGTGAGTTCTAGTTCCGCCTATTTTATCCATGACAGGATTGTTGATGTCGCGGTCCAATTCTACCACAATACAGGTAAACTTGTGTCTTTTGCTCATTATATTTGCACAATTGCAGCTTCACATGGACCACCAAAAATAATTAAATGAATGTCACACATGTGAGGAAAGGGAGTGGGAGAGGGGGGGGAGGAAATGGCCAACAATCCCATCAGCTATTGAGAGAGTGGCTGGGTGTAGTTGGAGAGTCACTGGAGTGTGGGGAGAGAGTGGAGGTGCTAGCAGGGAGTTTTGGCGGTGGCTGGAGATAGGAGAAACTTGTGGAGGAGTTGGTTGGAGAGACTGCAGAATGGCCTCAAAATGCAGGGCCTCTGCATCAGCTACTGAAAAACCAAAGAAGCAGATTGTGGTTCCCATGCTGGAAGAGAAGGTGGCTGTGCTGGACTGCTTGAGGGTTGGCGTGTGTGTCATGGCATGCAAATATGGCCAGAATGAATCCAGCATCCATGCCATCAAGGTGGCTGAGAAGAAAATCTGTGGTGCTGTGGCAGCAAGCAAAGGTGATCACAAACATGCCCTAAAAGGAAAGGACAATTATCCCCCTCCTGTCCTGCGTATTGGTGTGAGGAAACTGAGTCACTAATACTCCGACAGTGGTTCCCACTGTTCTTTCAGCAAAAACAGACGTAAACCTCCAGTTTCACAAAAGAAGACTTGGCTCTTTATCTAAAGCCTCTTACGACCTTACCACCAGTGGGGGTCTCCCTCTCATGGATCCCTACTGCTCCAGTTAGCCTCTCCCTCAGGCAACTTTGTGGCTTTCTTGGCTTCACTAGCCCTTTGTATCTCAGAAGTATTTTTGAACTAGCTTCCATTCCTGTCCCCAGAGAAGCTTGGTTCTCTTCCTAATCACACAACTGGAAGAATTGACACACTGCTGGAGCCAACTGACGTGTAAGCACATTAAACTTTATTTATTAACCTGAGAACATGGATTTCACTGGTATCTTAAAGCGCATTACTTTCTTTACGAGACAGAGACTTGATAACGCATTCCATCCCTCCTAACCTAACCTCCCACTTCTCCACTAACTCCCTCTCCACCTTCCCAACTGTCTTCTCCCCCCCCCAACTGACACCTCCTAAGGGTTGTTCCCCTTTTGTCTTCCAACACAATCTAGTTCCGCCTCCCAAAGAACACCTGCCATCATTGGAGGGATATTTTAACCCCTAATGTACCGGAATCCTCAGCAGACACTAATCCGCCACAATTGGCACTTCAACAAAGAGGCCAGGGTGACTAGAGTAACAATTCTGGGCTGGTTCCACAAGTTATTCATTCCAGAGGTGACATGTTCCCTCAACAAGAAACACCTGGAGTTTTAGAGTGTTGCTGCTTGTGGACAATGCTCCTGGACACCCCAAGGCACTCCCCTTTGCACACAGCAAAGAGGAGGTTGTCCCTCTCTCCCCTTCTCCCTCATCCAGCCTGTGGATCAAGGTGGGATTTGCTGCTTCACCTGCTGCTTACACAAAGCTCACCTTCTTCTGGATGATTTGGGAAAACCCGGCCAGATGGGTAGGGTACAAATAATAAAATTATGATGGATACTGATCTGGATCTTAACCTCCTCAACCCCCTCTTGTCCTCATATCATCCACTGAAACATCATCCAGCAAGGGAGAGAAGGAGGGAGACAAGTAAGTACAGCATTTTTAAACAGTTTTTTTTTAGTTGTTCTGGCTTTACGTGATTTTGTGTATACATGTGATAGCCAGGAACATAACCCTCACATAAGATGCGAGTTACCTGGACTTAGGAGAATTCTAATGACAATGTGCATTTTTTCCAAAATAGATTAAA
The DNA here is from genome assembly GCF_009819535.1 of Lacerta agilis. Taxonomy (NCBI): domain Eukaryota; kingdom Metazoa; phylum Chordata; class Lepidosauria; order Squamata; family Lacertidae; genus Lacerta; species Lacerta agilis. Next base: position 11,448,078 of record NC_046320.1, on the reverse strand, counting down.
ATCCTGAAGCTAAAAAGAAATACTGAGGAGTCCAGAATTTACAGTATTGATTGGTTTGAGAATAAACTACCTTTTCCTCAATTTCTTTGAGCTGCCGCTTCTGAAGTTCGATTTTCTCTTCTAGCTCTCGAATTCTCTGGAAGAAACAGGAATATTTTTTTTCAAGGTAAAAAGGCATTTCCTATAGTTTGTCACACAATATCCAGCTTTTACACACTAGAGAGCAGGGGCCGCCAACATGGTGCCCCAGATGTGCCTGGGCTACAATTCCCATTTGCCCCAGTCAGCAGGGCCAATGGCCAGGGATGGTGGGAGTTGGGAGCCCCACAATATTTGGAGGGGGCATCGGGTTGGCTATCCCTAAAATAGAGCAACCAACCACCTGAAAAGATTTGAGATCTGCTTCAAAGCTCTGTACTAGAATTCAAAAGACGAACACAAGAACCTTCTAAACCTAACACATTGGACCAAAACATGACACCTTTTTCCTTGTTACTCTTCCACTGAGCTTTGACCAAAGCATAGGCAAAATAACAGCAGAAGCTTTTGAGTTCTTAGAAAAAACATTTCAAAAAGGAAGCCACTCTAGAAACTGTGTAGTCGGTTAGTTCCTGGATCCCATGGAGTCGAGTGGGAAGAGGAATCCAGTGCAGACCTGGAGGCTAAGCAGAGCTCCCTATCATTCCCAAATATACAGGTGAAACTCGAAAAATTAGAATAGCATGGGAAGGTTCATTCCTTTCAGTAATTCAACTTAAAAGGTGAAATTAATATATGAGATAGACTCATGACATGCAAAGCAAGATATGTCAAGCCTTTATTTGTTATAATTGTGATGATTATGGCGTACAGTGATATGTGACCTTGACAATGACCTTCCATGTCACTTTTGAGGGTGGCATCCACCCACAATTTATCCTAAGTAAAATTGATCTGGGATTGGCACCTACTTTTAACTCATTGGCACCATTAATTTATTTTGCTGTAGCACTTTCTGGATGTTGTCTGAACTGCTATAATACAAAATTGGAGGTTTAGCAAGCAGCTTAAGTAGCTCTTGTGACTCATGTTAATTCCTATTGGATTTACTTTCATTAACAAATCCATGAAAACAATGTGGTAATTTTAGCACAAGGCGGGTTCAAAAGGACTCCCTAAGCTGCTTATAAACTCAGCTTGAAAACCTTTGAAAGGTTCAGTATGATTTACAAGATACGCCTAAGGAAGAGCTCTTTCAAACAACATCATCCTGCAACTAAACACATGGGTCTAGAATAAGAAAAGCAAGAATTGCCAGAATGAGAAATATCTTGCAACTCACAACGGTAAGGAATTCCGCTTTCAGAACAATTGAAGTGGTGCTACTCACCACTCTTAATGAAAACGCTGAAAGGTGCATAGACAAAAAGGCACGTTTATTTGTTATATAAAGGTTATATAATGAAACTGTGAATTAAGATTAAGGTTAGAAATCAAAGATGTTGAACTGCGAGGTTTTGCAAACTGGCTGTTAGTCACGGTCCAGAGTGTTGAAAGACTAGCTTCTTTCATACACAGCAAGTTTCTCTCTCTCACTTTCTAGGTCACATTTGGCACAGCTATTGAAACTTTCCTAGGTTTTACCATGATGGAGGAAGTCGCAGATGTTATTTGCATGTCTGCCCGATCCAAAGAGGGGTGTGTGTGTCTAATTTTTAAAACAAAAGGGATTAATGGATTTGGAGAACCGAGCCCCTTCTCTTTCCTTCCATTACTACACTGTGCTCTATCGCTTGAAACCTTTCTTCAGGCCCAGCTCTGATACCAGAATTGACTCAGGTTAGGCAGAAATGTGCCTAAATGGAAACAACGGCCTACAGGGATGTCAGGTGGGAAAGGTCTCCTCACCCTTTTGTGGTCATAATTATACTGTCTCTCCTTTGAGACATGAGTGGAGCAGATATGGGAACAAGAAATGTGTCTGTTGCTGCCACATCTCATTCAGAGAGATGGAGGGATGAAGGAATAGAGCCTCCATTAGTGAGTTGCAGTAAAAACGTCCCAAGTTAGTTGTGCAATGTCTGTTACCTACAGGTGAAATTCGAAAAATTAGAATATCGTGGAAAAGTCCATTTATGTAAGCAATTGTTTTCATTAGCTACTGGAGTTTAATATATGAGATAGACTCATGACATGCAAAGCGAGATACGTCAAGCCTTTGTTATAATTGTGATGATTATGGCGTACAGCTGATGAAAACCCCCAAGTTGAAATTGTTAATTTGGGGTTCTCATCAGCTGCACGCCATAATCATCACAATTATAACAAATAAAGGCTTGACATATCTCGCTTTGCATATCTCATATATTAGTTTCACCTTTTAAGTTGAATTTCTGAAAGAACCAAACCTTCCCATGATATTCTAATTTTTCGAGTTTCACCTGTATATTTAGAACGCTCTCTTACCTTGAAGCAAGCAGCCATCAAACTTCCTGCACTTCCTCCAGTTTTAGACACAACCCACAGAGGCTTGATTATGGAATATCAAAGCCCTTTTGTATTCCCAACAGCGTATAAGGGCAGAAAATAATTTGACCTCTGTAAGAATGCTGATATATGCAGAATTCATCATGCGAAAGGCAGGACTGGATGAATCCCAAACCGGAATTAAGATTGCGGGAAGAAATATCAACAACCTCAGATATGCAGATGACACAACCTTGGTGGCAGAAAGTGCGGAGGAATTAAAAAACCTCTTAATGAGGGTAAAAGAGAGCGCTTAATATGGTCTGAAGCTCAAGATAAAAAAAAAACTAAGATCATGGCCACAGGTCCCATCACCTCCTGGCAAATAGAAGGGGAAGAAATGGAGGCAGTGAGAGATTTTACTTTCTTGGGCTCCATGATCACTGCAGATGGTGACAGCAGTCACAAAATTAAAAGACGCCTGCTTCTTTGGAGAAAAGCAATGACAAACCTAGACAGCATCTCAAAAGGCAGAGACATCACCTTGCCGACAAAGGTCCTTATAGTTAAAGCTATGGTTTCCCCAGTAGTGATCTATGGAAGTGAGAGCTGGACCATAAAGAAGACTGGTTGCCAAAGAATTGATACTTTTGAATTATGGTGCTGGAGGAGACTCTTGAGAGTCCCAAGAAGATCAAACCAATCAATTCTTAAGGAAATCAGCCCTGAGTGTTCACTGGAAGGACAGATCCTGAAGCTGAGGCTCCAATACTTTGGCCACCTCATGAGAAGAGAAGACTCCCTGGAAAAGACCCTGATTTTGGGAAAGATTGAGGGTACAAGGAGAAGGGGACAACAGAGGACAAGATGGTTGGACAGTGTTCTCGAAGCTACTAACATGAGTTTGACCAAACTGTGGGAGGCAGTGAAAGACAGGAGTGCCTGGCGTGCTCTGGTTCATGGGGTCATGAAGAGTTGGACAAGACTAAACGACTAAACAACAACAAGAAGAAGAATGCTGCCTGTGGCCCCAAGAGCTGTCTGATGTCTCCTCCCTCCCTTTTCAGCATGCACTACCTTCCATCCTCCAATCAATTGTACCTGGTGAAATTTTTGTCATTTATAGCTGTCAGATCACGTGGTAATCACAGACAAATCTCTTCCGCAGGAGAATGGTTAGGTATGTCATTTCACTAATCAGACAGGTATCTAATGTGCAGAACTTTTTCAGACATAGTTTTCTAACTATGGATTGGCTAATAAAAACACTGCAGAGCGAACACTTCTTGTGTCTTCTCCCTCTGGTTTATCAATACCGCACTAGAGCCATTAACACCTGGGACAGATTTGGACTTTGCAAGTCCCGAGAATGGAGCTTTGTGCTTGCACACGGAGCACGTTTAAAACTGGGACATGGGAACCACTTTTCCAGTGATACACAGCGTGTACAACTTAAAGATTCCCTACTGAAACTGGACTTTTGAGAAAAATGTTAGAACATAATAATAATAATAATAATAATAATAATAATAATAATAATAATAATTTTATTTATACCCCGCCCTTCCCAGCCAGAGGACCGGGCTCAGGGCGGCTAACATCAATTAAAATCACAGCAAGAAACATAAAAACGATCAATTTAAAATAACAGATTAAAATACAAATTTAAAAATTCAAGTAAAACTGCAGGTCTCAATTTCAAAAATAACCCACCAATAAAAGATGAAACATAAATATTAAACAGAAACCAACCCAAAGGCCAGGTGGAACAGCTCCGTCTTGCAGGCCCTGCGGAAAGATGCCAAATCCCGCAGGGCCCTGGTCTCTTGTGATAGGCTGTTCCACCAAGACGGGGCCAATATTGAGAAGGCCCTGGCCCTAGTTGAGGCCAACCTAACATCTTTGTTGCTCGGCAGGGTGAAATAAAAGTGGCAGCATAGCCCCAAAGTGGTGTGAGTCAAAGGAGGGACATAGTGTCGGGCACGGAAAGTTCTAGGTTACCTGCTGTGCTTGCTGCAGCAATTCCATGCGCTCATGTAGAATCTGGCAGTCAAATTCACGGCTTTGCCTCAGTATCTGTCTCCGCACCTTTTCCACGGCAGCACACAAGTCCTCCCTCTGGGCCTCATTCAGGGATTCGCCCACTCTCTTCCCTGGCTCCTGCTGCAGAGCAGTATAGAGGGTGGCTTCCAGCTCTTGGATTTTCTAATGCAAAGCAAATCATATTCAAGAGAGACTCATGTTTGAACACAGTGAGCCAACCGCACACAAGACGGCAACAACAGAAAGGGAAGAGAAGCAAAGCTTGCAGGGCATAAGGGCACAATTCAGCAACGCAGAAGCAGCTCCCACATGAGGTAAACAAAGGGAGAATGTCTTGTGTGAAGGGCTCACATGGTGTAGCACTATATCATAATGCTATTATTCAAATTTATGATGTGTCCGCACTTTGCATACTGTGTACAATTCTGGTTGCCGCACATCAAAAAGGAAATTGTAGAGCTTGAAAGGTTTTAGAAAAAGGCAACCAAAATTATTAATGGGCCGAAAGAACTCTGATAGGAGGAAAGGTTACAACATTTGGGCCTTTTAGCTTTGAAAAAAATGGAAACAGAATGATGGCAGCAAGATACAGGCATCCACACAGTGTAGACACTGGATAGAGAAAAGTGTTTCTTCCTCTCTCATAATAAGAGAATCCAAGGCTGAAGGTCGGATGGTTCAGAGTCAACACAGTAGTTCTTCTTCACATGGTACTTAGTTGAACTATGGCATTCCCTAGCACCAGCTGTAGGAATGGCCACCAACTGGGTAGCTTTAAAAAGGGGTGACACAGTTTTATGGAGGGCGAGGCTATCAAGTCAGGGTGCCTGTGTAATACCTTCATACCTGGGAATCACAACTGGTTGTGCTGCTGTGCGCAGGTCCTGCTTTGAGAGCCTCCTATGGGCATCTGGTTGGCTACTGTAAGAACAAGATGTTGGACTACATGGACCTTTGGTCAGAACCCACAGGGATTTTCTTTTATTCTTACCATCACATTCCTCCATAAATGATCACCAAGATCATGGACTAGAAGCACAACTCATGTCCATGAGCAAGTTGTGCCTTCCATACTGCATGCCCAACTCTAGGGAACTTGCTCTCATTAGAGGCAAGGTGGGTACCATCCCTGCAAAGGGTCAGCACCAAATGCAAATGATTTTATTTCAGAAGACCTCTGCACCCCAAATGCTCTTCTGGTGTTTTATTCTTCAGAGTTTTAATTTGTATTTTAATTTTTGCACATTTTTATTATCCAAGTCCCTTTGAGACCCAAGTGGGGTGAAAAGTAGAATATAATTTTCAATCAATCAATCAATCTTTATGATGATGATCACAGATCAGCCACTAAATTACAATCAAACAAATGCAATTCTACAGTTTTCGGTCAGCAAAAGACTGTTAGGAACTAACAGCATGGCAAAGAGCTAGGATAGATCATCACCCAAGCTTTGTAACCTTTACTTATTGGTGGAATTGCTACATCCCATTGATCATTTTGGTTGCCTTTTTAAACACCTGGAGCAAATGTTATTCGCTTTGAAAGAAAACGAAATGCATACTCTGAGCCAGCGAGATAGCAAACAAAATGCTGCTACTGCACGTGCTTCTCTATTTCAGCCTGACTCTGAGCCAAATAACCCCACCAGTAAGCTTTGTGCTTCCACGTTAGTGTAAAAAAGGACACCCACCACATTTGTTTTAATGCCGGGAACCGTTTCTTTAACCAGCTTCATACCCACCCCATTACAGGAGGAAGGGCAAATAGAAACTCTAACAAACTTTGAGTTGGCTCACCAATTTACGAGAAATTTGCAAGGTAGGGTTGGTTCACCCTGCTTTCCAAATACAGTGGTCAAGGGTGGGTTTCTTACTTTTTTTTAACCCTTCCAAAGAAGCTTTGTCAGCCACCATTTAGTGACACCTCACGTTGGCCACACTGCCATCAGCTGTTTCGAGTTTCACCTGTATTTGTCAACACTGTATACAGAGAGGATTCTCTGAAACCAAGGTTTTTGTTCCTCTCAGGATCATAATTGTATGGGTGGAACCTGCCACCAGGCCCATGCAGAGCTTGTCTGAGGCCAAAGTGGCGTCCTGTTAGAATGAAGTTAAAACAAAGAAGCAGCCCGGTCCCTGCTGCCCCCATTTTTAAATGAAAATTGACCGTTCTCTGCCTCTTCTGTTTGGCAGTTGAAACTGAGAGAGCAAGGTTGCCTGGCAGCTTGTAAGAGTTTCTATAAAAGCATTACCCTCGTACTTGGAAAGCCTAGAAATAAACTTGATTTCTGTAGGGCTAGAATCAATGTGACTAGCTTGAGCTGAACTCCAGCAATCGTAGTTTTAAAGAAAGGAGGTAAGAACCCCCCCAAGACTTCCATTGCAAAATCACGACAACAAGACATTTCAAACCTCAAGCGATGTAAGTATTGCAATCCGTTTAAACTTTGCGTATGCTACTTAAAACACCTTAAAAAAACAGTTCTCACCCTTTTTATCTATCTCAGTTAGGCAGTATCTAGGTCCTTCATTTAGCAGAATAGATAGCATACATGTACACATATGAATTTTACTTTCAGCAAACACACAGATTTCCTACCATATAAGCCTGGTCCAGAGCTTGTTTCCTGTAGTCAAGTTCTTCCTCTAAATAACCCTTCTGTTTACTGAACAGGTCCTGAGTAATAAATAATAATAATAATAATAATAATAATAATAATAATAATAATAATAATAATAAATCAGCTTGACTCAAAATGTCACAAGCCTTGGCAGATCAGGTACCCATAGCTAGCTAGTCCACAAAGGCCAAAAACATGCGCCAAGGAGCAGTTAGACAACAATGCTGGATATAGAACTTTCAGCTCAAGAGATATGGATATCAACTAATATCCATACTAAATTCAAGTGGTTTGTACTTTGTAGACTACTCACAGGCAGTTGTGGAAAGAGCACCCAAGAGGTCTGGGAAGGAGAGAAGGGAAAGTCTGGTCCTAAACCTCCGGTGCCTTGTGGGGCGTCTTCGGGAGAAGAAAAGGTTAAGGAGTAAACCCTAGACAAATCTGGAGTGGAATCCCTAAGATGGTTGGATGGCACCTTGTACGCCTCTTTCCGGCAACTCCTGCAGCCAAGCTGGTGCCAAACATATTGCTCTTGCTTTCCTTTGGACCACATCAGGGAGGCCAAGGTCTTGTCACCTGGGCAGCCTAGAACCTCCATACACCCTGTCTAGGCTTGCACCCCAGGGAGGTCACTTCAACACAGCAGCTTGACTTCACCCCCAGAGGCACACTCTCCATCATCTCTCAAGACAGACGGAATGCCTACAACAACAATAAACATTGGAGGGCAGGGGAGAGGAACTCTGCTGTATAGCAAGCAATGACCTGATAAGGAACTGTCCAACCTTGGAATCAGAAAGTAGAAAAAAAATGAGAATGATCAGTACTGTCAAAGCTGCATGGGAGTGCTGATTTAGGGCATAGGGCCTGCTCCTGCACCTGTTAATAGCATTCAGCATCAGGGGTGTAGCAAGGGGGGCGGGGGGCGGGCTGCCCCATGTTCCATAATGGAGGGGGTGACAAATTATCAAGGAACATTTATTTTTGGGGGGGAAATGGGGAATTTTTGGGGGGAATTTTTTTTTTGAAAATGCCTGCTCCAAAGGTCTTATCTTACTATACTAGGGATTATATAGCTATATATGAAATTTCATGCATATCGGTTAATATCTTGACCCTCCTCCACCAAAATAGCTGTTCACTTGGCTGTTTTCCTATGTCACGAAAGCTGAAATTTCAGTTCAGAGAACACTTACTGTTCCCAACCCTAACCCTGTGGAAAGCCATCTAATTAGACTTTAATTTGATTTTGAGATGTTTTTAGGAGGTAATTTAATTATTGTTTGATTTTATACCAATGTTATGTACCTGATGTTAGCCACCCTGAGCCTGACTTGGCCAGGGAGGGTGGGATATAAATAAAAGGTTATTATTATTATTATTACTTGTTGTTATTCCTTTGTAAGAAAATATGAAATAACGTAAAACCATTTTTGCGGGGGTGGGGGAATCAATGGGGGGGATGACAAGAAATTTTCCGCACCGGGTACCACTTGACCTTCCCATGCCTGGGGGGGGGGGAACAACAATTTTTTTGCCCCCGGGTACCAATTTACCTTGCTACGCCCCTGTTCAGCATTTATATTGTCAGAATCAACTTGCTGAAAAACATAGTTCCAGTTACAGGTGGGTAGCCGTGTTGGTCTGCCATAGTCGAAACAAAATAAAAAATTCTTTCCAGTAGCACCTTAGAGACCAACTGAGTTTGTTCTTGGTATGAGCTTTCGTGTGCATGCAAAAAGTCTGAAGAAGTGTGCATGCACACGAAAGCTCATACCAAGAACAAACTCAGTTGGTCTCTAAGGCAGTGTTTTTCAACCACTGTTCCGCGGCACACTAGTGTGCTGCGAGATGTTGCCTGGTGTGCCGAGGGAAAAATTGAAAAATTACTTTATATATAGTCAATATAGGCACAGAGTTAATTTTTTTAACATTTTTTAACATTTTCTAATGGTGGTGTGCCTCGTGATTTTTTTCATGAAACAAGTGTGCCTTTGCCCAAAAAAGGTTGAAAAACACTGCTCTAAGGTGCTACTGGAAAGAATTTTTTATTTTGTTGCTGAAAAACAGTAAGAGTAGGCACAATGCAAATCCAGTTCTTTGGTTTGGACAAAAAAAAAATGTTCAAGGAACCCAGGTGGGTGAGCAACCAGGGGAAAAAAGAACTGCAATCTGGCCCAAACACCACTTAATATCCTCAGAAGTCAGTCTCTAAAAAACAGGCAAAACCTCCTGTCTTCACTTATTTCTGAAACACAATGCTGAATGAAACAGAAGGTGTGGGCAGGTGCTTCACTCACTTACAGAGCCATGCCTTCAGTTTCTGGGCCTATTTAATGCATTTGCCAACTACAAAGCCATGCTCAAGGGAAAATAATGCTCACACGCACAATGCCAGCCATGCAGTCATTTATATCAAGGGGGAGGGAGCCTAACGCAACATGCATCCGTGTTCCTGTTAGTTGCCCAAGCTTAAAAGCTATGAAGTAATGCTTCTCTTACCTTTTCATTTTCCAGGTCAATCATCTTCTGCGTGAGGGCAGCTTCGGTTTCCTCTATTTGCTTTAGCCACTATATAAAAATGATGGGACAGTTTGAGACGGAGCTTACGCCAAACATTAGGTAAGTACAGTAAAGCGCTTCGCCTTAAATTCCATTATATTCTCAATTTTGTACAGAACTATTGATTTGGACACCTGAAAACGATGACTAATTATAATGAGGGAAATCAGAAAGTTACTAAGATTAAATCCAAATAATAACGAGCAGTAGGGGGAGAATCCTCACAAAATATATTCTTGTAATTTAAACGAAGGCTAGCTAACCTAAATAGTTGTGCTAACGAAAATCATAGTGGAGCCTTATTTGCCCCTACGGGTTCCCACGGTTGCGCCCGGTGAGAAAACATGGAAGCAGAAAAGACACCTGAGGCTGCTGGCTTCAGAGAGAGAAAGATTTATTTTCTGCATGCAGAGGTACCTGCAGTGTTCAGACAGCCAAGCAAGTACAAAAAAAAGTCAATTTTCAGACCGTTCTTATAGACAGTTCCCTGGCTCATCTTCCCACCCCAGGAATCTTGTCCTTGTCCATATAAGGAACACTTCCTGTTGTACATTTCCTGTTGTACATATAAGGCAAAAGGACATTTAGCCCTGAGTTGGTTCATGCGCACTTCAGCAAGGCCATCCTATCTCTGACCTAGACAACAGTTCCTCTCTGTGCAAGGTCAGCCTTCTACTGTTATCTCCAGACTCTTAGTCATAGCTTGCCAGAAAGAAGTGCAATGCAGATCAAAGTTCACAGCTTTACAGAGAGGTTTCATAAAGAAAAGCTTAAAAAGTTATTTTATACTTCTGGACTAACAATACATTCAGGTAAATATATACAGGTTAGCTAATTAACCCCTTTCAATACTTTAGAAGATGAAGCCGCACGGGCTCCTGTAGCCAAATGCTACAAGCACATGATTGAGACTGCTACAGATGCTGCCTGTTTCCTGGTTTATATACTTGATTGGAATTGTTTCTTAAAGAGATAGGTACATAATGTTCTAGGCGTGTCCAAACACTTACAGTAGAAACTAACCTATTGTAGAAACTAACCTACTGCTCGTTATTATTATTAGTAGAAACTAACCTACTGTAAGTGTTTGTGCTTGTAGCATTTGGCTACAGGAGCCTGTGCGGCTTCGTCTTCTAAACTATGATTTTCGTTAGCACAACTATTTAGGTTAGCTAGCCTTCGTTTAAATTACAAGAATATATTTTGGGAGGATTCTCCCCCTACTGCTCGTTATTATTTGGATTTAATCTTAGTAACTTTCTGATTTCCCTCTGAGGAAACTGACGGAGTGTCCAGTGAAACGAGGTACAGCCGGCAGCTCGTTAGGGTTTTAGTTTTGAGGTTTTTCATTTAAATAAGTACATAATTTTGCCTTATTTCACTGAGTTGGTTGGGGACCCTCACCTCATTTTCAGTTCGTTTTTAATTATAATGAGGGAGCATTGGCTATATTCAAATATTGCTCGTTCTTCCCAAATTGGGGAAGATGTATGTTTCCCAACAAAGCTACCAGTACAATGAGTTTTGGGGGACCTAACATTGTATGTACTTCATATGTGCTAAAAATCTAAAAGGTTACAAAGTCTTAGGATGAAATAGCAGCACAATGCCAACCCAGGAGAGACCCAAGAGAGGACTAAGCTCTGGCAACAACCATCTGAAATCATGTTTTCGTAATGATATTTCCCCCAAACAGTTTCAGAAGGTATCTCATGGGGGGAAAGGCAATTTCCAAGAGCACTTGAATTTTCATTTGCATTGTAACTGCACTGGCCCTTATAGAGCTCCTTAGAGGTCTAATTGTAGTATATAGACTAAATGTAAGTCAGAATGGCAAATTATGTATCTTTGTGTTCTGGGTTTTATGTAATGTATAGTTGGCAGTATACATCTGCTTACTCTTCTCGTGATTATTGAATATTCCATGCGTCCCCAGAGTGGAAACATTAGTCTTGTAGTCTACCCCAACAAAGCTACAATTTCCAGCACCCTTAACAAACTATAATTCCCAGGATTCCCAGGGGGAAAGCCATGTGCTTTAAAACTATGGTGGTGCTAGAGCTGAAAATGCCTACAAGACATTCGCTGTTTTTGGAAACTCTTGCCCTATTTCAGTTAGCCATGGTGGTGGTGAAGGCAAAATCTTCTGCACATGGCCAGATGCCCTCACTCTTTTAAAACAAACAAACAAACAAAACAAAACACCTACATAACAGTTCTTTTGCTAATTTTTGGTGCCCTCTGCTTGTGATGAAACCTTGTAATATGCAAATCCTCTTTTATTTTATTTATTTAGGAAAGCTTCCAGCTGGTGGATCAGAAAAAAAGGTGCATATAGTAGGATTTCTCTGGACTGGGCTGTCCAGTTGCCCTCATGCTAGCAAATGTAATAGCAAAACGTAAGGAAGAACTTCCTGACAGTGAGAGCTGTTCGGCAGTGGAGTTCGCTGCCAAGGAGTGTGGTGGAGTCTCCTTCTTTGGAGGTCTTTAAGCAGAGGCTTGACAGCCATCTGTCAGGAATGCTTAGATGGTGTTTCCTGCTTGGCAGGGGGTTGGACTGGATGGCCCTTGTGGTCTCTTCCAACTCTATGATTCTATGTTCCAGAAAGTACAATAGACCTACAATGCCTTGACCTGTGGCCAGTAAAAGGGAATTGCTTCAATGACAAATTTAATAAGTGCCATGAGAACCATTCCCTTTTGCGGGCAGGAAATCTGTGCAGACTAGAGATTTTACACTTGTTGAATGTGACATGTGAAAACTGTGCAGGGGGTACAGCTCTGGAACCTCCAAGTAGCCCTATTTTCCAGGGAATCACAAAAACCACCCCAGTGATGGGATGTGAGAGTGATAAATGTCCCTACTTTCACCTGAGGAATGTTGGACGGGATGCAGTGCAACTGTTGTGTACCCAAGTACACAGACTGTACACTCGTTGAGTGGTATATACCCCTACTGACAATCCTGTAAAATGATTTTGTTCATCCCACTAAGTTAACCTTTCTTCTGAGGTACAGTCCTCACTAAAATAAAATACCCCATTAGTCACATACCAATTATTGGGTCAGATCCACACGTCACACAGACAACTCAGTCGGTGGGGACATACCGCTTGCTAAATACTATTAAGTTCCACTAGGAATTTAGCTTGCTGTTCTTACAGAAAGCGTTTTTTAAAAAGGCTTGTACATTCGGGACTTTTATGAGCAGAGCGACAGATTTAAACAGAATTGTGCAGAGAGCACAGCTTTTGTGGAATGGAAGAAATTCATGTCTAAGAGAAGCAATTCTTCACAGAACTCTTACCTTTTCACAGAGAGAAAGTACAGTCCCCGCCTGAATAATCGCAACCTGTTCTTCATTCCTCAAATTCTAAAACACAAGAAGTTCAGTGTATTTTACATTGTAGCACAAATCCATCAAATTAAAATAAGCAGAGTACATGCTACACCATTATAGAGCACACCAACTTCCCTTTCGTTTAAAAAGTTTGGCAAAGGCAAATTGCCGGAAACTGCCAGGAATTGAAACAACCTTAGGAGTATACTGTAAAGTTGTAAATCGTTACTTTTCAGTAGGATCATGTAGGCTGCAATCCTATACGTACTTACCTGGGAGTAAATCCCATTTAACCCAATAGGGCTTACTTCTGAGTAGATATGCATAGGATTGTGCTGCATATGAGCAAAGTGAACTCAGGATTGGGTTGCTAGGCCCCTTGAGAGCCCAACTCTGAGAACTGGGCCTAAGGGAGATCAGGAGGTATCCTGCAGCTCAGAGTGGCAGATGTCAGCAGAGGACAGCATCTACTTATGCCCTAAAGGTAAAGGACCCCTGACAGTTAAGTCCAGTCATAAACGACTCTGGGGTTGCGGCGCTCATCTTGCTTTACTGGCTGAGGGAGCTGACATTTGTCCGCAGTTTTTCCAGATCATGTGGCCAGCATGACTAAGCCGCTTCCGGAAAAACCAGAGCAGCACACGGAAACGCCATTTAGATTCCCGTCAGAGCAGTACCTATTTATCTACTTGCACTTTGACGTGCTTTTGAACTGCTAGGTGGGCAGGAGCTGGGACCGAGCAACGGGAGCTCACCCCATCGCAGGGATTCGAACCGCCGACCTTCTGATCAGCAAGCCCTAGGCTCTGTGGTTTAACCCACAGCGCCACCCGTGTCCCTACTTATGGCCTAGTAGTCCTCAATATTGAAGAGGTAACAAATGGCAAACTCGCTCAAGCCAAACAGGATGTCTGCTCCCTTGTTTCTGGCCCCTCACCCTGACAAAGGAAAAGAAGCTCCAAAATGGATATATTTTTGCAAGCCTTAAAGAACACACAAAAGTCAAAGGGAATGCTCACAAACAATCAAACTGAAAAGCTGCTCCTGGAAAAACTGTTATTGGCTTAGTGGGGTCTCTGCTTCTGCCCTCCAACAGCTGCTTTCTGAAGTGCTGCTTTTCTCAAATAATCCCTTAATTTTCCATCAAAATTGTGGCACAGGATGTCCCAGGGCTGTGGCATGCAAGCAGCATTGAGGCTGTTCCAAGATACACTGTGCCAGACTTTAATTCTGCTTGCATAGTTGAACACTCCAGCCATCTTTCAATTCTTGATCTACCCCAAGCAAAAATCTGGAAACTTTGTTTTCTGTCCTCAGTTTAATTAACATTCCAATCATTGTAAGGTTAGGCATTACAGCACACTCTATAAGGTTAGTCTGTTGTATAACTTTAGGCTTCTGATGGCCATTAATGTAATAATATTCTGATTTACATTATCCCCCCCCCCAATCCTGCTCAATTACATGATAAAAGGTTATAATGCAGAAATCATGTTAACACTTAACATCGTTTCCCAACTTTTGGGGCCTCTCGTCTAAGCATGGTCTCCTGCACTACCTGAGCCAAGAGTGCCAACTTGAATAAAATATTGGGTGGAGCCCAGGTAAGCCCTGCCCCACATAATCAATTACAAGATGTGGCGCACACCCACCATTTGAATGGCAGTACCCATCAACTGGGGGGTGGGGTGGCCCCCTCAAATATTTTATTGGGTGTGCAGAAGGAACCTCAGCCCCTAGGAGTTTGCTCCTATGACCTGAGCTTATCTCATGACGACAACTCTTGCATTCTGGCAGATCAGCACAAGCCAGTGCCCTTTTGATGATAGGAACTGCACAATGATAAAGTAAACAGCCTTTCATAATGGAAAGGGGACGAACAGCTTCAAATACTTGACTAGAGGGCTGCCACTTCATTTGCACATATTAGTAAAGGTAAAAGGACCCCTAACCATTAGGTCCAGTCGTGTCCGACTCTGCAGTTGCGGCGCTCATCTCGTGTTACTGGCTGAGAGAGCTGGTGTACAGCTTCCGGGTCATGTGGCCAGCATGACTAAGCCGCTTCTGGCAAACCAGAACAGTGCACGGAAACACCGTTTACCTTCCCGCCGGAGCGGTACCTATTTATCTACTTGCACTTTGACATGCTTTTGAACTGCTTAGGTGGGCAGGAGGTGGGACCGAGCAACGGGAGCTCACCCCGTCACGGGGATTCGAACCGCCAACCTTCTGACCGGCAAGCCCTAGGCTCTGCGGTTTAACCCACAGCGCCACCTGCGTCCCACTTTGCACATATTAGATACATGCTCTTGGTTCAATTTGCACATATTTTTCAAGAACACAACGGATCTCAGCCTACAGTTCGTGAGCCCTCTGCATCAATTCTACAGTACTCCTGTTCCAACATTTTGGCTGTCTGGCATTAAAACAACTTGAAAAAAATCCAATAGATAAAACCAAAATAACTGAAGCAAAACAAGAACAAAGAATGGGTGGGGTGTTTTATTTGTTTTCATGATGCCAATGGCTTAATATTAACAGCTTCATCTTGAAATAGCATTTCCAATTATATATCTGGAATGCATTTGAAACATACTCAAGCATTTTAAATTTGCATTATAAAATTAAAGCTGTCATGACAGGAGACCCAGTGAGTTGGGGTGGGGTGGGGGAATGCATGAGACCACAGAGTAACACAGAGGCATGTGCTGCCCACCCTCCATTGCGGCATTCCCTGGTGGCATGCTATTACAGATAGTGTCCCTTTCACAAATATGCAATTGGAACTACTTAAATAAATACATTAGCTACCCCATTATCACCAAGGATATCTAGCTTCTTCATAAGTTCAGAAATATTCACATCCTGGAAAAGAAATTTCAACATTTATCTTTTAATCAATAATTATGTCATGTATTTGTGTTAGTTTTTAACTGTTACAAATTCTTTCACATTAACTAGGCTGGAGAAACAACACCATGGAAGACATTCTGACTCCAGAAATTGCAAAAATGCCATCATCTTTTTTAAAAAGGGGAGAGCCTGATTTCCTCTCAATCACAGGAAATTGAGGTAAGAACACTTATCAAAGCTAATAACGAAACAGTACAACGTCAGAAATACTATCGATTATATCATATAGTCTGTTGCTATTTACTCATTAGATTAGACACTGAACATAATATTGAACTGAAATATGTCTTTTCACACCACATCATACCGCTACTAGCAACACTGAATAGCATTAAAGGTTTTTGCTTTTAAATAATCAGGTTTAATGGGCTAGGCAACATTACACCCATTTTCTATTCATAGTCAAGCAAACAATGCTTCATGTAAAACAAAATCAGTGGTAATAAGATGAGATGAGAATAATAAGGTTGGGAATTCATAAGAAGTGTGCAGGAAGATGTGGGAACTGTCTGAGATCTTAGGTGAAATTTCCACAGGGTCAAAGAGACTGATCTCTCCATATAATTACGCATAAGGGTAGGAACTGTATCATAGCTGTCAAGTTTCGGATATGAAAAGAAGGGATCAGCACCCTCACCTGTCCCGGGGACAGTATACAGTTCTCAGGGACACTCCACGCCGCAGTAATCCCCCCAGGCTACAAATTAATTTACACCAGGCTACACGCCATCATCTTTCCCCACCTCAGGGTCTCTTTTCCAGGGAGTCTTCTCTTCTCATGCGATGCTTCAGGATCTGTCCTTCCGGTGAGCAGCCAGGGCTGATGTCCTTCAGAATGGACACCACTCCCATGGCCTGCCTGACACTACTCAGGGTCTCACTAAAATCAACCATCTGAATGGTCCTGGACCGCTCTTATTTTATGATTTCCAAAAATTGAGCTCTGAACTTTTCCTAGTTCATAAAATTATGATTATCTTCCCAGTAACTACCACCCCTCACTTCTGGGCACTTGGAACTTAAGGAAGTGATTTTGCTCAGTGCCCTTTAGAACATCCATTATTCCTTATCTCCCAACTTTGTGCTATATAGCTCATTAGCAATCTGAGTGCCCCTATACACAGGGCCTAAGTGGCATTCTGCCTCCTCGGGACCTGCTGAGAGACGCTGAGGATTAGGGAGAGCAGCTGCTTCCTTTGAAATAAGGGAATTTTAAGGGATATCAAAAATAAGGGAGAGCAGCGGGAAACAGCTTGTAATAAGGGAATTTCCCGCCAAAAAAAGGATACTTGACAGCTATGAACTGCATAGGTTTACAAGGTAGAACTAGATGTCATGGTGGCAGCTACCGGTATGTTTGTTTAAATGGTGCCCACCCCCCAAACAGAAAGCAGAGGGTATCCATCTGATTTTAATTTCAAAGGTGGAATGCAGATGAGGAAGGTTGAACCTGCTCCCCTGTGCCATCTTACCTCCTCCATCGCCCATCACCAAAGCCACTTTCCCCTTAACACAGCTCTGATTCTAGAGGTAAGCAGAGGTCTGGCCGGAGAAGAGGTCCCTCCTCACATCTATGCATCCCCTTTGATGTTTAGACCCCACTTTCTGCTTTGTGCGAACTAACAGGAAAGAGATTTGATCAAACAAATGCCACTGCTGCCATCGCGTCAAGTCTGGGGGCCCACAGACCATCTTGCAGGTGCTGCACAAGAACCAACAAATTTCCATCTACCTTTATTCCCTCGTGGCGACAAAACAGTTGAAGCGCGCTTCCATTGTTTTCAGGGAATGCCGTTATATGGAGGTTAAAGGCTGGCGACCTTCGTTCTCTCTCCTAAGGGAAGATTTTGTTCAAAATAGAATAGGTGTTCATAAAAAAAGATACCAAACTTCTATTCTACAAATCATTCAAGTCAAGTTAAATAAAGAAATCCTGGGTTTTGCTTATGAAAAATGTACCAAAATGCATCACAAGGCCAGTCCTTCCCTGATATGCAATGTAAGATTATTTACTGTTGTAAGAACACGACTTCTTTCAATAAATAAAAAAATTGTCCAGTAGCACCTTAGAGACCAACTAAATTTGTTCTGGGCATAAGCTTCTTTTGTGAAGAAGTGTGCATGCACATGAAAGCTTATACCCAGAACAAATTTAGTTGGTTTCTAAGGTGCTACTGGACAATTTTTATTTATTTATTTTGACTACATCAGAACAACACGGCTACCTGCCTGAATCTAGACATCTTTCAATGTTTTCTTTTAAACATGGAAAATATGTTTTCAAGGTGTGAGGTGAAAAGCTAGCTATCGGTTTAACTCTGTTGCTTAGTAAGGGCAGCAGGTATAGTGATGATGATGCCAATAATAATAATAATAATAATAATAATAATAATAATAATAATAATTTATTTGTACCCTGCCCATCTGGCTGGGTCTCCCCGGCCACTCTGGGCAGCTTCCAACAAATATTAAAATACATTAAAATAGTGGTGACTTGAATGATGGTCAGGGGTGCCGTGGGCAACACTGACCTGTGTCCCTCTTTCCTTCTCTCCTTCCTTGGATCGGATGCCCTCTCACGTCTCTGTCTCCCAAAGGTTTGCACAGCTATTTGTTGCAGCAGCCCTGGCTACAAGCTCCCCAGGCAAATGGTGCCTCTGGGTGTGGCCAGGAGGTGCTTCCCAGGCCCCTGTGGGGCTGTGTGAGGAGGCACCTCTCTTTGGGGCAAGAGGGGGCAGCTCAGAGACCAGGGGTGGCAGCAGCGGCTGCCCAGAGGACTCCCAAGGAGAGGACAGAAGAGAGGAGGCTGAGGAAACACTCTACAAGGGAGGGTGTTCAGAAAGGGGTGAGGGGCTGCCAGCTCTGCAGGCAAGGGGTGACCTAACTGGGCTTCTGAGACCCACAGGGGAGCCGCAGAAAGAATAGAGTTGGTCAAGGGAGCCGTGGACTCAAAAAACGTTGAAAACCTCTGCTTTACACCTTCCTTTGCCTGCAACTTTGTGATAAAGGAAATGCAAGTGTTGATTGAGGAGTGGGGTGGTGGTGCTGGAGGGTGAGACATGCAAACTTGGTTAACTGGTGCTGCTCACAAAGCAGCCAACAAGGTGTGTGTGTGTGTGTGTGTGTGTGTGTGTGTGTGTGTGTGTTTTAACAATCCAACTTCTGAGTTGACACAGGACAATAATGCTCAGATTGGTTCCAATATCCACCCAGTTAAGAGAGACCATGCATTTAACTGAAGCTCGGGCATTGATTTCTGCTTGCAGCGAGTGATCCTTAAGAGAAGCAGACTTGGGAGACCAACCCCCCAATCTCTCCATGCAGAAATGCAACCGGAAAATAATGGCCCAAACAAATTTTTCCATATTGCTTAGTATGCAGCAGAAACAGCTTGAGTGGCGAGACTTCAAATTACAGCAGCAGCCCCCGTGCAAATGGATCACCACCCTTCTCATCCCCACGGGAGTCCTGTTACATCTTCCTTACGTATGCGTTTGCGTGCAATTAAAAAGACAAGGCTGTCATTGCACTGTAGAGCTGCATCACAACCCCGAATTTGCATGGAGTCGGTGGGGTTGGGGGGAGGGGAGCCATAGAGACCGCAGGCTGCACTAGGGCCCTGATCATGACACGGGAGCAAGAAAATTGAGAGGGAGAAAGCGGTGGTTTAAAGCAAGGTTTGAGCAACAGCATGGATGTAGAAACCTGAGAGGGAAATGGCAGTTTTAAACAACTGCAGAGGTTTGAATAACATACTGTGGAATATTTGAGAGCTCTGTGCCCTTTCTCTCTCTCTCTCATGAGGCAGCTGAGGAATGGAAGGGGGAGATGTTTGAGTACATGGAAGAGGGAGAGACACTGAAACGAAAAGAAAAGTGGCTGCTTTAAACAACAGCAAAAGTTTGACTAGAGTGGGGGGTGGAGGAACACAGAAAAGAATAGCAGTTTTAAACAACAGCAGAGGTTTGGCTGGAGAAAAACGGAGAGAGAAAAGCAGCAATTTTAAACAACGGCACAGTAGGGCGACGCACAGCTGCATTTGATGACACTTCAATTCATTCAAGTATCCCAAAGCAGTGGGAATTTAGTTTAAAAATAAGAACTATCTTGTAGAGGCAAAAACACTGCTCATGTTGCAGCAAAGTATTACGTTAACTGGTGGAGCTTTCCCATAATTATCGAGCGGAAACCATCTTTCAGAACATTTTTTCATCAAGATCCACAGCCCAAGCACTTCTGTGTGACACATATGAACCAGACAATGACACCACCAAAGTGTTGCGGAGGAACTGAGGGACCAATATATACACAACTGTGATATATGGCTCTAGTAAATCACCTTTCAACTGACTGCATGGTAACAGTGGCATTACATTGTGACTGCTTAACCACAGGGAATGAAAAAATTGGAAGTCCTTGGGGAATACAGGTAATCAAATATAAAGGTTGCAAGGACTCAGGCCAGGATGAAAATAAACAATTTTTCCTCTATTTTTGTTGTTTAAAGTATGAAACAAATTCCACACACTCGGTACACTTTGACCATAAAACTAAGAAATGACAGCTGATGAAGAATAAACGAAACAGGGCCTTGTCCTGGAGTTAAAAATCATTGCAACTGTAATTTGTTTCATACTTTAAACAACAAAAATAGAGGAAATCAATGTTTATTTTCGTCCTGGCCTGAGTCCTTGCAACCTTTCTATTTGATTACCTACTTAACCACAGGGGCCAGTTTGAATGAGCATAAATTAAATCCACCTAACAGGTTCGTATGAATCACTCGTGTTAAAATGTAAGCATCAACTTTTGGGTTTTGATTTGGTTTTCCAAAAGCATCGTTGGTGTAATTGCAGCATATGCACTAATTACACAGCAGTTTCGAAGGCTCCTCCAGACAACCTATTTACTGGGCGTCCATCCTGATTTGCTTGCACAAAACATGTGGTGGTTAGATTACGTCTGATTTTCATTCTGAACTGCTTGTACATCCACCTGGTGATTATTTGCTGATCCCACACGTTTCAATGCGTATCTATCACTTTCCTAAAGTCTGCTTCTTTTCAAAGTGGATTTATTGCACTAGAGCAGGGGTGGCCAACTCCCAAGAGACTGCGATCTACTCACATAATTAAAAACTGGCAGTGATCTACCCCCTTTTTGGGGTTCAGGGCAAAGTTGTTGAGCTTTTTATAGGAAGGAGGAAGGCCCGTTTTTGGGGGAGTTCGGGTCAAAGTTGTTGAGTTTTTTCAGGGAGGAGGTAAAATGTTGAGCTTTCTTTAGGGGGCCACAGTTGTTCAGCTTCTTTGAGGGGACCGAATGATCTACCAGTGATCTACCGCAGACGTCCAGTGATCTACCAGTAGATCACGATCTACCTGTTGGACATGCCTGCACTAGAGGACAGAGCACTTTGAACAACTTTAGGTGTTCAAATGCATAATTTACATTCTGCATTTAAACCCCTCCCACGAAATAGTGACCGCCTGGAGGCAGCCTCAAATATATCCAGTGCGGTCCACAGATGGGAAGCCCCAGGCCGGGTAAGGCTACCTTTAAACTTTCAGAGAGTAGTTGCTGCAGCAAAGGAGGGTTCCTTATACAGTCTTACCTCTGGTTACGATTGCTTCAGGTTGCGTTCGTCACGGGTTACAAATGCGCCGAACCCGGAAGTACCGGAATGGGTTACTTTCGGGTTCGGTGATTTGCACATGCGTAGAAGCACCGAATCGCATCGCGCACATGCGCAGACATAGCACTTCAGGTTGCGGACCTTTCAGGTTGCGAACGGGGCTCCGGAACAGATCCTGTTTGCAACCAGAGGTACCACTGTACACGCAAATAGATGGTGTTGTTAGGTGGTTTCGGGGGTTTTTTACACTCTGCTTTTCAACCAAAATTATTAAAGGGGTAACGGTTGGAAGAGATAGGAGAGCACAAGCAGTTATGAGGCGAGAGGTGAGCAAAGTGGCACGGATACCAGCAAACACAAAATGGTGAGGGGAAAGAGTAATTTGCACCTGGATGTGTAACAAGAACAGACCCCGAAAAAAATAGGGGTTTCTTTTCATGACATTTCCAACTAACAGACTAATTTGACATCTCACACTGGATCTGTCAAACATGTGAGCATATGAACTCTGGATAGCACCACTCCTTTGACTTATCCTTATTTACTGCATTTATATACCATCTTTTCCCGAGAGGGACTCAAGGTGGTGTACATGAGTCTCACCTCCCCATTTGATCTTCACAACAACCCTGTGAGGTGGGTCAGACTGAGAGACTGTGACTGGCCCAAAACTGCCCAGTGATCTTCAAGGCTGAGTGGGGATTCGAACCTTGGTCTCCCAGCTCATAATCCAACAGTCTAACTATTAGATAGGCGAGCCCATAAAAAAAGGCAAGGATCGGGAACCTGTGGTCCTGCATACTGACTGGAATTAAGAGTTCAACATCTGGAAGGCCATAGGTTTCACCACCCCTCCAGCACTGGGTGTGAGCAAAAGCAAAGAGGGAGGTTAAAAAAAACATATCCGTGTAAACATTGATTTCATTTTCATGTCTATTCCATCCGCAGCTGAATTTCCAAGATGTCAAGGAGGAGTTAATTTTCATGGCTTGTGAAATGAACCTGCGGGGCTGCTGTATCCTCCTGCCAGGCAGCACACTGGCCCATCTATCCCGCAGCTGTTTATTTTGGCTGGAGGTACTTCGTTGCCCTGCTACCAAATAGGATGATAGGACCCTTTATCCTGATTTCAAAAGCCCTCTGCAACACTAGAAGTGTTCAGTTCAGACCTCTGGCAAAAGCATATTATCCTTACTGCCAGTGGCTTTCCAGCTGAAGAGCAGAGGGCAAGAGAGAGAGAGAGAGAGAGAGCCTCTACCCATTTTAGGCTCTGGCCCCAAGCGGCTTGTCCTTGAAGGAGCATGGCCCCCGACAGAAATGGAGGTTTGCCCACCCCCTGCTTTACGAGGTCAAACAAGATTGATATCTAAGTAATATGCAGAACAAAAGCTTTTCCAAAGGGAGGCGGAGGTGGAATGAGGCGGAATGAAGATTGTGCATGCCAAGACATTCAGTAGATAAATTTACAAATAGCCTAATGATCGTGATTTTTGTTAATGACCTTTTAGTTAGGTTTATGCACTGCAAATGGGTATGAAAATGCAACAGTCTTACCCCTCCCGTTACAACTGAGCACATTTTTAAAACAAAAAAATTGTAGCAACAACAGTATCATCCACTCCTTTAACACAATGGAACCAGACTGAATGAATTAATGTGCTAAGAAAATGCAAATTCCTCAGGTAACCATCTTTTTTTTCCTATTTAAGATTCTTTCATTTTAAACTGCTTCGTTGCTTCATTAACAGATTTATGTAAATTATTTTTTTCCCCATAAAATAAGAGAAGTTCTGTAGAAATTTCCCTTTTTAAAACTAAGTAAACTTAAGAAAAAAATATTAAGATGAAGGATGTGTCACAGCCTAAGGTTTGATTTCATGCAGAATGCACAGAGGTGTGTTAATTAAAATAATGCCAGCTGGGAGTTGGTAGAATGTGTATCAGATAATGTCACATGCAAGAAAGGAGCAGTCATGGAAATGAAACAAACAAAAAGACAGAAACACAGAAAAAAAAATTTATTGGCCAGAACAAACTATATGTAATATACATATTGTCTATGTTACAGTTTTGCAAAATTAGTGAGCATGCTCTCCAAAACTACATTAAGCCAGAGGCATCATAATTATTGCCCCAATGCCACGGCAGATTTCAGAAAATCCAGTTAGTTTTCCCTTACACATGCAATGGATGCTAATGGATGTCATATGTATTTCAGCTTGGGTTCAAAGACAAGTTCTGCTCCATTTGTGAGTTTACAACTCAGAGAATCTCTTACTTCCAGTTCAAGGATTCGGAACTCCAGCAGCTCATTCTGGTCTTTGGCATCCTGCATCTCATTCTTCAGAAGATCTTCTTCTAGTTCTATCTTGTAGATCTAAGAGAAAAGTAGCATGCGGCTATGAGCCATGGGAGAAGTAGAATACATTCCTGCAAACATCTTTATAGCATGCAAAAGAAATGAAAGGCACGGGGGGGGGAGCCTCTTAATGAAATGCAAGTGTGGATTCTATCGTTTAAAAAAAGGTAAAGGGGCCCCTGAGCATTAGGTCCAGTCGTGTCCAACTCTGGGGTTACGGCGCTCATCTCGCTCTATAGGCCAAGGAAGCTGGCGTTTGTCCACAGACAGCTTCCGGGTCATGTGGCCAGCATGACAAAGCCGCTTCTGGCGAACCAGAGCAGCGCACGGAAACGCCGTTTACCTTCCCGCTGGAGTGGTACCTATTTATCTACTTGCACTTTGACGTGCTTTCGAACTGCTAGGTGGCCAAGAGCTGGGACCGAGCAACGGGAGCTCACCCCGTCACAGGGATTCTATCATACACAGTTCTAAAAAGTCACTAGTGTGGGCTTGCAAATTTGGGTCTTCACTTAGGCTGAGCATGACAATAGCTATTAAGAGAAATGAGCACAGTATGACAGGGGGATTCCATGCCTGTTCAGCAGCATTTGGCAAATAGATTCACGGAATGGTAAGAGTTCGTCTAGTCCAGCCTCATGCAATGCAGCAATCTCAACTAAAGAACCCTGATTTTTGGCCACCCAACCTCTAACCATAGAATCCTAGAGTTGGAAGAGACCACAAGGGCCATCCAGTCCAACCCCCTGCCAAGCAGGAAACACCATCAAAGCATTCCTGACAGATGGCGAATCAAAAACCTCTAAGGAAGGAGAGGCCATCACCTTGCAAGCGAGTCTGTTCCCCTGTCAAACAGCTGTTACCCCCAGAAAGTTCTTCCTGGCGTTTAATTGGAAAAACACGGGGCATTGTGGTTATGGATTTTGCAGAGTCACTAAACATGTTGAAATACAACTATTGGCTCTCCATGAAAGTCAAATTTGGTGCAATACACGTGCTGATTCTTTTCGCCATAGAGTGAGATGTATTGTGCCAACAATAGTCATTAGGGGCTTGTTTTGGCTCTAGGCACATTTCAATACCCCCCATGTACAGATGGAGGCAGGCACCTCTCCCCACCCAGCACAATTCCACAGGGAAGGGCTGCACATTACAATGGACTGCCACTTCCTGGAAGCCCCTTTAAAGGTATTTTTTAAACCATGTTTAGAGCAGCTTAAAATGTTAAAAATGCCAAAAGGAATAAAGAGGCAGTCTTAGGACAACCTTGTAAGCCTTTCTGTAAAATGTGTGCATTTTAAAGGTTTTTGCTCTTTAAAAAAAGTCAGCCCATGAATGCCCCTTGTAAGGAACGCATGGAGATTTGTTTTAGAATGGGAATGGGATCCAGGAAACTTCAAGATGGTTAGCTTAACATCAGTCCCGGGTAAATTGGTGGAAAGCATGCTTAAAAATAAAATTATAAAGAATATAGAAGAACAAGGCCAAAGTGGTATTTGCAAAGGTAAGTCCTGTCTCAGTAAAGTTTTAGGATGATCAAGCAAGATATTCCACATTTGTACTTTCAAAAAGCTTTTGACAAAGTCCCTCACCAAAGACTCCCAAGTAAACATAGCAGTTTTGAGCTAACAGCAAAGGTCCTCTTATGGATCAGGTATTGGGAAGCAGGCATTGGGACTAATCGGACAGTTCTTACAATGGGTGGATGCAGGAAGTGAAGTTCCTGAGGATCTGTATTGGGACAGATGCTTTTAAACTTATTCACAAATAGGAGTTAGGAATGAGCCATCAAAAAGCAAGCGGATGGAAGAGAGAAAACCAGTTCATGGTCAGGATGGGTATATGCAAACTCTGTGGTGAGAAACAGTGAGTCACTGAATATGAGCGGCCAAGTGATCTACCAGAGAGGGCTACTGTCTTCATATCTTGCTTGCCTACTTCCAACAAGAAATGAACCTGATCAGGAGAGCTTTAAAACAAATCCTGAGGGGGGCGGAGACAATACTACAGACAACAGAGAAACACCTGGTACTGGGGATAATTGCTTCATTGGTGCACAGGAAACTGAGGTGGTGCTCCAGAAGGAGGGAGCTGCAGCCCAATATAGGAAAAGAGGTGGTAAGGGAACATTTAGCTACTTTAAAAGAATTCAAATCTCCAGGGCCTGGTGAGCTGCATCAAAGGGTACTAAAGGATCTTGCAGATGTAATCTCAGAAGCTCTGTCTATAATCTTTAAGAATTCTTGGAGAATAGGTGAGGTCCCTGAAGACTAGAGGTGGGCAAATGTTGTCCCCATCTTCAAAAGGGGGGGGGGAGAAGACCCAGGTAACCAGTGACCTATGAACTTGACGTCAATACCTGGAAAGGTCCTAGAACAGATCATTCAAGCAGTCAGTCTGTGAGCACTAAGAAAAAGATGCTGTGATTACCAAAATCCAGCATGGGTTTCTGAAAAATAAGTCATGCCAGATTAATCTCATTTCTTGTTTGACGGAGTTACAAGCTTGGTGGATTAGGGGAATGCCGTGAACATAGAGTATCTTGATTTCAGTAAGGCTTTGGACAAAGTCCCCCATGATATTCTTGTGAGGAAGCGGTGAAATGTTAGTTGAACAAGCTGTTAGGTGGATTTTCAGCTGGTTGACTGACTGAACCCAAAGAGTTTTATCGTTAAAACAATCCAGTTATCCTCTCCCTTACTGCCTACTACAGGCTATATATAATTTTTTTTCCTGAAGTCTCTTAATAGTTTCATTTTGGCTAGTGAAACCCAGCTTCTTTGAGGAACGGGCAGGACAGGAATTTAATAAACAAAAGCAGTGTTTGTATTAATCACACACTTTTAGAAAACAAAATTATCAATGTAAAAGCTTGAGTTTCTCAGCACACAGGATGTTGTTGTAATCAGTTCAGGAAATACTGAAGGCACCATTCCCTTCACCCACCTTTTCTAGCAGTTCTTGGTTTGTCCTGATAAGCCCCTGTTTTTCTTCTATCCATTTAGAGTCCTGCAAAGAATTTTTAGAATTATAATGTATTTCACTTATGTTTAAAAATTATAGACACTGCAACTTATCAATGACCAAGACATTTACTAAATAATAAAAAAGCATGCAAAACAACCGACAAATAAAAGTAGAACTCAAAATCAAGGTACAGGTAGGTGGCTGTGTTGGTCTGCCATAGTCAAAACAAAATAAAAAATAAAAAAATTCCTTCCAGTAGCACCTTAGAGATCAACTAAGTTTGTTCTTGGTATGAGCTTTCGTGTGGTATCTGAAGAAGTGTGCATGCACACGAAAGCTCATACCAAGAACAAACTTAGTTGGTCTCTAAGGTGCTACTGGAAGGAATTCTTTTATTTTTTGTTTCAAAATCAAGAGATTTGAATTTATCTGGGTGAATAGAAGTTATTGCCCAGCATCAAAACAGCAAAATTGGCTTCAAGTGTACCACTCTAGGGAATCTTACTGCACTGCCTGGGTTGCCAAAAAAGCCCTGCCCTTCAGTTTGCCCACTGAAACAAACCTCTAGTCTAATGGAGGTGGCATTTGTAGAAAGGCATTATAGTGTGGGCAAGCAGGTATGGGAGAAGATGCTCTTTTAAGTCCTTGGGTCCCAAGCCAATTAGGTACTTAAAGTTAAGTAGTAGCTACTAGCTTTGAACTGGGCCTAGAAATGAATATGCAATCAGTGAAGAGATATAATACACAATGTGAGCAATGCCCATCAAAACTCTTGACTGCTGCATTCTGCATTAACTGAAGCTTCTGAGCCTTTTTCAGAGGAAACCCTGTGTATAAAAGCATTGGAGTAACCCAGACTGGATGTTGCCAGAGCATGGATAATCATGGCCATGGATAATCTGCCTATGAAAGGTGGTCACTGACACTTCAGCCCAAACTGGCGAAAGGTACTACTGTGTGCTACAGAGGTCACCTGGGCTTAGATTGAGGGCCGTTACCAAGGTGTGGATCTGTTTCTTAAGCGATAGTGCAACTTCATCCAGAACTGACTATCATCTCCCTGAACTGGAGAACCATCTACTCACAGGACAGTTCATTGTCTCTCATCCAGGACATTACTGAAATCAAACATGTAGTTCAGCTCTTCCACAGCCTCATATAATACAGTACTGGCTTTAAATGATAGTTCATAAGTAACACCTACCCTTCACGCAGAGGTACAGATTCTCAGCTAAATGTCCCACAGAGGACCGTAAGGTCCATGAATAATAATAGCTTAAGGGTCCCGAGCCCTAAAGCAGCCAGATTATCCTCCACCAGGGCCAGGGCCTTTTCAGTGACGGCTCCGACCTGGTGGAATGCTCTGTCCCACGAGACTAGGGCCCTGCAGGACTTGATCTCCTTCCACAGGGACTGTAAGACAGAACTATTCCGCCTGGCCTTCAATTTGAATTAGCCTGATCCTCTATTCCCTTTTCCCTTTCCTCTTCTATGAAGAAACCCTTTCTGGGACTCCACATTTAAATTCTTCCCTGGTCTCCTTCTGGCCATAGTAGGACCAACTTGGTCAGTAAACCCTGGTGATCATTTGCTGTCTACTGACTGGGTTCCCCCACCCCCCAAAAAATTACTCCTGAATTTTTGAATCTTATTGATATTGATGCTGCATTTTATGCTGTTTTAAGTCACATTTTAATCAATGTTTTATATTTGCTGTTAGATGCCCTGAGCCCTGTTTTTAAACCGGGAAGGGTGGGGTATAAATAAAAAATTATTATTATTATTAAATTGCAGCTGCAGTCGTTCAGAGCAGGGCAGGCAGGAACATGCTCACATACTTAAGAGTGCTACCAAATATTTGATATATGAGTCAATCACCTATCTCGTACGACCCTTCTGGGGGGGGGAAACCCACCCCACCCTCCCACTATATATAAGGGTCTGGTGACCTCTGTTTCAGTGTATCTGAAGAAGTGTGCATGCACACGAAAGCTCATACCCAGAACAAACTTGGTTGGTCTCTAAGGTGCTACTGGACAATTTTTTTTAATTTATTTCATATATGCTGTTAAGACTACCTAATTAAGTCTGAGCTTAGGCAAGCTGCCTAACGGTTTGTGTCAGCCACTGACAATATGAGGGTGACAAGACCAGTCTATCTTATTTTGTTTACAGAGATGATGTGTGCAAAGTACTTAGGAAAAGCACTAAGTGATTTCATGATAGGGAGGAACATTCCTATTTTTAAAGAGACGGGGGCAATCTGGAGCATTTTAAATCTCTCCTCAAATAAGTGAATAAAGACAACTGCTTGCCAATTCAGGCGAAAAGCAGCCATTTCGTTGCTGATAAAATAACACGGCTAGCTCTGCTGCAAAACAACCATTTTACTAAAAATAAATAAATTACATCATGCATGAGAAAACTTCACGAGTTGCAAAACCAAATTTATTTTGAAGAACCGCTTATTAACAGTTTCACTTTAGTACTGAACTAATTAGTAAACACACCATGCCCCAAGAAGAAAAAGTGTGTTTTGTGTTTTCCTAGAACTTCAAGAGACATTCACAACTGTGGAACATTCGGTAGCTTAACACAGTAGTACATAACGAAAAGGTTAGCAGTAAAACAGAGCTCAGAGTGGCCCCTAAGCCCCACAGAGAGAATGATTTGGTTCCAATGGAAATGTGTAGCAGCAAACTGAATGCCGGTACAGTTACTTCTCCCCGTGTTTCAGGAGAGACACTCCCTTTTTTATTTTCAAAAGTGGAGCTTGTGTACATTTGTGAGGTTTTTTTAAATCCTTCTCTGTTACCTTATGGACAAAATAAAATGATTTTAAAAAAAAAGCTGTACTGTTCTGGGAATTGTGGAGAGGTGCTTCTCAGTGACATTAGACACATCCACCTACTGAGTTATACACAGCTGACCCCTGCCGTAAAGGAGCAAAACTGGGTCCCAGCCATTTCTTATATGTTAATGGTTTAATTATATGGCATGTACCATTTGGCCACAAAAAATTATATGCCATGTACCATTTGGCCACAAACATGGCATCCCTATGCTTATAAAGGTAAGAAGACCAAGGAATCTGAACCAAAACCATCTTAGTTTCTGTTAGGAAATATGCAAGTTTGAGTCTTGCCTCCCCAAATGCAGCACAGCTGAGCCAGGATCAGTAAGAGTGCTTCGATCCTGACACCGTCTCTTTTAAGCTGTGGTTCTGAATGTCAGCACAAGAATGGAAGCCACCAAAATGTGTGGCAGGTGCTGCCTTCCCTTCCAAGGTAATGGAAAACAGAATCTCTAATGGACAGATATCTCTTTTATGTGATTGTAACTGTGGATCACCTGAATCGCTGCATCACATTCTCCTTAGCCGTCCTCATTATTCCTCGCTCAGGAGTAAGTTACTTGCTCCATTTCTAGTGGGATGCACGGGTGATGCCAAAGAAACCAAACTGAGATTTCTATTGAACGACGAAGATCCATTTAGATCACGAACTGTTGCCAAATACCTGAACAGAGTCTTAGCTCTAAAGAAGGAAAAGGGCTCTGGTATGGTCAGGAGAACCCCGCTAATCTAGTCTGTGCTTTTATTTAGTAACGAGCAGAGGGCTCAGCCTCTGTCGAAGGTTTTAAATATTATATGTGTTTTGGAATTGTGTTTTTATGTGTTGGGCCAATGGCCGTAAAACTTACTTACTGTGGCAGGTGCACAGCAGTGGCCAAGGCCTCTCTAGGAACACTCCCCTTCCCCAAGAGCCAGGGCACTTGACCCCCTACTTCTCATTACTTTCCAGAGATAGAAGGCAGTGGAGAAGTCCTATTCCAAGCCAGAGAGGACCCATGTGCTGCCATGCATGCATGATTGCAGGCTATACTCTGGGTACTTCGGCATCAAAAATAATGACCCTTTCCATGACACAGCAAACCAACCTGGAAGTGCTGTACAACTGCAGTAGTGCCTAATACCTCCTTAGGCTCACTGGCCTTCCCGACACGGGTCTGACCCACATGGCCCCCCTGTCTCTAGCAAAGGGTACAACGTGAGGGGGGATGGGAGGGGTGCTGAGCACTAGTAGGCCATTGTGGGTCCACAAACTCCCAAATGGGGCTGAATAAAATGGACCCCACAAATCTAGTGTGCAGACTTTGTAAAATTATCTCCCCCATCACTAAATAAAAACTGTGCATGCCACATTTTGAGGTTCCTTATGCAAAATGAAGAGCTATAGTTTTTACTTGAGTTACAGAAAAAAAACTTCCTAAGGAATCTTCTATATCTGTGATCTGTTGTTACTAAGAAATTTTGAATTGTCTTAAGCTTGTATGTCGTACCCTTTCTATGATACAGAATCTTCCTGTTTTCTTTGACAAAGGAATACTGTGTGCTGTTTGCAAACATGGGGTCATTCGCCTGCTCACAAAAACAGACAACACAAAACAAACACAAATGCTTTGAGCAAGTGCCTAAACTACTACATCATGGAGATGGAAAATACATAGCTGACATCATCAGTCGAAGTTCTCTTCTGTAAGGGTCTTGCTGGGAATCTTCAAGATGCTATTTGACTGCATTAGGAAGGATATCAACCTTAATGTGTTTTTATTATTTCACTACATTTAAGGCCTCCTCTCCAGTACATATAATTCCATTCAATACAATTGTTTTCCCCATTTCGTCAACTTTTCCAGGGGTAGAACAGCAGCTATTGTGCATCAAACACAGAAATGTACCAGGAAGCAATGAAGATGATAAGAGCAGCACTGCATGCAGAAGAGAGAATGAACTGACGGAAAGTATGAAGAGAGTCTTTTACCTGTCCTCTCTCAACCAGAGCTCTCTCCAAGTCTTCAATTTTTGCTTGGCACCTGAGAAGATCAGCTTGCAGTTGTTCACGTGTCTGAATAGAGAGTATGAAGAATACTTCACTGATAGCACGGTAACAACTGGGATATAGGAAGTTCTACTATATTCTGCCTTTGTGCACAATTAATCATTGCAAAACTCAGCATTTCCAGTTGGATTTATGTAATGAAATCAGTAACCGTTTTGAAAGCAGTAGTGGGGGCCAACTACGTTGACACTCCGTAAATACTATGTTGGGTTTGGCAGTAAGAGGGTGTTTTAGATGAAATTCCTGCATTGCAGGGGGTTGGACTAGATGACCCTTGGGGTCCCTTCCAACTCTACAATTCTTTGATGGAAAAAGAATTATGGAGAATAAAATTTGTCCAGTCTGGCTTAAAGGGAATGTCCATAAAGTGTGTTATCAAGCTGACAAGACACTCTGCCTTAAAACAAGCTTCGAAGTAAAATGGGAAAGGGTTCAAATTACCAAGGAATAGTGTTGCTGCCCAAATCAGATTAACCTGATTTCTGGCGATGGGCTTTGTGTTCCACCTAGGAGGAACCCAGCATTTCAGCACCAGGACTTACTGGAACATTTCTAAGCTCCACACAAAAAAATGTTTCCAAGGCAAATGCCCATACCAACTAACAGCGACTATATTCCAAAGGTAAAATTTTAGAAGAAAGTAAAGAGTGCTTTTAATAAAAATCAGGCACCATGCATTCAGACAAAGCAAAGTAGTTAAACAGGCAAAGCCTAGGCATTTAAAAACTGAATATATGTCAAATTAACTGAAAGAACCTGTGTTATTTTATTTTTTTGCAAAGCCACATTAAAAAAATTTTTTACCCTTGCTTCTCTTTCTGCATCCTGGGTTCCCCCAACCTGTTCCTGGAGCAATGCATATGCTCTTTGCAAAGCTTGATATTCTCTGGTTAGCTGACAGAACCGCAAGTCAGCTTCTTCTTTAGGGGTGCTCTTTAAAGAAATGTTAAAAAAAATATTACCGTCATCATTCTAAAAGAGGAAGAACTCTGTAAATAAACGAATTATAGTAGACATGCCATTCTAGTCTTTTTACACTTTCTTGCCATGTCCTGAAATTGCAAACATTAAGATATTTTGGGTGATGACTGAAACACAAACTTAGCTATAGTTTCCATACATTAAATATTGTAAAAGGTCAACATAATGAAGTCCCAGCCTTTTTAAAAATCTGATTTATAAAAGGGTCAAGGCCTTGCTGTGAACATGAAAATGTTGCTTATGTGTTTGTTAGATTTATATCCCACTCTTCCTAAAATGATAGTGTCTCTGGCCCTTCCCTTTATCCTACAGGGTAGAATTGGCTGGGAAAGGGTGATGCCCAGTGAGTTTCATGGCTGGGTGGGGACTGGAACATGGTCTCCCCAATCCAACTTTGACACCAGCTGCCACAAACACCACACCGGATCTCTCCCCTACACTTGTGCTTCCAATCTCTTTCATTACTACATTGGTAATAGCAATCTTTATTTCCTATAACAGGGATGTGGGTGGCGCTGTGGTCTAAACCACTGAGCCTCTTGGGCTTGCCGATCAGAAGGTTGGCAGTTTGAATCCCTGCGACGGGGTGAGCTCCCATTGCTCGGTCCCAGCTCCTACCCACTTAGCAGTTCGAAAGCATGTCAAAGTGCAAGTAGATAAATAGGTACCGCTCCGGTGGGAAAGTAAACAGCATTTCCGTGTGCTGCTCTGGTTTTGCCAGAAGCGGCTTAGTCATGCTGGCCACATGACCCGGAAAAAATGCCTGCGGACAAACGCCGGCTCCCTTGGCCAGTAAAGTGAGATGAGCACCATAACCCCAGAGTCGTACGCGACTGGACTTAACGGTCAGGGATCCCTTTACCTTTTTTTTTTTTTACTTTTATTTCCTATAATGTGTCCTCCCTGTCTCTTCTTCTGACATAATGATTCTTAATGATAATATAAACGGAAAGAATACCCACACTCTCACCAACAGTTGCAATGATAAAAGCTGTGGCGCAGGTTGTGAGAGGGACCGGAGCTTACTGTGGGAAAGCCCATGCCTCCCAAGTATCTACATACCATCCAATAACAAAATATTAAAACATAACATAAATACAACAGGAAAACCACCAGCAGAATAAAGCCAGATTTATATCCAGCAATGGAAAACTACAGCAAGCACAAGAGATTTAATGTATTTTTAATCTCCTGTTGGAAGCCGCCCAGAGTGTCTGGGGAGACCCAGCCAGATGGGCAGGGTATAAAGAATAAATTATCATCATCATCATTTAAAAAGCACTAGAAATATAAAAATGGGGGGATCCACTGGATGCAGAAAAGAGCAAAATATAGGTGCCGGGGAGCTTCTCTGTGGAGTCACTGCTGAAAAGGCTGGTAGTTACCAGCCAAACCTCATTTGTTGGGGCAACTGGAAAAGTCCCTCAGTGTATACTGGAAGAGCGAAGCCTTCAAGTAACCTGGGCTCATGCTGTTTAGGGTATGACGCAAGGATGGGTTGCAACTATCATCATCCCTGACCATTGGCCATGCTGGCTAAAGCGTATGAGAGTTGTGGTTGAATACTACTCAGATAGCAGTTCCCCATCCCTCTTTGAAGATGAATAAAGTAAAGGTAAAGGGACTCCTGACCATTAGGTCCAGTCGTGTCCGACTCTGGGGTTGCGGCGCACATCTCGCATTACTGGCCGAGGGCGCCAGCGTACAGCTTCCGGGTCATGTGGCCAGCATGACTAATCCGCTTCTGGCGAACCAGAGCAGCGCACGGAAACGCCATTTACCTTCCCGCCGGAGCGGTACCTATTTATCTACTTGCACTGGCATGCTTTTGAACTGCTAGGTTGACAGGAGCTGGCACCGAGTAACGGGAGGTCAACCTGTCGTGGGGATTCGAACCCCCGACGTTCTGGTCAGCAAGCCCTAGGCTCTGTGGTTTAACCCACAGCGCCACCCGCGTCCCTGTTTTAAAGATGAATACCAGCTCTTTAAATTGGATCCTGAAATTGACTGGAAGCAGATGGCTCCCTAGTATGCACCAACTAAAGTTTCCAGACCATTTTCAAAGGCAGCCCCACAAGCAACAGTAATCCAAACAAGAGGCTACCAGAGCAAAGCTATCCCAGTCCAGATAAGGCAACAGCTGGTATATCAGCCATAGAGGATAAAAGTGCTCTGAGCCTCTGGCTTAGTGACAAGTGCTGGATCCAAGAGCATCCCTAAAACATGGGCACAGCCCTTTAGGGCAGGTGGGGAATCACTGGCCTTCAGCACTTCTGGAGCCCCCCTGAAGCATATTTGGAACTGGCCATCAGCCTCTCCTCAGCCCTCTTGGTCTTTCATCCCCCCATTCTGGCTGAAGAGAGAGGAGGAGGGAGGACAAGAAGAGGGACTGGTCGCTGTGTTCCTTTCTCCAGCAGCTTGCTTTTCTGTGGACTCAGTTTATATCCCATATGAAGTGTACCAACTTCATGGCAACACATTTACCATTGGGACCATGTCCTTCCAATTGCTCTGAGTCTGGGAGAGACAGATGCATGTGACAGGAGTGAGCCAGCAGTAAACCCCACTGAGCAAGTTGGGGGTCAACTCTTTATTAGCAAAAACACGATCTGCACATGAGCGTCAGGCTTCGTAAGCACAGCAACTCATCTCTGGCAGGTCTTGCCCCTATGAGGCAGTTGCTGAGACTGAAGGTCCTAATCTCCCCACAGCTGCCTAAGTCCTCTCCTCTTCAGGGTTTTCCCCAAACAATCTTGAGACTGCACCTATGTGAAGCTAACTTCTCCTCTGCCCTCTTCATGCCGCTCCTGGTTCTGGGAGACCAGCGGGGAGGGGAGCTTATTGCCACAGGAGGGACACTCATGCCTCTTCACTCATTTCTGCCTTTTGGCCTCCCTCCTCTCCTGCTTCAGCTTCTGCCTCTGGTTTGGGACTTCGTCTCACACACTCCCCACAATCTCTTCTCCCCCTTCTCCCACCAGGCTCTGAGCCCTTTCCCCAGCTGGTGCCTCCCACCAATCCTCTGCATCCAACCAATCCATGACAGTATGCAATATCAAAGTCACAGGCACTTACATCTTCCAAGTCTTCTTCTGGCGTAGCTGGAGTCCTGTCCGTTTTATCTGTATTATAGGAAGTTACCGATGATGTTTCTGAATCCACTGATTCTTCGTCAAATCCAAAAAATGTCTCCACAACATGCCTCTGAAACAAGACCAATGTATTTTGTTATAGACAAGCAAGTTATTCAAAGAGCTGTATCAAATGGCCTTTATTTCTGTCTTTAAAGAAGGTGACAACAATCGGAGGCCAAAGGAGTCCCACCTGGTCCTCAGCATAGCATCAAAATATCTATCCACAAACTATGCACCTCGGCCACAGTCTCTCAAGCAAAGGCATAGGGAAATATTTTTCATGTCCTCTTCCACAATGTGATCAGCAACAATCCAAACCCAAGAGCCACCAGAATGAGAGAGTTTGAATTTGAGACATCTTGGGCTTTCCCAGCTGCTATGGGGTTCAGCCAGGTCTACATTGGAGTAAAGGCCTCACCCCAGCTGAGCATCCACCAGCATCTGTCCCCCACCCTAGCTCAGCCTGCAGAACTTGTCCCAGTGTAAGTCCCAATAAAGGGGGGGTTCCAGGAGAGTGGCAGAGCCATAATAAGGAAAAGATAAACTTACTCCTATTCCAAGCCCTGCCCATGTGACTTAGGGCCCAAGCCTCAAAACTCAGTCCATGCCAGAGGCTCCTGAACAGAGTTTGGAATAGAGATAACTTGCACCAGCCTGTTAGGTCAGCTTCCTATAGTTAGGACTACCCTGCTTGTCAACTTATAGTCCACTTGCTATATAAAAAATATATTGAACTGGTTTACAGCAAGGCAAGGGTGGACAACCTGGCACAACTGCCATGAACCCTAACCACTGGCCTTGCTGGCTGAGGCTACTGGGAGTTGTAGTCCAATAATGTCTGACGGGCACCATATTGGCTACCCCAACATTAAGGAGTCAAAGACTCTAAAACTCTCAATAAATATTACACCCACGCACCCACAAATAATATAAATAGCAACCAAATTAATTAATTAATCAATACTTTGCCTATAAAATACTAAAAATAAAAAGCAGTACAATCCAGCAACCAACAGTTGTGGAATGCCCACACACAAAGATATGTTGTGAGTAAGCACTTGAAACGCACTACAGGGTCTCCTAGGCTGGATCTAGACACATCGAAAAAGTGTTTCAGTTAAATGCGTTGTAAACTTCATAAAGGGAAACCATGTTGACGAAAGACAGGACCCCATAGCGCCATCTGGTATAACAGTGTTATAACACATTGTGGCGTTCGTACAGAGCCCCTGGTCGTTTCACGGACTATTGACCTGTACCCCACTGCTTTATTCTTCCACTGCCACCAACCAGGTTTCTTCTGGTGAAATACTGAGTCTCAGTCAGGTTGTCAAGTCAACAACAAAGATTAAAGTTTATTGAAGAACAAACAAGTTTTAAATATATTCAGAACCGTTTCTCAAATGCATGCCCTGAGAGCCAGTGTGGTGTAGTGGTTAAGAGCGGTAGACTCGTAATCTGGGGAACCAGGTTCGCGTCTCCGCTCCTCCACATGCAGCTGCTGGGTGACCTTGGGCTAGTCACACTTCTCTGAAGTCTCTCAGCCCCACTCACCTCACAGAGTGTTTGTTGTGGGGGGAGGAAGGGAAATGGAGAATGTTAGCCGCTTTGAGACTCCTTCGGGTAGTGAAAAGCGGGATATCAAATCCAAACTCTTCTTCTTCTTCTTCTTCTTCTTCTTCTTCTTCTTCTTCTTCTTCTTCTTCTTCTTCTTCTAGATGTGGCACTATCTCACTGTCACGCTCTTCTCTCTCAGTTCTACCCCTGTCTCTCACTGTAGCTGTCACAACCACTATGTTCGTCTTACTGGCCCTGTCTGACTCTGACTCCTCTATCTCCCAATGGTAAAACCCCTGGACTGAGCCTCAAAACCAGGTAAGCTCCGCCTCTGAGCTTTCTCATTGGTCAATCTACATTAACCATTTCCATCCCCCTGTACAAACAAAATCACAAGGAATGGGCAAATGCCACACACATATAAAATGGTTTTTTCCTAGAGTGCCGGGGGGGGGGGGGAGAGATTCCAGAGAACAGGCACCATTACAGAGAAGGCCCACTTCCACACTGCCACTAGATTGTAGTCTGCAGGCTGTGACATGGCCAGCAGAGTCTCCTTTGATGTTATTAGTGAACGCATGGCAATCTACTAGATAACCTGGTCCAAAGTGTTGCAAGGCTTTATATGTTAACAAGTCCTTGAATGTGGCTCGACAGCTAATAGGCAGCCTAGTGCAGTTCTTTTAGCATCGGTGTAGTATGTGTGCAGTTTGATATCCCAGTGAAGACATTAACAGCCACATTCTGCAGGAGGAGGAGCTTCTGAACCACAAATAGTGCATTGCAATAACCCAACTGCAACATTTCCAATAAATGGACCACAGTGGCCAAGCTATCCTAGTCCAGAAAAAATAGTGCAGGTCATGTATACTAAGCAAAGCTCTTCATTTGTGCCGCACAGTTGCTAACTAATGTGCACTAATTTAAAATAAAAATAAATTAGAGTGAGCAGCTGAGAGAAAACAGAAACATCAGTGGGTCTGCAGTTCTAATGAAATTTGAGCTGTGATACCTTTTTCCCCAAGCTATGTCCACCTGTAGATAGAGTCATTGCTGCT
This sequence comes from Lacerta agilis, assembly GCF_009819535.1. Taxonomy (NCBI): domain Eukaryota; kingdom Metazoa; phylum Chordata; class Lepidosauria; order Squamata; family Lacertidae; genus Lacerta; species Lacerta agilis. The sequence continues at coordinate 11,409,565 of NC_046320.1, read as the reverse complement.
AGTTGGCCAGTCTTTGTTATCAAGACATTTTATTTTTATTCAAATATTTATACACCACACTTCCATAGGAATATAACATGGCAGTTCTACAATAGGCTCATAATTTACATCAGGCCAGGGATGTTCCTGGACTGCAACTTCACATCAGCCCTGACTGCTGGCCATGCTAGTGAACCATCTGGGGGGGGGGGGGGCTCAGGCTCCCAATCCCTGGCTTAAATTCTCAAGAGAAGCATAGCTGGCTTTGGATTAGTCACAGCACTACATGCCCTATGCACATCAGGAAAATGAGAAACCAGTTATAATATGATTAAATGCCAGAAATGAAGGACAGAGTTCATGTAATTAGGAAATAAGGGCACAATGCTAGGGCAAAAACAGATAACCCCCTCCCCCCGCCCTGGTTCCCATACAGGGACGACCCACCCAGGAGGCAAGGTAAGGCAGTCACCTCAGGTGGCGGATCTAGAGCGCCGCAGTTGCTGCAGCCTCCTCTTCTGTACCCACTGCAGAGGAAGAGGTGGCAGAAGCAAGTGGGGAGCTGTTTTGCCTGAAGCAGCAAAACATCCTGGGCCAGCCCTGCTCCCATGCTAAGACAGCAGTTCTTAAGCGTTAGAATGGAAGCTTCTCATTCACGGCTTGCATCAGTACCTAAGGGACCGCCTCTCCTGGTATGTCCTGTGTAGGACCTTAAGGTCCTCAAATAATAATCTTTTGGAGGTCCCGAGCAACAAAGATGCTAGGTTGGCCTCAACTAGGGCCAGGGCCTTCTCAGTATTGGCCCTGACTTGGTGGAACAGTCTATCACAAGAGACCAGGGCCCTGCGGGATTTGGCATCTTTCCGCAGGGCCTGCAAGGCGGAGCTGTTCCACCTGGCCTTTGGGTTGGTTTCTGCTTGATAGTTATGCTTCATTCTTTTATTGGTGGGCTATTTGAAAATGAGACTGCAGTTTTAATTTCGAATTTTTTAATTTGCATTTTAATCTGTATTTTAAATTGATTGTTTTTATATTTTGCTGTGATTTTAATTAGTGTTAGCCGCCCTGAGCCCGGTTTTTGGCTGGGAAGGGCGGGGTATAAATAAAATTTTATTATTATTATTATTATTATTATTATTATTATTATTACGTGTACATACCACCAAAGCACACCCTCAGAGTTCAAGAACAGCACCCAGGGTCTGTGACAAATGAAAGCTGCGAAGGTGTCTCAACAAGCAGTCACGCCTCTCCCACCAGCTTTTAAAGGTGAGATGTGGCACGCTCACTTGCAACACTTTGTCCCTACAAAACTAGCGAAGGTGGAGGTGCACACTTCTCTGAGGGACGTGGGTCTGTTCCCAACAGCAGAGGCAGCCCTGAGTTCTTAGCAGTGAGATGGCTTCTCCTTCTCTTCCAGCTGATCAGCCTCAACGGCCTCTCCCACTGCTAGGCCATCACTCAGCTTCATGGAGGGGGCAGGACAGGAAGTCATCAGGACTGCCTCCAAAGGTAAATGGGGCATGGTGCCTGTCCTCCCTCTAATGCCGCTCCCTGCAATCCACACCATCCTCATCTTCCTCATCTGACAGCAATTGCCGCCCCAGCCCCAGGCAGTCAGCATTATGGGGGGCTCATGACGCCACTCTGCCACAATTCCAAGAAATGCAAAAATGAACATTTCTTGCCCACAATTGCACATCATCTTGAGCTTTAGAGTTCCGATACCAGGTAGTAAAAACCATCACCTTAAGCAGAGTATGTGTTACGACCGAAAGAAAGAACAGAACTAGAGCTTTAAAATACTTCCAACAGCCTTGCTGTGTCTTGTTGCACGTAACACCATATTTATAAGTCAAAATTAAAACTCTACCTCCTACAAAGAGTTTTTACAATGGTTAAACAGCTCTTTAGTGTTGATAGCCCAACAAGAAACAGGTAATTATAGGAATTCTTTTTTTGGGGGGGGGGGGTGATTAGCCCTTAAATAGCACCATCTCCCATAGGCACCTAATCCCTAATCTAGACTGCTGTCTAGAAATGCCATGAAGTTCTGTTGTGCCTGGAGAACACTATCTGTATGTGGTGAATGTGTAAGACCACTTCAAAAAGTGATTTGGAGGAGGAGATCACGCACACAAGAATAGAAATTGTAAATGGGAGTGTGAAGAGTAGGAGTCAGAAATGTGTCAGAATGAAGTGGTTTTTTTAAATATATATTTACATAATTTATATTTCACACCTTCAGCATAACTGTACGGGCAGTTAACAAAGCAGTTATTATTTTTATTCATGTGGAAGCAAAGACCTGGCAATGTAGAAAACCGTGACAGCTGTGCAAAGAAGTGAAGAGGCAGAAGAAAGCACAAAAGGGCTCGAGACAAGAGGGGTAGGACCCCCAAGCCCCAAAACGCATGCAGTGGTCCTCCGCCCTACATTATTAATCGATGGCCCATAACGTCTGAGTGCCAATTAATATGCTTAGTACAGTATATGAAAAATGCTTGGAAAGCATCACACGCAGGCTATTTCAGTGTAAGAGAAATGTATTCATTAAGATGAAAATTAACACACCACCATTATTATGAGGTTAAGTGCACCATGGGATTTATGCAACACCTGCAACTACCGGTAATTTACAACGCAACTGCTCTGTATTCATCAGATAAGCACTTAAATAGGTGGACCAGTAGTGGTAACATTTAACAACTCTTCTTTAATGCATAACGTTTTAAAACTGTTGTGTATTGATTAAGACGTTCTGTCAGCCGGGTGGAGGAATGTCATTTGTCAGTTTAAGGGTACAAGCACAATCCACAGCCTGATTGGGTCCCGCCGGAAAGTTAGAATATTATTGGTTCCCACTTAAATGTATCTATCCTCTCTGTACCAGTGTGCCTTAAATAGAGCTTCCCCTGCCCCCGTTCCCCAGTCTTGTCTTGTCTTGTCTTGTCTGTTACCTTACAATAAAAGAGCTGTTCATGAAGAAGCGTCACTGGAATTATTGCTCCACGAACCCAAGACACAACAAAAACTACAGTAAAATAATGGAGGATAAATAGAGTGAAATGGTATGGTTTACTTCAAAGGCCTTATCATTTATTTAAAGCATTTCTATATCGTTATTTTGTCTTAAAATCTCTTCTGTCAAAATTCATCCACTGTGTACCCTCCGTGTTTATATTTTCCCTAGCCAAAGCAGCAACATACGTTTTATAAGCATCACCCCAGAGGATCCACAGTAAATTTATGAGAGCCACCGAAAAGGTTTAGAATATGCTATCCATTTCACCACTGGGCGACACCACTTTGATTAAAGCGTAAGAGCTGTTTATGAGCAAATGATATCTTATTTCTGAAGACAAAGGGCAAAATCCACTGGGATTTTCTTGCACAACAGCTGGTCTGAACATCATTGAAAACTGAATGATTATCTGTTTATTCTGTGAACTGCCCTGAAATCTTATGAAGAGCAATATATAAAATAATAATAATAATAATAATAATAATAATAATAATAATAATTTATACCCCGCCCATCTGGCTGGGTCTCCCCAGCCACTCATTTAACTAAATAAATAAATAAATATGTAACAGGCGCTAAACTGTGCAAAAAACAAACAAACATCCTTTTCTCTTCTTTTAACTTCAGCAACTTCACATACTTCACTTTACATTTTTTACGTCATTAAAGAAGTAACAGGCTAGAAACTCAAACTAAATTCAGCATCGCAAGAATATGAACAAATAGCTCAGAGTTTCTTACCTTCATGCTTGTAAGTCATTTCTTGACAGCCAGAAAAATATAGGCATACCAGAGCACAGAGACAGATGAAAAAAGAAAAATACAAGACGAGAAATATGTATTCCATCTTAATGATGCAGACACCGGGCACTTTGTTTATAAAATGCAGAGCATCGTAATTAAGTTTGCAGAGCAGCAAATAGTCCCACGAGCTGTCTAAATTCCGGACACTGTAGTTCCATTACTCCATTGTAAAGTCAGACATGCTGGGCAGGTTTTCTACCCATTTCACTCACCGAAGTTCCTAAGATTCAAATATCCATGGCTACCCAGTATACAAAGAGCTCCACCCTCTGTGCCACTCCTGGAGACATAGGCTAGCTGCCAGCAGCCTGCTACTTTCAAACTTCCCATGGCAATTAAGAGAGTGCCCAGTGAAAGCAAGCATAGCAACTGTTACCTCTTACACGTAAGCAAGGGAATGATTAGAAGGAACACTTGGGGGAAGGCACTTTGTAATGCTGGAATTCATGATCTTATGCAAACATGTTGCTTGGATTTCAGGGGGGGAAAGCTGATTTTAATAAGCTCAGAGAAAGACTAGCTAGGTTCATTAATGAGGGGAGGAGGCCAATATGAATGGGAGTTCCTGGAGAAAATGTTACTAAAGGCATAATCGGGGGGGACGGGGGGGACGACGACCAGTAAACAAAAAACAAAATAGGAAAAATATAAAAAAGCCAATGTGGTTGCATAAAAAGTTTATAATAATTATTTATTTATACCCCGCCCATCTGGCTGGGTCTCCCCGGCCACTCTGGGCGGCCTCCAACAAATATTAAAATACAATACAAAGTCACAAATAAAAAACTTCCCTAAACAGGGCTGCCTTCAGGTATTTTCTAAATGACAGGAAGTTGTTTATCTCTCTGACCCCTGATGGGAGGGCGTTTACTGGGGAGACGAATAAAAAAAGGAAGGGAGGATGCCTAAGAGGTGAAAGTCACCAATGATAAATACAGACTAGTAGCCCACACCTAGGGACGGGAGTGGCACTGTGGGTTAAACCACAGAGTCTAGGGCTTGCTGATCAGACGGTTGGCGGTTCGAATCCCCGCAACAGGTTGAGCTCCCGTTGCTCAGTCCCAGCTCCTGCCAACCTAGCAGTTCGAAAGCACGTCAAAGTGCAAGTAAATAAATAGGTACCGCTCTGGCGGGAAGGTAAACGGCGTTTCCATGCGCTGCTCTGGTTCGTAAGATGGGGGATACCTGGCTTACTAGAAGAACATGTGAAAAGGACTTAGGGATCTTAGTGGACCACAAGCTTAACATGACTCAACTGTGTGCAGTAGCAAAAAAAATCTAGTGCTATCAACAGAAGTTGCTTTTCTTGGGAGAAAAGCAATGACAAACCTAGACAGCATCTTAAAAAGCAAAGACATCACCTTGCCGACAAAGGTCCGTATAGTTAAAGCTATGGTTTTCCCAGTAGTGATATATGGAAGTGAGAGCTGGACCATAAAGAAGGCTGATCGCAGAAGAATTGATGTTTTTGAATTCTGGTGCTGGAGGAGACTCTTGAGAGTCCAATGGACTGCAAGAAGATCAAACCTATCCATTCTCAAAGAAATCAGCCCTGAGTGCTCACTAGAAGGACAGATCCTGAAGTTGAGGCTCCAGTACTTTGGCCACCTCATGAGAAGAGAAGACTCCCTGGAAAAGACCCTGATGTTGGGAAAGATGGAGGGCACAAGGAGAAGGGGACGACAGAGGATGAGATGGTTGGACAGTGTTCTCGAAGCTACTAACATGAGTTTGGCCAAACTGCGAGAGGCAGTGAAGGATAGGCGTGCCTGGCGTGCTCTGGTCCATGGGGTCACGAAGAGTCGGACACGACTGAACGACTGAACAACAACAACAACAAATCAACAGAAGTACAATATTCAGATCAAGGAAAGCAATAGTACCACTCTCCTCTGCCTCGGTCAGACCACACCTGAAATACTGTGTCCAATTCTAGGCACCACAATTTAAGAAGGATGTTGACAAGCTGGAGCATGTGCAGAGGGCGGCGACCAAGAGGATCAAGGGTCTGGAAAGCAAGCCTTATGAGCAATAGTTGAAAGAGCAGGGCATTTTTAGCCTGGAAAAGAGGAGACTGGGAGATATGATAACCATCTTCAAGTATCTAAAGGGCTGTCACATGGAAGAGGGAGCAAGCTTGTTTTCTCCTGCTCCAGAAGGGAAGATCCGAACCAATGCATTCAAATTTCAAGAAAGGAGATTCCAACCAAACATGAGGAAGAACTTTCTGACAGTAATAGCTGTTTGACAGTAAAACAGTCTCCTTCGGGAGGTTGTGTACTCTCCTTTATTGGAGGTTTTAAAGCAGAGGTCCGTATAGTTAAAGCTATGGTTTTCCCAGTAGTGATGTATGGAAGTGAGAGCTGGACCATAAAGAAGGCTGATCGCAGAAGAATTGATGCTTTTGAATTCTGGTGCTGGAGGAGACTCTTGAGAGTCCAATGGACTGCAAGATGATCAAACCTATCCATTCTTAAGGAAATCAGCCCTGGGTGTTCACTGGAAGGACAGATCCTGAAGCTGAAGCTCTAATACTTTGGCCACCTCATGAGAAGAGAAGACTCCCTGGAAAAGACCTTGATGCTGGGAAAGATTGAGGGCACAAGGAGAAGGGGATGACAGAGGACGAGATGGTTGGACAGTGTTCTCGAAGCTACCAACATGAGTTTGACCAAACTGCGGGAGGCAGTGGAAGACAGGAGTGCCTGGCGTGCTCTGGTCCATGGGGTCACGAAGAGTCAGACACGACTAAATGACTAAACAACAACAAAGCAGAGGTTGGATGGCCATCTGTCATGGATGCTTAATTGAGGTTCCTGCATTGCAGGGGGTTGGACTAGATGATCCTTGAGGTCTGTTCAAACTCTACAATTCTATGATTTCTTATAAACCAAGGATTCTTCTCCTACCATGAGGGTCAGAGGCAAAAGCGGACAGAGCAGTGCTCTTTACTTTCGTACAGGAGGCTAGTTTCTACACCAGGAATGGGGAAGCTCAGGGATAGGGGCCAAATATGGCCCTCTAGGCCTCCCTAGCTGGCCCATGGGACTCTCCAGCCATCCTTCCACACTTTCCTCAGGCCTTGCCCCTTACCAGCTTCACACCCTCCTTGTGTGTTCCTGGCTGCTTGGATTGTGTCCCAGAACTCAGATAATGGCTTTCGCTTGCCTGGATAGAGATTAGAGAAGGACTCATGAGTATGTATAGAAAAACTAGCTTATGGTATGAAGTTTACATCCACGGCTCAGTGGCCTTTTGCCCTCCCTGCTCCTGGCATGTGGTCCCCAGGGTTGCCATACGTCCAGATTTCCCTGGACATGCCTGGGATTCCAAAGGCAAAATCACCATCTGGGTGGATTTAAATTTTGAAAAATGTCCGGGTTTTTTTGGGGCGTGTGCTGGGTGAACAGTCTGTCTGTCACTCTGGCGGGTGGCTGGCTGGCCAGCTGAGTGGACCCCGCTTCTCCCCCACGGTGAGTTAAGAGCCACGCCAGACCTCCCTCCTCCTCCCCACAGCGGTCTCTGGGTCCAGGCCCCCCACAACCCTGCCGCCGCTACGGAGCCACACACACAAATGTTAAATTGTGAGGACCCTTGTGTGCTGTTTTGCTCCCTCACCCAAAAATCAAACTAACTTTTCATTAATCCAAACATTTATTTCTCCAAATTGAACGTACTAAACATTCCAGCCAATGGATAAAAAAATGATGATTTCACTTGAGCCGGAGCACATCAGAGCACAGAATAATATATTTGCAACCTATGATTCAATCCTGAAAATGTGAAGCCATAACCTCTGCTCATGTGCAGAGTACATCACACACGTGATTAAACATAGAATCATAGAATCATAGAGTTGGAAGAGACCACAAGGGCCATCCAGTCCAACCCCCTGCCAAGCAGGAAACACCATCAAAGCATTCCTGACAGATGGCTGTCAAGCCTCTGCTTAAAGACCTCCAAAGAAGGAGACTCCACCACACTCCTTGGCAGCAAATTCCACTGTCAAACAGCTCTCACTGTCAGGAAGTTCTTCCTAATTAGCCTCTTTTGCCTAAGATAGGAAGAGCATCCTCCAGGTCTGGGAAGGATAGTCAAATCCATGTGACATCCATACAGGCTTAGATACAAAGCTTTCCATTTTAGAAATTCACTGAGAAACAATTTAACCCCCCCCCCCCCAAAAAAAAACCAGTTGCATTTTACTACGTTCAGAGCTGGCTGGTCCATGAGGTGAGGCAAAGCAGCCACCTCAGAGGCCAGATCCAGGCCCTAGGAGCGTGCCCTTGCCTTCTCCTCCTCCTCTATGTCCATGCCCTCCCCACCACCATGTTCCCCCCCCCCGACCTGCTCCTCTCCAACTTCCTTTCCTCTTTTTCCTGAATCACCTCCACATGGCAGTAGGGGGGGGTCTATATCCTGGCCTGACCCTGCTCACATTCAGCGCTGTAGAATTATGTTTTCGTTTCAAACAATACCTATTATTTGTAAGATTTTATTAAGACTTTTCATAATACATTACAATAAAAAACAAACTAATCTAAACAAAAAAAGAAAGAAAGAAAGAAAGAAAGAAAGAAAGAAAGAAAGAAAGAAAGAAAATACAACGGTGTATGTGCTGTCACCTGTTTCCTTTTTTTTTTTTACTATTTATGTATTGATTGATTACAAAAATTTATAGAGTTTTATCTGTACTGCACCCTGCTTTAGGATTGTTTAATACTGAAAGCGGGTAATAAACTTCATAACTAAACTAAACTGTTTCAGAAGAAGCCCCGTTGAGTTATTTGGGACTTACTTCCAGATACGTGTGCACATGTTTGCAAACTTAGCTGGCAAAACAGAACATTAAGGAAAAGTGCCACCGTCAGGCCTTCAGCAGTACTTTCCAGGTTACACTGCAGTTAAATACTTGACATATCCATATATTAAAGAAACAAGAAGCAGATGCAAAGAAATCAGCATTTTGTAGTTTTTTAAAATTAATTATTAATAATGATGGCAATTGTTGTTTTTTCTTATTTTATTGCCATAATTTTAATATAGAAAAGAAGTTTGGAAAAACCATTATCCATTAGTCTCAATAAAAATGCCACTCACCTTTGTGGGTTTCAAATTTTGCGTCTTCTGTTTCCTGGAGCGTAACCATCGATCCCGCTCCTAGAGCAAGGAACGTCTTTTAAATAATTTATTTAGTATATATTCAAAATACGTAACAGATAATCATGGGTGTGGAATCTAAAATTCTAACATGCTGCACAGCAAAGCTAAAGACCCCTTTCCATTTCTTCTTCTGAAATACACACTTTTAAAACTAGTTGCCGCAGATGAAAATCTGGGGTAAACACAGCAAATCGACAATGTACACAGATGACAAGCCATGAGAAATGGAAAGAGATTTTGGATAATTTCACTTATCCACTCCTTTTATGAGATGGATTCATGAGTTATGAGAAACAGAAATGAAAACATGGAAAAGGAGATGGGTTTAAAACTAGACGATTAAATTATTTCATTCTAATTCAGGAGTGGGGAACCTTTTCTGGTCAGATTCTTATTGCCCCACCCTTGGCAAGCCAACGATAACAGCTAGGCAGGGCCACTCACCTGTTAATCAACTAACCTCACTGTGATGTCAGGTGATGCTTCGCTTTGAAGCCCTGATTGTTGGGACTTCAAAGTGCAGCACGGAATTTTCAAACAGCCCTTTGTAAACGCCCACATGCAGGAACAGGCCCGTCTTAGAGGGATCTGCCGCCCTGGCGCAGCGATCCCTCGGCGCCCCCAGCCTGCCGCCTCTCCGCCCGCCTCCCTCCCGCGCTGGCCGCCCCTCGGGAGGGGGGGTGGGCGAGCGGGAGATGAGAGGCGTGGCGTTGGAGCGGGCGCCCGCGCTCCGGTGGGCGGAGGATGAGGGGCGGGCGGACGGGCGCTCGCGCACCGGCGGGAGGGCGGGCTGCAAGCCGGCGGGGGGGCGGGCTGCAAGCCGGTCGCCCTCGCCTCCCAGAGCCCCAGCTGGAGTGCTGGAAGGTCGCGCAAAGCCCCGCGCCGCTTCAGCGCTCCAGCTGGGGCTCCAGGAGGCGAGGGCGGGCGGCTTACAGCCCGCCCGCCCGCCGGCGCGCGAGTGCCTGCCTGCCCATGGGGGCGGGGGCGGGTTGGGGAGGGGGAGCCCGGTATGCCGGTGGGCTCACGGGGGTGCCCCTGGGGTGCCCTGCGCCCTGGCGCGCCGCGCCACTGGCCTCTATGGATGAGACGGCTCTGTGCAGGAATATAAATTAATATTGGGGGTACCACATCCCCACTTCACTTTTTGGCTTGTAAATATAATTTTTTCTATTATTTGTGATCTTTACCCCCAAACACATAGCCTTCTGTTATACTTTGCCAAGAATATAATACTTTGAAAGCAGCAAACATGACTGCCTGTTGTCACAAGGTTACTCCCCTCACTGTCCCCTGCTCCTTCTCCATGGATGATATGACAAGGAAGAACATGAATCTGGGTAGGGAAGATCTAGCTCTTTAGTATTTAGCAATGTTCCAAAATACAATGCATGCTATATTTGGATCAAGTGACCATGTGCCTTTACAAATGTCTCTCCAAGGGAGTAAGAAACAAATGCCAAAGCAAAGATTAATAATAACAACTATGTATTACCATTGTCAGATCATCAATAAGATGGCGTTGTTCTATAATTTGCAATTTAAGAAATTCAACTTCTGGTTCTTCATGTGTGCTACTGAGGTCATTCAGTGAAGTGTGCCTCCTCATTGTGGGCTGAGCAGATAGCTTTTCTCTCTATTAAAAAAATGTAATTTCATTAACACAACATTTAAACATTATCGTTCGAAGAGAAAACAGTAAAACACATCTGAGAAAACATCAGCGTTAGCAGTGAGACCGAATGACTTGTAATCCTAAACAGAGCAACTGCTAATATCCCTTTCACATGACAGAAGTGTGAGTTTTGGGTGGAAAGTGACCACATCAACTTGGGATTCAAGATACTGGGAAAAGATAAAGTTGAACGTGGTCATATGTGCACCCTGGACTTTGGGAAATCTGATTTCAGCAGCTTAAGTAAACATTGGGGGGGGGACCTTATTTTTGTGGCGGGGGGTGGTGTTGCCTGCTTTGTCTCTGTTTTATTTGTTTGAGGAGGTTAGGTGATTTGTCATTTGGGGTAGGGGTCCTAAGCATCACCAGTTTCCCTTTTTGTGAAATAGGTATTTTGAAGTGCCCATTAAAGTTTCTTAGATTTCCAAATGTGCCTCTAGGCCCAAAAAGATTCTGGAGCCTGAATGCAGAGCCCCAAGAAGCCTCTCGGCACTAGGGCAATGGGGTTCCTGGCTCAAACTCCAGAGATACTGAGATCTTACCTGCAAGTCCTGTGGGGCCTGTTCCCATCTTTCCTGGCCTATTTCCACCTGGGCTGAGAGAGGGGAAGCCAAGACCATTTCCTGCTACGAAACCTGCTGCAGGAGGCACCAGAGACCGTCTTGACCACAAGTCTACACAGGATGTTTAGGGACTACTGCGTGGGCCCAATTTAATTTTAGTGGTGCATTACTTTTCCTGTTTTCAGTTACAGGTGGGTAGCCGTGTTGGTCTGCCATAGTCAAAACAAAATCGAAAATTCTTTCTAGTAGCACCTTAGAGACCAACTGAGTTTGTTCCTGGTATGAGCTTTCGTGTGCATGCACACTTCTTCAGATACACTTTTCCTGTTTTCGTTATTATGTTTACGTCATTAGATCTTATCATGAATTATAAGGGATTTTTCAATTTTATTGATCATTTCTTAATGAGATGCTTTCATTAACAGATTATTTAAATTCTGCTGTATTTTGTAACTAGTGAATGATATGATTTTTTTTTCATGTGAGCCCCCATAGGCAGCATGCAAATAAATGATGAGGACAATGGTGACAGCAGCCTGAGTTGGGTACATCCTGTGGGCTGGGGCTGAGCCTTTCCTCCTGAAGCCCACAGCATGGTCAGCAGCTGGACACAGCAGCTGACCACTTGACCAGTTATAAAAGGTCAGTCCAGAATGTGTTACATTGCGACTCTGCAGGCCATATGTTAAAGCACTACATATTTGGCTACACATTGGGTAATGACTCATTTTGTTAAGTTATCCTTCTTGGATTTGCAGATGCTCCCAAAGAAAGATAAAGAACAACTGTAATTTCCCTTTTTGAGCTACCCAACACTCTTAGAATATACCTTAAAAATAGGAATTATGTCAATGTGCCAATCAAGCAGATTGAATCAAAATCTGCAGTAGGACTTTCCACCTGTAAAACTGTACTAGATAGAGTGAAAACCACTTTATGGAAAAGATTTCTGAGAAAATGAGATATAAAATTTATTAAGTAAGTAAGTAATATTACTGGCTATAAAAGCAAAAAGGGAGCAGAGCACTTTCTGGTCATTCTTCTCACAACCGGCAAACGAAACGTCAGAATCTGTGACCTGAAGATGACGACTGCTTACCATTTCGACATTTTCCCTGGAAAGACGCTTAAGTTTTTCTTCCATTCTTTGTATACTCTGCAGCAAGCTCTCATTCTTTTTGTTCAGCCTTCTGTTTTTTTCTACAAGGGGCTTCACCTGCACTTCCGTCTCCCGAGACCGTTTCAGCTGCAAAAAAGTTGTACTCTTTTGTTTTCGTTTTTAAAGCAGATCTGTTCTGCACAGGGTTGCAAGTGGGTAGCCTGGGGATACATCTTTGTCAACAGAGGCCCAGGTGTCCTCTGTGGCTAGGAATCTGTGGCCTGTGGCATCATCTGGTTAGACAGCTAGTGCCATCCCTGGACGAGGATAGCCTGGCCACTGTTGTCCATGCTTATTATTATTCCTGACATTTAGAAGTCATCTGAAGGCAGTCCTGCTCAGGGAAGTTTTTAATGTGTGACATTTTAATGTACAGTGGTACCTTGGGTTACATACGCTTCAGGTTACATGCTCCGCTAACCAAGAAATAACGCTTCAGGTTAAGAAAGTTGCTTCAGGATAAGAACAGAAATTGTGCTCTGGCGGCACAGCTGCAGCGGGAGGCCCCATTAGCTAAAGTGGTGCTTCAGGTTAAGAACAGTTTCAGGTTAACAATGGACCTCCGGAACGAATTAAGTACGCAACCAGAAGTACCGCTGTATTTTTAATCTTTGTTGGAAGCTGCCCAGAGTGGCTGGGGAAACCCAGCCGGATGGGCGGGGTACAAATAATAAATTATTATTACTATTTGGCTGGATAGAAATGTGCTCTTATGTGGGGGTGCCCTGGGGTCTGGTTTGGAAGCTCCAGCTGGTGTAGAATGTGCTCGCATTAGAGTTTAAAGCCCTAAACAACTCAGGTCCCAAATACCTCAAAGACTGCCTGCTTCCTATGCAAGCTAAATTAGTTAAATTTGAAAAGATTTGGTAACGGCTCCAGTGAGAGGGGGGCTTGATTTTGTTGCTCCCCTTGGTGAGAGAAGGGGGAGTATGAAAAAATTTAACCATGTATTGTATTGTGTTCTAAAGTGTAAAAACCCTGTAAATTTTTAATAATAAAAAAGACTGCCTGCTTCCCTATGGATCCTCTCGGGTGCCAGGATCTGCAGAGGTGGCCCTCCTGGTAGTTCCTCTACCTTCGGACCCTCGGCGGGTGGCAGTCTGGGAGACGACATTCAAAGCTGTGGAGCTCCCAACCCACAGAGGTGCTCTTGGCACCTTCATTATACAACCTCCGGCAAATGCCAAAGCTGCACTTATTTGCCCTGCCCTTTGACACTTGGCGTGTATATTTTTAGGACCCAACTTAGTCCTGTAATTGTAAGTTGCTTGTTTTTAATATTGTGTTTTAATGTTGTAAGCCAACCTGGGACCTTAACAGCAACAACAACATCTCCCTCCCTTACTCTAAACAACAACAAAAAAACAGTCCCAAATGTAGCCTTTCTTCATAAGGGAGTTGCTCTGACCCCTTTATCATTTTGGCTGGCTTTTTCTGAACCTTCTCAAGCTCTATAATGTCTTTCTTGAGTTGAGGCAACCAGAGCTGGACACTGTATTCCAAGGGGGGGTCTCACCATATAATGGCATTCTGACATTGGTAACTCTCCGGGTTCTTTAAGAACTGGTTCCTGCCTAGCAGGAGGTTGAATTAGATACCTCTAATTCCCTTCCAACTCTAAAATTCCAGGATTCTATGATTCTGAGGCGGATGCCATTTGGGCCTGGTGGTTTGCCCATTTTGTGTCTTGCCACCACTTTTACATCAGACTCCCTTTCTGAGACAAGATAACTCAGGCACAGGGATCTGCCTTCCATCTCCCGCCGTGAAGACAAATGCAAACACATTTGACTCCCTCATCATCCAAAGGTCCAACCACTTCCCCAGCTGATCTCCCGCTTCTAACGTATTTAAATAAGTTTTGTCGTTCCTCTATTTTTTTGTAATACGCTCATCAAATCCTCTCTCCCTTTTTCATCCCTTATCATCTGCTAGAATTTCTTGCACCAAAGTTTCTGTTCTTTTTGCTCTCCTCATTTGGACAAGACTTCCATTTTCTGAATGAAGCCTCCTTGCCTCTAACAGCTTCCTTGCCTTTGCTCACTCCCCACGCTGGCCTTGGAAGTGTCTTTCCTGTTCTGTGGTGTGTTCTCTAGTTGAGCTTCTGATATTATATAATCCTGAACAACTGCTAAACGTTTTGGAGAGATGTGTCCCCTTTCTACTTGCTTTTTACCCATGCCCTCATTTGGGGAACTTTTCTTTTTTGTTAAAGTCAAATGTGACCTTGGCAATTATCCACTTAGATTTTTTTATTTTATTTTATTTATTTATTGAATTTGTCAGTTGCTTGATCTTGCTCAGGGGAACCCAAAGCAACTTACAACCGACCAAACAGACAACAACAACAACAACACAACCCTTCCTGCAAAGTTACATTAAAAGCATCCTGCCCAGTTCTAGAAGCGGGGTGGTGGAAGGGCTCTCGGGATGCTACAGAGAGCCCCGGCCCCACCTATCCAGCAGCACCTCCTCTTCCACCGGAGGGAGCGGCAATGTCTCCAGCGGGGAGGGGCAGGCAGCACCGGGTCTGGAGTGCAGAGGCTCTGGGGATGTTGGAGAGACCCTGCACTCCCCTCGTTCAGCGGGCGAGGAGGGAGGCACGTCTTTTCCGGCGCCCCAAGTGCGCAGAAGGGTGAAATGCTGGGAGGGGAGGTGGAGATTTGGGATACCGAAACTCTTATGTTGGGGTCACAGCCGGAAGGGGCCGCTCCCGGATTCTGCGAGTGACTGATACAGACAGGAACTTGTAGCTCTGCACTATAAATAGCTTGCACAATAAACCTGTTAAAAGACAGGTTGGAGTCTTGCCTGGTTACTCACGAGCAACCACCCCATGGACTTTACAGTACTGTACTCTTTTCTGCACCTGCTTAAAACATTTTTGTATAGACAAACCTATCCAGATACACAGGTGTTGATGATGTATTTTAATTTTAATTTTAATATCTTTAAATGTTTTACCATATTTTTCCACTTAAAACACATCCCCTAATTTTGGGGACTCAAAATTAAGAAAATGCACTATGCACTATCCGTGTATAAGACGACCCCTTAGTTTAAACTTCAAAAATGTAGGGGAAAATATAGTATTTTGCACGGAAAAATACGGCAAGTTGTTTTTAAATGGTTTATTGATAACTTTAATATTTCTTGTAAACCCCTAGGAGGTTTTACTACAACCAAGCACCATATAAATTTTGTTAAATAAATTATCAGAATTACTTACTAGTTCGTTCCTTTCATCTGCTAAAAGGGTATTTCTGTCTTCCAGCTTCCGAATTACAGCACTGAGTTCTGCTATTTTTAGCTGAAATCTCCGCACGTCTCGTTCATCCATATGTTGCTCCTTGAAAATAAAAAGCTACATTACAGCACAAAACTGGGCATAACTTCATTTTACAGAAAAGTGAAAAGGCATGTTGTTATGTACTGAGTTGAATAGGATCCAAAATGCAGCAGCCTGATTGGTCCTAGAACGATAGGATTGAGATTGCAGCAGTCTGATTGGTCCTAGAACGATAGGATTGAGATTGCAGCAGTCTGATTGGTCCGCAGGAGCCACCCAATCCAGCTCTAGGTGGAAGTGAATCCGCAACCCGATTGGCATACAGGAGTATCCCGGAATTAGCCAATCACGTGGGGCCCATTGTGTAAATAGTGTATATAAAGCAGACGTTTTGGGGGAACCGCATTCCTCACTACTATGAGCTGAATAAAGAGCATGAAATTCACACTTGACTCCGAGTATATTTCACATGTGGAATAGATGCAGGAAGGCAGTGTTTTCTCAAACAGTGGGCAGAGACTACCAGCTGGCCTCAGTCTCCTTTGAGGCTGGCCTCAGGGGCACAGACCCCCCCTCGCCCATTTCTGCCCCCCCCCCCCGAGGTGCTACTGTCTTTTGGCTAGGCCTATAGCAACATGCAAGTTTCCAGGCCCTGAATAAAAGTGGCAAGAAGGAAGAGGGGTTTGTGGGAAGGGGCACGATGGTGAAGGGGCAGAGTGTGCTCTCAAACAAATAAATTAGGGTTAGTATTTTTTAAAAAAGAATACTAATAGGGAACAAAAAGGAAGGGGAGAAGAGAGGAAAGCTGCTGTAGGAAGAAGCAGTAAAATAACAGATATAATAAAATTGCAAGGCTGTCATCAGGCTGCAATTTGTGTGGCTGCCGGACAGAACAGCATGTGGGCAGCTCAGGCAGGCAGGTGAGTGAGCAGCTCAGGAGAGCCACAGAGGGACAGCCAGGGGCAGCTTCTAAGCATCCATCATGCTCCATTTTCCCTGTGCACCCGAGGCCACCATTTTGTCTGCACTTTATTGGCGGGTGAAGGGGAGGGAAGCAACAAAAGAGCAAGATGTTTGCTGGGGAAGTGACCTGGCCTGTGGTCCCTGTTCCTTTGTGGCTCGCCTGGGCCACGGTTTGGCAGAGCTATACAGGGAAGGGGCAGTGTTGACTGAGCAGACAAGACCAGTGAGGGGGCAAGAAGGAGAACAATAGGTCTGGCGCTAGTCTTTGTGTACTCTCTTCTGGGGCTATGACTATACAGAGGCTGAGTTTGCTCTCTGCCCTGAAACCAAAGTTTTGGGGATCACAGCTTGTGTGTCTGAAGTGAGCTAAACCACAAGCCAGGGTTTGAACAACACATTAAGCCTAACCACAGCTTAGCAAAAGCACAACAGCATTACAACCAGAGGAGCAAAAAGGCAATCTCCTCTCTTAGAGCTCCCCTCCCCCCTTTTGCTTGTTTGCACTAAGACATGATTTGGCTTGGTGTTGCAAACAAGGGCACTGTCTCAGCTTAAGCCTGCAGTCCTCTCACCACCACCACCACCCAGGCAATACAGAGACAATAAAAATGGACTATGCACAATGTTACTTCTGAACTATTGTTTCCAGCAGTAAAGTCCTCTGAAGGACGGAAGCAAAGCTTAATGTTCCATTTTCACAGCATAATTTACCTGCATTTTGCCAAATCATTTTTATTAAATTTCCAATTATAATTATCACATCAAATATTCCAATTTTACATATAAATATGATCCAAATAAATCCAAATATACTGCCAAATTATTAATTTTATATGACTTCCCATGCTCCAGACTATCAGGAGTCTTAATGTCGATTTTCCGTTGCCTTCCATAGTCAATTTATTTGTGTTTTGAAGGCGATAACTGGAAGTAGTTGATTACAATCTATTAGCAAGTTGTTAAAATAACTTTAACATTTATATGCATGTAAAGAACAGTTAGATTTCTTACCGTGTTTCCTACAAGTTCCATCATATCTCCCACAGGAGGAGGAAGCTCTTTCTTTGGGCTGCCATGGAACCGCTCTGCCTCTTTGACTTGAACAAGTTGTTCATCCAGGGCTTCTTTCTGGAGCAGCAACTTTTGCGTATGGCCCGCCTGGACACCAAGATCTTTCTCCAAAGCCAAAATCACTCTCTCTTTGCCTCGCATCTCATCCATCTTGAAGAGTTAGAAAGCAACACCGTGTGATTTTCCCCAAATACTTCCCATTAAACCGAACGTTATTTTGCCTCAGCAATAATTTATGTTAGCCAAATCACGCCAAAGGGTAAGTAGAACTGGATTTAAAGCCAGGGCTGCTTCTATGAAAGGAATAAACTTAAGTTCTGTTTTTGTTTTGTTTAATGTGTTCTTTTGACTTACAGTGGTACCTCAGGTTACATACGCTTCAGGTTACATAGGCCTACTCCGCTAACCCAGAAATAACGCTTCAGGTTAAGAACTTTGCTTCAGGATAAGAACAGAAATCGTGCTCTGGCAGCGCAGGGGCAGCGGGAGGCCCCATTAGCTAAAGTGGTGCTTCAGGTTAAGTACAGTTTAAGGTTAAGAACGGACCTCCAGAACCAATTAAGTTCTTAACCCGAGGTACCACTGTACTTAGTATTAGCCAGATATGAGAACAGTTGACTTCCTTTCAAAAATCTCATGAAACGGCAACGTAAAGCAATTGTGAACAGATAGCTGCTTTGATTGATGCAAAATGAGATCTGCTAAGTGTGCCACTCGTCAGAGGAAATAAGAGAGACTTGAATAAGAAATGCCCTCCTTTCCCTGTGAGAGAATTACAATCCAAAGTAATTTACAAAATAAAGTAGGGGGAAAGCAAGTGACTGTGATACGACACACAATTATACTAGTGGCAATTAAAAATAGGCCTCCAATAGTGGAATATTCAACTAGACAGATGCACGGTAATATCGGGTGAACCTACCAGCCTACGGATGTCCCTCTCGCATTCACGCTTTATCCTATTAATTTCGTCTTGATGGGACTGGTAGGCTGTGCGCAGGTCAGCTGCCTTCATCTTATCTGCCTGCATGATGTTACTCAAGGCTTCTTCCACCTGCTTTTTCCCTGACTTCAGTTCTAGTATCTCCTGTTGCATCTTTATACGCTCACCATCAAATGATTTCCGGGCTTCTTCCCTGGCTTCGTTGAGCAAAGCAGTTTTCACTTTGTCAGCTGCCCCGTCCCGCAGGACATTCACCGTGGACTGCAATCGCTGGATCTCACTGTCTTTTATTTTCGCCATACGAGCGACTTCTTGCTCGTGTTGGCGAATGAGTACCTCTCGGAGAGCCTGGAGTTCCTTCATTTTCTCTTCATGGAGTTTAGCCTTGAGTTCAGATATGTAGGCTGTGTGTTTGTGCTGTTCCTGTTCTCGTTCTTGTTTGACTTCCTGGAGCTTCTCTCTCAGTTTACTCACCTGAAACACCACCAAAAAAACAAAAGCAGCACATTAGCACGACTATGTAGAACTGGAGGAATGTTTGGGAAGCAATTGAAACGTGAGGTAGATATCTAAAGTCTTTCTGAACGTAGTACTTCTAAACTTGGGCTAAGGACAAAATGTTTAATACTGATTGGAGTCCATAACAGGCCTTTGTGTGATCCCACAAAACAAACAAACAAAAAACCACTATTTCAAAACTCAAAGTTGTCACACACACACACACACATGGAGGTATTACAATAATATTTTTACACAATGCTTTTCAGTCTAAATGCCCTCAAAGCAGCATTCAGTAAGACAAATAAAATACATTGATAATACTAACAGATCACTTTTCCATTGTTTAAGTTAGCAGTTTTTAAAATTAATTATATGAAGGCCTAATTTCCACAAGTGGTACTCTTATATAGGAAGGCACCACCCAAGACTACTGCCGGCTTGGCGGTCTGTAGTATACTCCTACAATGGCACCACTATTTTCCTCTTCTTTTAATTTGACCTAGATGTTCAAATTCATGCATTTCTTTGCATGTGGATGCATCCTTTAACTCTCCACCCTTTCTGTTTAGTCTATTTCTGTTACGTAAGCTCCATCCCTGTGATGTATGGAAGTGAGAGCTGGACCATAAAGAAAGCTGGTCGCAGAAGAATTGATGCTTTTGAATTATGGTGCTGGAGGAGACTCTTGAGAGTCCCATAGACTGTAAGAAGATCAAACCTATCCATTCTGAAGGAAATCAGCCCTGAGTGCTCACTGGAAGGACAGATCCTAAAGCTGAGGCTCCAATACTCTGGCCACCTCATGAGAAGAGAAGACTCCCTGGAAAAGACCCTGATGTTGGGAAAAATTGAGGGCCCAAGGAGAAGGGGACGACAGAGGACGAGATGGTTGGACAGTGTTATCGAAGCTACCAACATGAGCCTGACCAAACTGTGGGAGGCAGTGGAAGACAGGAGTGCCTGGCGTGCTCTGGTCCATGGGGTCACGAAGAGTCGGACACGACTAAACAACTAAACAACAAGCTCCATCCCTGTCACTCCAGTAGTGGGCCTTATTCTCACAGGCATTGTCTATTAGTTCATATCTGCCTTTCTGCATTAAGGTTTCAAGTTCATCCTAATTTTCTTAATTCCAATGTGGCACCAATAGATACACATACACTTGCAAAGGCGTTCTCTGGCTCCCACAGGGTCCCTTCTCCTCGATGAAATTAGGCTTGAAACATGTGTCTTATTGTAGTCAATAGAAGAGCTTGTGGTCCATGGCTGGTTGCAGTATACGTGCAGTGCCCATAACAGTTTCACTAATTTACAAATGCGCCCATGGGACAGACAAAGCTGGTGACCTTGGCTCTGGCGCAGAGACACTTGAAAGCAATTAATGAGTTTTATACTCCAAGTACTCCCTTAGCGGGTGAGGTTGTGCACTGGGACTAGGGGAAGCAGCAAAAGTGGGCTGGAGTGCAGTTCGGCTTTCCCCTTTCCCTTTCCTTAGCAGTGGAAGCAGCAGTGCTTCTTCCTGCAGCCCCTGTCTGGCAGTTGTACCCAGCAGCCCCCATGGAATAATGCTATGTCTTTACACAGCATTGCCCTCAGGTGGTTTAGGACAGGGTGGATTTGACTTAAATCACTCCTAAACATTCCCACAAAATCAAACTGATTTAAATCACAATTTAAATCACTAGTCAGTAAGGCTTAGGGTGGATTATTTTTATTTAAATCGATTATTTTTATTTAAATCCACCCTAAGCCTTATTGACTAGTGATTTAAATCAAATCCACCCTGGTTTAGGAGAAATGTGGCTACTGTTGCCACTGCTGCAGTTGCCACCACCACTTAAAAAAAGGAAGTTGTCAATGAAGAAATGCAAAAGGACTTTTGAAACTGCTACCAATTTTGGCCAAAATAAGTTTTAGCTTGAACTGAAGTTATATACTATAATATTTAGACATACAGCAGGCAGGGGCAAACTCGGCCCTCCAGATGTTTTGGGACTACAACTCCCATCATCCCTGACCACTGATCCTGTTAGCTAGGGATGATGGGAGTTGTAGTCCCAAAACATCTGGAGGGCGAAGTTTGCCTATGCCTGACATACAGTATATATAAGCAAAGCACAGTGCCGGGATTACTAACTCTTTTCCTATTATTAGTTGTTAATAATAGTTTTTTTTTTTTTTTATAAGAATTTATTGACATTTTTACTTATAACAACATACAACCTTAACCACACCTACATTTATACACATACAAAACAAATACAATTACACATCTAATACAAAAATTGCCATGATTTTTCTTCTTAATTAGACATCTCAAAAAAAAAATTTCTTTTTCCAATCTTGACAGTTGACTTCCCCTGCCTTTTCACCTTCGAGTTTATATCCATAATCTACTTTTTAACCTCTTCATTTAAAGAAATTAAACTTAATTATATATCTAAAGTAAAACATTCATCTTAATCTTCATCTTAGTCTTAATCATCTTAATCTATAAACTTAAACCACTTAAAATGACTTCATTTATACTACATCCTCATAAATCCTCACAAATCATCCTCAACAAATCTATCTCTTCTGTCCTTTGAACTGCTGCTAATAACATAGAAACTTGAAATATCTCTTTTCATGTTCAAACAAATAATAAAACAAACTATTGTTGACAGTGTTCACCCTCCGATTTCAAAATACCATAACAGATTACTTTAGATTTTACTTAATACTTCACCCCACACCCCCTCTGTCCATTCTTCTTCTCCTGATGGCATCAGCACTGAACTTCCATGCAACTTCCCTCTCCCAACGTCCACAGATCCAGGCACAGTCCAAAGCTCTCCTTGCCACGAGCTCCGAGGTATCCAACTCTCCCTCTCTCAGCTTCTCCGGTTCTTTGTAGCATTCCTTTTCTTCTTGTAAATACCTTAATTCTCTGTCCCTGGCCCCCGAGCTCACACCTCGGGGACTGGATATAGCAAATCTTGACATCGCCTTGGGGCTGCCACCCCCAACAAGCGAATTTCCTCTCCGAAGTAGCTCATTCATTTCTTCCCATCTTTCCATCCATCCTCTCAGCTCTTTGACAAGATTTTCTTCCAAAGTGTCAAAAGTTTTGTTAGCCTCCTCTGTGGGCAGTTGGTTCCATTTCAGACCCCCACACAAGACTTTGACTTTTCTGTAAATTAGTTCCACCTTCAAGGCAGTGAGCCTTTGTTCATCTGTTAGTCCAGAGTTCAATACCAGTTCAAGGACGAAACCCAGCATACTGGCAGAGGAGGAGGAAGTAGGTATCATATTTCTTCTCCTGTCTCTTTGTTCGTCGCCATTTTCCTAAGCTGGAGCGCAAACACCGCAACTTTAAATAGAGATATTTTCCGCTAGTTAGCTTCCCAAGAAAAAAGTTTGCCAGTCTCATGTATCAATTTTAGATACTTTATAACCAGTTCTGTGGCAGCAATCCCTCAAATTGGTTAATTTCTTAGGCTCGAAGGGAGGGAGGCAGGCTGCCTTTCTCCTTCCCCCCGGATCGTTCCAAAAACACGATTTCTGCCAAGATTATTTACTCACGACCACCGGGTTCCTTTAGCTCCATTCTTCACAGGTAGAACTTGGACGCTCACCGCGGGCTTTGCCGCCGCATTTGCATCCCGGTTGGGGCATATCCCCGTAAGCCCGGCTCCGTTGTCCCTTCACCCCCACTCCCCCTTTACAGGGGGGCAGGGGAAGGGTTCGGGGCCTCCGCGGGCGCAGCCGGGGAGCCCAGGGTGCGGGACGCTCTTCCCGCACCCCAACCGGAGCCGCGCGCTGCGGTAGCGCGGCTCCTAACCCCCGGGATGGACAAGGCGCTTCAGACCCGAAGCAGCCTTCGACCACCCGGCGATGGCGTCGCCGCCGGAAGTCATTAGTTGTTAATAATAGTTATTAATAATAGTTAAGGTGATGAGCGTGGAGGTTGCCTTAGCTCAGCAGATGTTGCAAATAAATTTAGATAGTAGGATAGCTAATAGGAAGGCAGTTGAATGATAGCCAGGGTTTGAGGAAGGGTGGGGGTTGTAGTGAGATGTTCGGAAAAGGAGATTACGGAATACAAGAAATACATTTAGGCATTTCGGAATTCGCTGGGTCATAAAATTTACTCAAGTGAGATCCTAAAAATGAAATAAAAATTCAGTCCTACTGTTCCACCACTTTCTTCATCATTATTAGCTCTTTAATAAATAGGAGGAGGATTTAAACACAAACATTCAAAGGCCTCCTGATTGAATAGGATTACTGATGGGCCCATACTACCTTCAAAGAAGTAAGGCAATCTCATTACAGTCATCCTTGCATAAGCTTTTCACTTGTAAGCTCATTGCAAATGCAAGAACTTATCCTCACCAGTTTAGTGCTACTGCAAAGGCTACTCCCTTCTGCAGAATGGAACAAGCACAGCAATTAAAAGCAAACCAATGAAATCCCAGCCGGAAGTGTTTTATTTTTGTGCATACTCCTAAACATTCAGTCCCAAAAGGTGTACTGAAGGGGAAACGGTGATTCATCTCAATAACGTCGCTACTTCCAAACGTGGGACAAACATGAATTTGCCTTTCAGTTACCGGTACATCCCATCACTTAGCACCAGATCCTCTTCAGAATGACTGGATTGAGGACTCATTGAGGATTTAAGTGCATTGCATGGACCAAGTAGGTATAATCCTCAATGGTCAATTCATTTATTTGCCAGAGTTTCCTGTGTGCAAAGAGCCTGTGGACCTGCACATAGTGGAAATAACTAGCAAGGATTTACCATACATTAGGGGTGAAGCTCTTCAGTCCAAGGGTCACAGTACCACAGCAGAAAGCTGTCAGGGTTCCCATTCTAGTAGTGGACAGGGCCAGATTCATGCAGTTTCCCAGGGAAAGAGGTGCATTTTTCATTCTTATTTTCAGTTTTATGCATATGCAAAGAGCCTGCTGGATCAA
The DNA here is from genome assembly GCF_009819535.1 of Lacerta agilis. Taxonomy (NCBI): domain Eukaryota; kingdom Metazoa; phylum Chordata; class Lepidosauria; order Squamata; family Lacertidae; genus Lacerta; species Lacerta agilis. The sequence continues at coordinate 11,385,471 of NC_046320.1, read as the reverse complement.
GACAAAGGCCCATCTTGTCTTGGTGTGGAGACAGGCCAGGTTGAACAGACCCCTGCTGCTCCTTGAATGGATGTACACAGTTCAATTCAGTGTTTCACAAACCAAAAAGCCAATTCCATGTTGCTCTTTTAAGTCCTGATGCCACCTTGACTACAGATGTTTTGCTTTGCTCTCCTGATTTCCCCAGGATTGGGGAAGTCTGAATTCACTCATCAAAAGAAGTAGAATGGGTTCTGGTTGAGTAGTGTAGCTTCATGTGAACGATGCTCAGAAATCTTGGACTCAATCAACCTCAAACTCCCCATAAGGCCCAGTTTGGGCAAGCTCTATGTTGGGGGGAAGAAACGAACAAAGCAGCACATTTTCAAATCTATTTGAAAGTCCCTAAAACTAAGGAAGTAGAACTATTTTAGAAAAAAATGCCTGTGTAAATCAGAACATACACACCCACAATGAAAGATAGCCTGGGCTATGTAGTGAAATAGCAATAGCTACTTTTCCAGATAGCATCATCATGAGAACTGCTGTTGACCATATCTGTGATCTCTTGCTCACACATTGGTCTCATGTGGTTGGAATGATAAAGGCCCTTGTTTATCATTACAGGCACAGGTACAAACCTGAAGCTTGCAGCAACATTCCGCTTCCCCTCTGGTAGGGATGAGAAGAAGGGTTTTGAATTTTCCACTTCTGTTTTAGGCTAACTCGAGATAAGAGCTATGCTTGACTCCAAACTGCAGTTAGCCTTGCCTTAGCTGAAACAAACTAAATATAGTTACCATATTTTTCGGTGTATAACCCCCCCCCCCCATGTATAAGATGGCCCCTATTTACTGGGACTCCAAATTAAGGAAATGGGAGGAGATTGCGCAGAGTTGTTAAGTTTTAGGGGGGATTACCCGTAATTGTTGAGCTGTTTGGGGCGGAAATTGCCCAGAGTTGTTGAGATTGGGGGGAGGGGCAGAATTGTTGAGCTCACCCGCCTGACCACCACTACCAATTGCACGCCTTGCCAAAGCCACCTGCCACTCACCATCTGCAACCGCCAGTTGACCACCTAATTGCCGCAGCAGAAGCCAATCGACAGCAATCACCCGCACAATTGCCGCTGACAATCTCCTGCTCGCGGCTACCAACAATTGCCTGTCTCCCCTCTGCACTATCCGTAAGACAACGCCCAATTTTTAACATTTATTTCTAATAAAATAACATCGTCTTATACACTGAAAAATACGGTAATCTCAACTGCAGTTTAAGGTTCCATTCAGACACAATGCTAAACTCTGGGTAACTAAGCCACAGCCCTCACAGCAATGGCAGAGGGGGAGCCCATAACCCCAAGCCGTTCTACATGCAACAATAAACCTTTGTTTATCATTACATCCCAAATGGGTTATTATGTTTGTCCGTAAGCGTGAACACCATGCAATATTTGCACAGACAAAAGATGTATTGTGTGAACCAGCCTCAAGAAGTTGGCAATTTCCCTGTCCAATTGCGTTAAGTTTCCCCACAATTATTCATTAGGCATACCAGAGAAACAGAGGGGAACAGCAGAACTGAAAAATAGTAACTATAATCACTTCCCAATTTTGCTGACTAAGAAGCAACACTGGGGAAATTTGGCAGCTGGTTACTTGCATAGCCATCTAGCAAGGACAGAAACAGCAAAAATTCAAGGCAGCTCCAAAACAGCAAGCAAAAGCTACTGGATTATTAACAGACCATTTCTATGCCCAACATTACACCTTACTTCTGTAAACTGATATCCCTATGATAATGAACAATCGAGAGACAAAGGTACTTAATATTGGTGGGAATGCCAAAGACGGGATCCTGGAAGCAAAGCCTAGCCTGATGTCTGAAGTCAATGAACTGTAGTCTGAAGTCTGTGTCTGTAGTCCTTACAAGCATTATTTGCTCATTTAATGGTGATGCTTATGCAGCAGCAGAAAACTCCACCCCAACCTACTCACACTCATTAAAACACCTGTAAAGAGCACACACATTTACATTTGAACATACAGAGGGCTCTCTGTGTCATCAGAAATCTTGGCAGAGCCTCCTGCACACACTCAATGAACATGCAAAGAACATCTGTTAAGGGGCAATTAAAACACTAAAATAGCTACAAAGTCATTTATATATAAAATTGGCTAAACACACATCATTAATAAATTTCAGCTTTCTGTATATGTACATACGTGCCTAAACAGCACAGGAAGCTGTATATTGCTTTTTAGCTTTATGCACCAACATTATCTTCTTTGACTTACTGAAGTGTGAAGAAACATTAAGTGGCATACATGTGCAATAACAGCTCTTATTTTCTAAGCTTTGTTGACTAGGCAAATATGACAGCAATTCCAGTTCTACAGGGCCTGGCTTCTCGTGCAATACCAAACCATGGTTTGATATGATATGAGTGAGTGCTCTCAGCTCTCCTTGCACTCAGATTCCCTTCCCAGCTTCCTAACTCTTGTCAAACCTTAGTTGGGTTGTATCTAGGTTAAACTGCTTAATAGGCACCTGTCACCCATGGCATGTACAGGAGAGATCACTTACAAAATAAACCCACTCTTAAGAAAATATGATTTGTTGATCAAGGCGAAATGATAGACAGGTATTTCCCCAAAACTAAAAGAACAAGCAGTCTTTTACAGGTTGTGTTCATGCCTGGTCCTTCCAAAAGCTTCTGTATAAAGCCGTCAAAGGTTCATCAAGTAAGCAAAACAATTACTGTTATAAAGGAAACCATGTTGGGATAAACCAACTATTCAAACAAACCCTTAGCTACCAACTTGCAAGACCCTATCTAAAAGAGGGGGATAAAATTCTCTTAAGCAAGTGGCTTATTATTTTGTTATATGCAATACAAATGTGTATACTGCCTAATCAAAATACTTAAGCTGTTGACACCTTAAGATTTCACAATATAGTGTACATGTTTTGAATTTATATTGTGATAATACACAACTAATATCTTATTGCATAACACTTCAGAGAATGCTTCTGGAAATAGAAATGCTTTAAGCAGTCATCTAAAACTCATCTTTGTGACAGCTGCAACAAGCCTTCTTTTACTGCTGTAAAGGTGAAATACTTATTTCTCAAAAAGCAAGGAGGAAAGGGCAGGATAATTCTAGCAAGGAGCTTTTTCTGAAAGTTTACTGGTAAATACTTAAAGCTGTCACCGTGAAAACAAGAGCTGCAACAAGAGGCAAGGGTGCCAGCAGCAGACCTCTAAATCTAGACATGTATAACCTAGTAGGTCATGTGTGCAAGCACTTGAAAAGGTTTTTGGTATTCCGAATATATATTTCTTGCAAGAGTCTCCAGTTTAGCAAACCCGAGCTGAACAAAAAAATAAGACTCAGCATTTTACACAGATCTTCCTGAGTTTGAGTAAAGCTGATACAACAGGGTCTTAAAAGAGTTTTTGAAGTGAATATTCCACAGCTTAAACACATAAGCCATTGAAGTGCATGAAGTTTTATGTACATATGATACATCAATTCTCTCACATAAAAAAGTAACAGGGCAGAAAGAGCTGCATCATGGGATTTTTAAAATTATCATTGGCAAAAAAATATAAATCAAAATCAAACACCTGCTGGAGATGCAAGAAAGAAATAGGAACAATGTTTCACATGTGTTGGGAATGCCAACCTATTAAACAATTTTGGAATGAAATATATGAAGAAATCAAAAAGATGTTTAAAATATATTTTAGTAAAAAACCAGAGGCATTCCTTTTAGGTATAATTACAAACGATATTCCTGGCAATCAAAG